>NW_022589714.1:2918078-3269543 GCF_004348235.1 Phoca vitulina
ATTTATTTATTTATTTATTTATTTATAAATTACTACTAGTTTTTCTTTTTTAAAAGATTTATTTATTTATTTATTTATTTATTTATAAATTACTACTAGTTTTTCTTTTTTTAAAGATTTATTTATTTATTTTAGAGAGAGAGAGAGCAATGTGAACACATGCATGGGGGAGGTGGGACAGAGGGAGAGCGAGGTAGAAAATCTCAAGCAGACTCCCCACTGAGCACAGAGCCCTATGTGGGACTCAACTCCATGACCCTGAGATCATGACCTGAGCCGAAATCAAGAGTCAGGTGCCTAACCGACTGAGCCACCCAGGCACCCCTCCCTGTCTGTTCATTTTTTTAAAAAAAATTTTTGAAAGGTTTTATTTATTTATTTGACAGAGAGAAACACAGCTAGAGAGGGAACACAAGCAGGGGAGTGGGAGAGGGAGAAGCAGGCTTCCCGCTGAGCAGGGAGCCCGATGCAGGGCTCCATCCCAGGTCCCCGGGATCATGACCTGAGCCGAAGGCAGACACTTAAGGACTAAGCCACCCAGGCGCCCCTCTTCATTTTTTTTTAAAGATTTATTTATTTATTTGAGAAAGAGATTGTGAGAGAGAGAGAATGTATGGGGAGGGGCAGAGGGAGAGAATCTCAAGCAGACTGCCTGATGTGGGGCTACCTGAGATCATGACCTGAGCCAAAATCATAAGCAGGTGGCTCAACTGACTGAACCACCAAGGTGCCTCTCCCTCTCTGTTAATTTTACAATCTTAACAAACATAGGGGAAATTCCGAGAAGGTTCTTGAATTTTTCTCTCACTTGATCAGGGCTTTCCGCTCTGTTTACCAGAGTCGTTCTAATTTTCATTGCCATCTCTTGGATGTTTTTGTACAGTGGGTTGTGGGGGATCCATCCTGCCAGGATCATCTTTTACTATAGACTCTATCATTGACTATAATAAATAACTTTATTTTTTTTAAGTTTTTATTTATTTATTTAGAGAGAGAGCACGCACATATGTGGGTGGGAAGGGCAGAGGGGGAGGGAGAGAGAGAATTTCAAGCAGACTTTGCTCTGAGCACAGAGCCCTACATGGGGCTCGATCTCACAACCCTGTGATCATGACCTGAGCCAAAATCAAGAGTCCGACGCTTAACCGACTGAGCCACTCAGGCACCCCAGTAATTAACTTTACTGGGAGTTTAGGGACTCATGAGTTTAGATCTAACTTCTATGGGTCCTTTGTTAATTCAGACAACATTAGTCTTATCCGGTATCAAGAATCCACAAGTTTTGCCCTTTTGTGTTATTTTGACACTCCCAAGAAGCAGGTGTACAAGGCCCTTCCCCATGAAAGGGAGTTGATCTAGCTGCTACACTCAGTGTGGAGGAGAGCATTAACCAGCTGCCTGAGGTCTTGACCACCCTGCTTCCTCAATCTGTACTAATAAGGTGCTGGGGCAAGGAGGATCTTTCTGATATCCCAAAACTGCATAAAAAAACTAAGGCGTGGGGCGCCTGGGTGGCCCAGTCAGTTAAGCGCCTGCTTTTGGCTCAGGTCATGATCTCAGGGTCCTGGGATAGAGCCCCATGTCGGGCTCCCTGCTCAGCCATCTCTACCTCTGCCCTTCCCCCCTGCTCCTGCTCTCTCTCTCTCAAATAAATAAAATCTTAAAAAACAAACAAACAAACAAACAACTAAGACCCTTTCCCTGAATGCCCAACTACAATAGAGCAATTAAGACCTATTTCTTCCATGCTAATGCAGGCCACCCCAAGATGGGCCACTCTGGTGTGAAGATTGAGCCGAAGGCAATCAAGACCCTGTAGGCTCAAGAGGAACTTCTGCCCCTCCCTTACCCACACAGAAGAATCTAAATTGGGGGTATTTCCCAGAATAAGGATTATTAGCAGAGATAAGGTTTATCTGAGTGACCTATCTGTATGGTAGGGCAAACATCTAATTACCAAATATGTGCTTTATTTCTTATCGCCCTGTGCAGTGCATTCCTTTCCTCTGAAGTCCCAGATCCCTACCCCCTTCTCCTTAGTTCAGAATGGCATATAGACGTCAATTTTGCCTGCCTTTGGAGTTTCCATGTCTGTATGGATTCCCCGCACGTATGCTATTAAATTTGATTTTCTCCTGTTTATCTGTCTCATGTCAATTTGATTTAGTTCAGCCAGAAGGACCTTGAGGGGGACAGGAGTTCTTGCTCCCGACACTTAACCTTACCATCTCTGTGGACAATTCCACTCCTGCAAGCTGATTCTGGTTGCTTCCACCTTCCATTATTGCCTAAGTCCCTGTGTGGCTACTGGCCAATTGTTGCTTGCTTCTGGCCATGCTGAGAGCTCAGGGCTGTAATACCCCACCTTCATCAACTAGTCAGTAAGCAGGAACAAACTCCAGACTTCTCCCAGATCTCTGCAAGCAACTTTGGTCACCCTGCTTTCACCTCCCCTCCATGGGAAGCAGGCAACAGTGGGGCTGACTGGGAGGGACCAGTCCTGTTTGCCTTTCCATCGCAGTGGGAGAGGAGAGAATTCAGGTTAATAAGGTGCAAGAAAAGGCACCACCACATTCATGTCCTACCATTTCATTTAATGCTACAGGCCAGTGCTTTCCAAAGTTATCTGATCTTAAGAATCATCTAGGGTGTTTAAAAGTGTAAATTCCCATCTCTACCCCAGTCTTCTTGAATCAGAATCTCTGAGGAGAGGTCTGGGAATCTGTATTTTATATAAATACCCTTATATATAAGTATAAGGCAAATCTTATAAATTGGGACACATTGTTTGGCATTACAGCTGATAAAACGGATGGGGAGGGGAGATAATGGAAGACTGGGTTAGAATTACATAGGGCTTTCTTCACTCTTCCACTCCTCCATAAACACACACACATATACGCACACACATGCAAATGCATGCACACGTGCACTTGCCCACACATGCACATACATATGTGCTTCAAGTGTTAGGGTCCTTTTTCCAACTGGATTATGTAGCTTTTAAAATCTACATTATTTAATCTACAATTTGAATGTGAACTTTTATAGATGTAAATTAAATAATTAAAAAGTCTATTTAAACCATTTGTTACTTTAGATATTTAAATATTTGTTCATGTTAAAATCACAAATTACACAAAATGGCATTGATTAAAAAAATTATTTCTTCACTCAAGTCATTTTATTTAAGTATTCACAGGCATCTTCTACAGCAGGGTCTTCATCATCATGGGAATATTTTGACTCATCTGACAGTTCCCTCTTAGGTATTTTAAGAAAGAACATGTCTTAAATTGAAGAGGATGCTGTCAGTAGAAATTTTGAGTCTCAAAAAACTATTTGTTTAACATTAGGGCAGGTGTATGTTTTTCCCCTCTATGTTCACTTAACAAATACGTACTTCTTCTCTTTTCGGTGAATTTTTAAAAAGCCTACTAATAAGTATCTCCCATGCTTGTCCTCCAAGGTCATACCCTCAGGAATGTCTTTGAATTCTCCCCCTAATTTTTTAGATGGCCCTTATTAGAAAGCTGCCTTTGCTCGAAGCCCTTTCAAGACATATTGTCTTCCAGAACAATTTTGTCCTTCTTGAACAAAGTAAAGACAAAAATACAAGGCAACTCTCTTTTCTGAAAAATGGCACTTGGGAAAACTTTTGCTTTCTATTCTGGCACGTATGGCATATATTTCCATTTGAGAATATCCGCACCTAAACCCAACTTCAACTTCCAGGGAAGTCACACTGGCCCAGCTGTCTTCTCACAAGACTCGTACCTTTTGGTTATTTTGAGCCAAAAGGATAAACTACAGGGAAGTCCAGGACTGCTTTTTAGAAGTTGATGACTTGGTTGTCATTCAAAGTTTGTAAACTGGATTTTAATGGGAAGCAGCCTAGTGTTGTTTGTTCTAAATATGTTAATAGTATTACCGAAATGCCTTGAGGCTGCGGGATTTCTGTATTTGTGTGTGCACTGAGCATTGTCTGTAGACTAAAGAAGTTTTCACATCTTTATGAACTATGATTTTTTTGGATGACTGTGGATGCTATAATGATGAAGAAAATACAAATTTCTTTAAAAGTATTGAACTCAGGGGCGCCTGGGCAGCTCAGTGGTTGGGTGTCTGCCTTCGGCTCAGGTCATGATCCCAGGGTCCTGAGATCGAGCCCCGCATCGGGCTCCCTGCTCAGCGGGAAGACTGCTTCCCCCTCTCCCACTCCCCCTGCTTGTGTTCTCTCTCGCGCTGTGTCTCTCTCTGTCAAATAAATAAATAAAATCTTAAAAAAAAAAAAGTATTAAACTCAAAGTAACTTTTTGCCATTTTGCCTTTTCCCAATGAATAGAAACTGAAACTTCTCTCAAGGTAGGGAGCAGAGTTCTAAGCTATTCAGGCTAGTTTGTAAACGACCAAGTTTCTTCGATCAGCAAGGGGCTAAAAAGGCTCATAGAATGACACTTGGCATGGCAGGATAGGGGGCCACAAGAAAAAAAGGCATAGCGGGCGCCTGGGTGGCTCAGTCGGTTAAGCGTCTGCCTTCGGCTCAGGTCATGATCCCAGGGTCCTGGGATCCAGTCCCACATGGAGCTTTCTGCTCAGCGGGAGTCTGCTTCTCCCTCTTACTTTCCCTTCCTCCCTCTCTCTCTCTCTCTCTCAAATAAATAAATAAAATCTTAAAAAAAAAAAAGAAGAAAGGCGCAGAGAGGCAGAGGGACAGTGCCCGGAAGAACAATTAGGAAAGGACCCAGGAGGAGGAAGGGAGGGAGGGAGAAGACACAGCTGCTGGCACATCGCTGAGGTACTTATTCTTTCACCCGTGAACAACTAGTTTTATCTTAGTGGCAGGTGTTTCCTTAGAGCTAAGATTAGAAAATGAGATCTCTCTCTCTTTTTTTTAAGATTTTATTTATTTATTTGACAGAGAGAGACAGCAAGAGAGGGAACACAAGCATGGGGAGTGGGAGAGGGAGAAGCAGGCTTCCCGTGGAGCAGGGAGCCCGATGTGGGGCTCGATCCCAGGACCCTGGGATTATGACCTGAGCTGAAGGGCAGACGCTTAATGACTGAGCCACCCAGGTGCCCCTGAAAATGAAATTATCTCTTGTCAAACTCATCAGTCCATCAGAACTAAGGAGTAAGGAATATGAGTATTGCAATTTTTGTTTTTTAATTTTAAAAGCACCTTTATTATGAGGGGTGCCTGGCTGGCTCAGTCATAAGAGCATGTGACTCTTGACCTTCAGGTCATGAGTTCGAGCCCCATGTTGGGTAGAGATTACTTAAATAAATAATTTTTTAAAAAGGCACTTTATTATGAAAAACAACAACAAAAATAAATACAATCCATGCAAATAAACCAAAAACACAATACGAAGCAGGTTTCGTTTTCATTTCTTTTTTTTTTAAGATTTCATTTATTTATATTGGAGAGAGAGAGAGAGTGCACGAGCGGAGGGAGGGACAGAGGAAGGGACAGAGGGAGAGGGAGAGAAAATCTCAAGCAGACTCCCCGCTGAGTATGGAACCCCAGGACCCTGAGATCATGACCTGAGCTGAAATCAAGAGTCTCAGACATTAACTGACCGAGCCACCTGGGTGCCCTTCTTTTTCCTCATTTCTAATATTGAGAGCTGTAATTTTGGGAAAGGTGTCACGTAATTCAAAACTATGACAGCAAATTGGATCTCCGAAAGAAGATGTATTTTTAAGAAAGCCACAGTAAAAATGATTTTAATAATGTTGCAAACAACTATTTACTACTGTATTTAGAAAATGCTTCTTTGCTTATTAATGGGAAAAACCTTTTAAAATGAGGTACTCCTACTGGTGCAGTATAAGTCATCTGACGGAAGGGCCTACTAGAAGGAGCAGGTAAGATGTGTCTTGAACAAATCAGAAACTGAGAAGGATAAAATGAAGAGGTCATTTCGCTCCCGGCTCTCTCAGCCTGCCACCTGATGGTAGGTAGATGCTGCCCCTGCAGTGTAGTAAGGCTGGTACAGAAACAAATTCCTTCCTGTCTGACATTTTTGTTCAGGTGAGCAGAGCTTAAACTTGTGTCCCTGGTAATGGCCAACATCCCCTTACATTAATACCAGCTACATCCCCATGGGATAATTAGTCCCATTTTTCTTATTAACTACTCTAATGGGGAAATCCTGGGGGTGAAACCATAGGAAAACTGTGGTAGGTAGGTCTTTTTTTTTAAGATTTTATTTATTTATTTGAGAGAGAGAGAGAGCAGGAGCAAGGGGAAAGGGCAGAGGAAGAGGGAGAAGCAGACTCCCTGCTGAGCAGGGAGCAGGACAGGGGGCTCGATCCCAGAACCCTGGGATCATGACCTGAGCCAAAGGCAGATGCTTAACCTACTGAGCTGCCCAGGCACCCCAGGTGGGTCTTTTTAAATTTTTTTATTTTTAAAGATTTCATTTATTTATTTGAGAGAGAGCGAGAGCACGAAAGTGCACACACATGAGCAGGGGGAGGGGCAGAGGGAGAGGCAGACTCCCTGCCGAGCAGGGAGCCCCACGAGGGACTTGATCCCAGGACCCCGGGATCATGACCTGAGCTGAAGGCAGATGCTCAACTGATTGAGCCACAAAAACACCCTGGTGGGTCTTTTTTTTAATGAAAAATAAAAAAAAAGTCTATTATAAAATATTAAAGTAATGAATAAGATGCTTAAAATAAATTCCATATATGGCTTTCTGAAGTGTTTTTCATTTTTATACTCTAGGAAGGAATTAATGTAAAATTAGTCAATTTATACTATCAATGTAAGTGATAATAGCACTGCTACTTGCAAAACAAGTAATCCAGTTAGCTGATGGCAGATATTTTTAGTATAAAAAGATATATACAATGGAAGCTCAACTCTGTTAAAGTACCTATACTTTATAAATAAAGGCTCAAGGTAAATACACTAAAATGTTGATCATGGCCATTTCTGAGCAGTAGGATTATGGGAGATTTGCATTTTATTCATATTCTAAATACTGAAAAACAATCACGTATTACTTTTATGATCAAGAAGAAAAATCATTTTAAAAAAATAAGAAAAGTTTGGGGCACCTGAGTGGCTCAATCAATCTTGAATTCGGCTCAGGTCATGATCTCAGGGTCCTGAGATCAGGTTCCTGATGGGTGTGGAAGCTGCTTAAGATTCTCTTTCTCCCTCTCCCTCTGCATCCCCCCCCCACTTGTGTGTGCGCTCTCTCCCTCTCTCAAATAAAAAAATATATATATAAGAAAAGTTTTAAATGCTGAAAATAAATATCTTGAAGTGTGTGGTCCAAGAATGACACTGAGGTTCAAAGAAGCATATCCATTTTCAAATGGTGGGGAAAAGGCCTTGCATGACACAAAATAGCCTGATTCCTTTTTTAGTGTAGCAAAAACAATCCAGGTTTCAGAGTCAAAAGACCTGGACTTGAATCAAGGTTCTTCCACTTTCTAGATAAGCAGCCTTGGATAAGACAATGAAACTTTAAGATTTCAAAGTATTCAAATCAAATCAAGAAATAAATAAAAATCTGGAAAAATTTGTTTTCATCAATGTGATAAAACAATAATGTCAGAAGTATAAGAACTCGTAGTGGAAAAAACCGAGAATTAAGGTAAATTGCTTTGGGGTGCCTGGCTGGCTTAACTGGTGGAGCATGAGACTCTTGATCTCAGGGTCATGAGCTCAAGCCCCACGTTAGGTGTACAGATTAAAAAAAGTTGTTGTTTTTTTTTAAAGATGTTATTTATTTATTTATTTTAGAGAGAGAGAAAGAGACAGAGAGAGCACGAGCTGGGAAGGGGCAGAGGGAGAGGGAGAGAATCCCAAGCTGACTCTGAGCTGCGTGCAGAGCTGGGCTCAATCTCATGACCTGAGGATCATGACATGATCTGAGATCAAGAGTCGGATGCTTAACCAACTGAGTCACCCAGGCAAAACCCCCCCCCCAAAAAATCTTAAAAACAAAAATCTTAAAAAAATTTTAAGTAAATTGCTCATTTCTCTGAGACCTCCACTGTCCTTACTAGGAAAATGGATCTAAATAACCCGTGCTGCTGTCAGTATTGTAGTGAAGAATAAGTGAGCTGATATAGGTCCAGTGCCCAATACTGGGCCCCATACACAGTAGATGCTCAAAAAGTATAGTCCTGGCCTTGCTCCCTGGATGCAAATGAAGATGGGTGGGGGATCTGCACTTCAAAGGGCTTCTCTTCTATCGAAGGAAAACAGGAACTATATAGGTCAATGATTATGGGTTTGCTTGTTTGTTTTTAAGTAGGCATGGAGACCAAGTGGGGCTTGAACTCACAACCCTGAGATCAAGACCTGATCTGAGATCAAGAGTTGGATGCTTACCTGACTAAGTCACCCGGGTGACTGACTGGGGTTCTAAATACATACTCTTTTATCTATAAATGTCTCTCCTGAGAGAAATCTTTCAATTGGCTTGTTAGAGGTCTTTGCTCTTGCAACAAGTTTAATAAACCTTAACATGTGCCCATTAACTAAATTGTCAGAATAAATTTTGTTTTTAACCAAGGAAAAAGAGATTATAATTACTACGGAGCCAGTCTTGTGGGGAAAAGAGCCCTCCCTGTTGAGAAGCAAGAATTCTTTGTCCCTTTTCTGGGAGCAAGAACTCCTATCCCCTTCAAGATCCTTCTAGCTGGATTAAGAATCAAATTGACATGAGATAGATAAAGAGGAGAAAATCAAATTTATTTATTTATTTATTTATTTATTTATTAAAGATTTTATTTCTTTGACAGAGAGACAGATAGCGAGAGCAGGAACACAAGCAGGGGGAGTGCGAGAGGGAGAAGCAGGCCTCCTGCTGAGCAGGGAGCCCGACTGGGGGCTCGATCCCAGGACCCTGGGATCATGACCTGAGCCGAAGGGCAGATGCTCAACGACTGAGCCACCCAGGTGTCCCAGAAAATCAAATTTAATAGCGTAGGTACGAGGAATCCACGCAGACATGGAAACTCCAAAGACAGTTCGGCAAAATGAGGTCTGTATGTCATCCTGAACTAGGAAGGGGTTAGGGATCTGAAACTTCATTGGAAAGGAATACACTTCACAGACAATAAGGAGAACAGATGTTTGGTAATTAGATGTTTGCCCTGCAATACAGGTGGGTCACTCAGATAAAATTTATCTCTGCTAATAATCCTTTTTCTGGGAAAGACCCCCAATTTAGATTCTTCTGTGTGGTTAAGGAAGGGACAAAAGTTTCTTTTGAGCTCCCAGGGTCTCAAGTGCCTTCAGCTCAAAAAATCCATATGCCAAGTGGCACATTGGGGGCTGGGGGAGAGCTGCTGTCCTGAACCCCTGCAATGCCAAGGAAAAGACTAGGTGATGGTGTCTTCTAAAAAGAAAGAAAAGAAAAACGTCCCGGTCTCCATGCAGAGGAAGAAAAGGAGAGGAGAGACTACAGCGTCTGGTGTTTGACTGACTTGGAGGCTGAATAACCAAACGGTTCCTAGTGCTTCCAGAACTGTTTCCTTAGCTATCAGATGGGAATGATAGTACCTATTTCACAAGCCTCTTTACTGTGAGGCCTATTGCACAAGCCACAGGCTTTTGCAGAATTGTCAAGTGTTAAACAATTTGAAGATTTAACACAAAGAATTAATAAATGAATGAAGCAGCACATTGGGGTTTGGCTTTGTTTGCATATCTCAGCCACTCAGATTATCCGTTTGCTTCTCAGAAAACATCATGGAATGGCTTGAAAGATACCATCTAATTTTGTTTTAGATATCCTCCATTTCTTTCCTTCCCTCCCAATTTCACTCTTTACAAAAGGTTGCTGGTACAATTCTGTATATAACAAAATGCACCTTGCCCAACCAGATTAACTCTGCTTCATCTCACCTAGAATTCCTTCCTTCCCTCTTCATCCTCCCCACCGTGCCAACCCCTCCCTCTTTTCCTCAGTTCTCGCCCCTCCTTTAAGCCTTCAAGAACCCATAGCCCTCTTCCTCTGAATCCCATTCTTTCTATAATGAAGCCTGTACTGTGTCCTTTGTATTTGTATGCTTTCCCCCACTTCAATGTAATTCCCTCAGTTTTATTTGACAAGTTATTATTCTTTTTTCAACCCCCCACAATGCTTAAAAGTGTCTTGCACCTAATCACATTACTAAAACAAATGTTATAAAAATCCTACTCAATTTCCTTATCACTAGATTTTCTCTTCCGCACTTAACTGTCTTTACCCCCATCAGCTACTCGATCCCAGCGAAGCTGCCCACAACCCCGCCGTGCAGCGCGCGGGCAGCCAGGGCCCGGGCCCCTCTGGACTCTCAGGCCCGGGGGTCCCGGAGGCCTCCGGCAGCGGGTAGGGCCGGGCCGCTTCCGGCCGCGCCGTTCCTCTCTATACCCGCGAGCGCCGGGGGACCCCGGACGGGCTCGGCGAAAGGTCGGCCTCCGCGGGGCCGGGCCGAGAGGAAGACGAGGACGCCGCCCGCTTTTGCAGATCCCGGAGCGACCATCGCGGGCCCAGCGGCGACCGCGCAGTGACGGGCGCCGGGGCTGACCGACTGCCACGAAGCGACCGCCACGTCAGGGAAACTTCACAAAACCCAGGCGAGGGCGGGTGACGCAGACCCGGCGGCCGCGGCGGGGTTGGGCCCGCGGCCAGACGAGGAGGCTCACCTCCAGCCCGGCCGCCCGGTTCAGCGACGCCCCGGCCGGCGCCGGCGCCTGCCCGGCCCTCAGGGAGGCGGGGGGAGCCGCGGAGGAGGCGGCGCCATCGCGAAGCCCGCGCCCCGCCCGCACGCTCACACTCCTCCCCCAGCCCCCGCCCGCAGTCCGGGCCAGGGCTGGGCGGCGTCTGCCGAGGCTCCCTCGGCCTGGCCCAATCGGCCCGAGCCGTGCTGACACCCGGGCAGCTGCGGCGCGGAGAGGTGGAGGCGGCGGGCCGGGAGGCCAGAGCCGGGACAGCGATCCGCCATGGAGACCCGCTACAACCTGAAGAGTCCGGGTGAGCCGGGCTGGAGGCGGCGGGCGGGCGGCGCCGCCAGGTGGGCCGGGGAGGGCGGGGTGACCCTGGGCTCCCGGGCCCGGCGCTGCGGGTCCCTCGCGTCCGCCGCCACTCGCGGCTCCGCTTCGGGGTTTCGCGCTCTACGCGAGACCGCCGCCTGCCGGGATGGTGCAGGCCGCAGGGCGGCCGGGCGGGCACCGGCCGCCAGTCCTGGGGACCGGCCAGTTCCCCGCAGCACCCGGACTTTCCCTTTCCTCATCTTGGTCGCGTAGTGCTGGGTCCTGAACTCATCCCTAAGAACAGGTGTAAAGGTGATGTCCGTGGGTAATAGTTAACAGTCCCTCGCGGTACCTGAACACAGACCGTCGTTATCCCTTCGTCGCTGCCACCGGACTTTTATTAGCTGTTTGACTCACTTGCATGTGAGGATTTGGTTGTTTAAATATCCCATTTGCAGCATTTGGGGCGAGTGGAATTCCAGACCTAGAGGAAATATTCTGTACTAAACCAATTAACCAAAGAGCTAAGAAAACTAGATGAGCCGTGTACTTTAGAGCTAACCACGATTTTTGCCACGACGACTAACATGATATATATCTATATTCAGTCCTAGAGACTTCCTGTATTTAGTGCCCCTGCTTCATTCACAGAACAGCCCAGACAATCCTAGCTTCAAGTTCTTTTCTGGTGCATTATAAAGATGCAAGAAAAGTAAGCAGCTCTCTCATATTAAGGCAGGCTGGAAGTGAATCACTAGGGTCTGTAAGTGGTATTTATTCTGTCTGTACCTTGATAAATTTGTGAGGAGGGAGAAACTCCACAGTTCAGCTCTAAATGATAATCCTAGAATATTAGTGATGGTTTGACCAAATATTTGCTGCTGCTTATTTTTTCCTTCCAAGAAAGCATCTTTTTGGTAGGAATCAGCAAGATTAGCATCCTTATGGAAAGAGCTGACATTGTGAACCTTTGATTTTTAAAAAATACTTAATATGTAGGAACTCCAGAAAAGTCTGAGGATATTGACTGAACAGAGCATTGTTAGCCTGAGTGCTGTCAGGCTGAGAAGTGTTCTTAGGTGACCAAGTGTGTAGAATGGGTGATAACATTTGGGGGGTCCATAGACTGCTTTAAAAATCTGGTGAAGCCTATGGGCTTTCAAGAAATGCATTTATACAATTCAATTTCAGTGGGTTAAGGACCCCCCCCAGCCCCACACCCCGCCCATCTCTTAAGAACACCCCGGGGGGGGGGGGGTAGGAAAGTAAAAGAGAAAGGGAAAGAAAACCTTAGTTTTAAGGTTAGATGATAGAATGCTTAAGTTGTTTAGATTGTCATAGATTTAAATAAAACTATGTGGGTAAAAATGTATGGTGACTACTTGATCACATGGTACCAAGTTCCTTAGGACAGCTGAGGTACTTAGTGGAATGTCCAGAGAATAATGGAAATATAAATAGTAGTGCAGTTTGGAATAGAGAACTGGTGTGTCCCAAAACATTGTTGTTACAGCACATTGCTCAGGTTTGATACATTATCATACCTGAGGTTATGAAAAGCTTTCAAAATTTTCCAGAATTTTGTACATTTCCAAAGTATATGATCTGTCAGATGGCTGAGCTTTGGTGGACATGCCCCAGTGTTATAAATTGCTTCCTCTTTTTTGGTATCATTTCCTCAAAGGTGGTGTTGCTGTTCTACACGAAATGACTTTTTTAAGATCTTTTTTTGTTTGTTTGTTACTGTGTGGATCATTTGGAGTTCATGGTGAAGGTGAATTAGATGATATATGGGACTTACTAGAAATGCTAGGAGGCATGGTGGAAATGCTTCCTTCCTTTGTTTTATTCTCAGTCCTGTGATATTTTTAGAGTAATGCTTATGTGAAAAAAAGTGGTTAAAAGCACTGCACAATGTAAGAGATAGAACCCTTTCTCTGTAATGTACAGTTGTCTTAGAGGTATGGATGGTACAATTAAGAGAATACACATAACTGGTTCGGGGCCAGTGTGCTAGCATGTGGATAGTAATTTGTTCACTTGGTAAGTAGGAAAACTGGGGCGCCTGGGTAGCTCAGTTGGTTAAGGGTCTGCCTTCGGCTCAGGTCATGATCCTGGGGTCCTGGGATTGAGCCCGGTGTTGGACTCCCTGCTCAGCAGGAAGCCTGCTTCTCCCTTTCCCACTCCCCTTGCTTGTGTTCCCTCTCTCGCTGTCTCTCTCTCTGTCAAATAAATAAATAAAATCTTAAAAAAAAAAAAAAGAAAACATTTCTTTGTGATTTTTCTGGAATGGACTTGTGGTTCTGGGCAAAGCTCTGTATGGAGCCATCTCATAAGCCTCTGACGTAGCTTATCAGTAGGTGCTCTGCATCAAGCTCCCTGATCCCTTTTTGGGTCTGCTCTGGCCCAGGTAGTAGGCTCTCATAGTACAAAGTAGGGAGACCTATGTATAAAGAACCTCTTGTGGCAGCTTTCTTCAGAAGGGCCTATGGGTGTGTTTAGCAGGTGATTGGTGTATAAGAGACCAGAGCAAAGGCACCCACCATCTCCACCAGAAATCTGGGAGCTGTCCTATCCATGTTCTTAGTGTGAATTACTGGTGATCTAACAGCTTCACCCAGATTTCCCACAGACTGAAAAAATCTCTATAAGGTAACAAAAAACCAAACTCATCAATTTACTCTCCTCCCCCAAACTTGCACCTCATCCCTTCCTTATTCCAGGGATTGACAGCAGCTAGGCACTTGTGGGAATCATCTTTGATCTCTTCGTCTACACCTTTACTCCACCCCCTGGCCTGGAACACACACACAGGCAGGCATTCTCACATGGGCACCAGTCCACGCAGACAAGTATTTATTCAGTCACCATTGTTACCAGATCCAGAGGGTATAGCTCAGGGGTAGAGCATTTGACTGCACCATTGTCACCAGATCCAGTAAAATAAAACTGATTTGATCACTCCTCAAATTGAAAAATTTTCAGTAGCTTTCTAATAGCTGTGTATAAAGTTCAAAGTAAAGTATTTAGCTTGGCCTACAGGGCTGCTCATGATTTGATCCTTGCCTTTCTCACCAACCTAGTTTCCTACAACTGTGCTCCTTTGCTTTTTTTCCCCCTCTCCTTTGTATTTTTGCCATGTATCCATTTTTCCCAAGTGACTGTCCAGATGGAGCCACTCTTCTCACCTGTATGCTTTGGTCCCTGTTGGAACCTTTGCTTAGAATGGCTTCCCTTTAATCCATTGGAAATTCCCATTCTTCATGCTTCTTTAAGGTTCAGCCTTGCCCAGCCACCCTGGGCAGACTATTAGGTAGACTATAAGGTAGTCCCTGTATTTGTACACACTTAGTGTTTGTATTGTAGTTGTTTTCATGTCTTTCTCACTGTGAGCTTTTTGAAGGCAAGAAGCAGGTCTTGGTTATTCTTCTGTCTCCATCACTCAGACATTCTTTAAATATTTGTTGAATGGGTATCTTTGTAGGGTATTTCCGGGCAGAAGCACTAGTCCTTAAACATTTGCTTAAGTGCCTTTACTATGGGAGCAGGAGGAGGCACTTGGGGAGCAGACACTGGGTTCATATCCTCAGTATACCTGCCTCCTGCATTTTACCTATGCTTTGGAGATTGATTGTATTAAGGTATTTGCTTTCCAAGAGAAATCAGATACATGAGAGACAGTGACCTGTAAAAGATCTCTTTAGCTAAAGCTTTGTCTCCAAAGCCCAGTGTAAGCCTAGTGAGGTAGAGCCTGGGCATGGGAAGATCGCTAACGCCTGGGCCCATGGAGCCTAGAGCCTGGATCTAGAGAGATCGTGTGGCCTCCATAAAAAAGAACAAGAGCAGGTATGCAGGTGCTCCCCACTTCTTTCCCTTCCCTGGCACATCTTATCTCACCATGGTAGAAGAGAGGAGCTGATCAGAAAAAGTTTTCTAACTATGTGATAGCAAGAGATGGAGTATCAGGAGTGGCAGACTATGCAGTAGCCCCAGTTGCCAGGCAGTATTTCGAAACTTGACTATTCCATAGCAGTGATATTTCTCCTTGGGAACCAGAGAGCTATGCCATGAGGCCAACTACATATGCTCACTGCCTGGTTTTGAACCAGGGAGAGAGCCTTATATCCCAATCTATTTCTGACCTTAATACCTTGTGATGGGGGAAGGGGAGAGGGGGAAGGAAGGGAGAATTATATGAAGAAATTATTGACTCCCATTCAATAGGTACAAACATTGAAGAAGAATAAAATTAAGTGATCTATTTAAGGATTTAGAGCTACAAAATGTCAGAGCCAGAAGTTTAATGCAGCCTAATTCAGAGTCCATATTCTTTTGCACTAAGGTGTTTATAATATATGTAATTTCAGAAAAAAAAGATCATGAGAACACTAGACTAATATTATCTTCTGTTTGGCTATGTGGCTTCAGCTCTCACATGGTATGTGCCTGTGTGGCCTATGAACTAATAAAATAAGCATGTTTAGTTGTTGAGCAAATTACTGTTCCTTTAAATGCATTCTTAAATCAATTCTGACCCTTTCTTACATCTCTCATAATATCCAGGTACCACTGGATATTTCTTTCTTACATCTCTCCTGTTGAACTGAGCTGAGTGGGAGAGAGGCAGAGAAAATGTGGTAAGGGTACGGAATGACATAAAATCTGTTCTTCAGCTTAATCTTTCAGCCAGCTGATGAGGAATGAAGGAAAAATAATCTATGACATCTGTGATTGCCGACAGCAGCCAAATAAATTAACTTCGTAACAGCTTCCATGATTTTATTTATATCTAATAATATTAATTTGAAAGAATGATATTTTTATGTGGCTTTAAATCGGGGTCTTTCCATCTTTGTTCCATGGGACCCTTTGATAGACTAGGTTGAAGGGAGTAAACTGCTTGAAGGCCCTTCCATGCTGGCTTCTTCAATCAAAACAGCTCTGTTACCTCTTTTACATATTGAGGTTCTCATTAAGCTTTTTTTTCGAACAAAGGATTTAATCTTATTGTCAAATAAGTTTGAAAACCATTGCCTTTAATCAGATGCTTGGAAAGAGATTTTTGGAGGGATGATAGGAAAATTCAATTAAACTAATATTTGAGTGTTTACTATGTGCTAAGCCCTGAGGAGCCTTCAGTGAAGTAAATTGTTTAGCAGGAAAGACTGGTGTTAAGTAATTACAAGTGAGATGAACTTTATGAAAGATAAAATACAGAGTGTTATGAGGGCTTATAGCAAGGGGATTCAATCTAGTTTCTAGGGTAGTGACTTCCAAACCTGACAGACCATTAGAATAACTTGGAGAGTATTTCTGGTCTCCACTCCCCTCCAGGACGCCTTAGAAATTTTTATCTGTCCAGGTGGGAATCTCTAGTCATTCCTCAGCATGTACAAGGGAAGGTGTCAGGGAGACCTTCCTGAGGAAGTTACTTAAAGCCAGTCTAGATGAGACAAGGAGTGGGACTGGGAACAGTATTGCAAGCTGAGAAGCATGACAAATGCTCGATTAGAAACATATAGGTAGGGGCGCCTGGGTGGCTCAGTTGGTTAAGTATCTACCTTCGGCTCAGGTCATGAGCCTGGGGTCCTGGGATCGAGCCCCGTAGTGGGCTCCCCGCTTGGCGGGGAGTCTGCTTCTCCCTCTGCCTTTTACTGTTTCCTCTGCCTATTCATATCCATGCATAATTCCTACTGTCTTTCTTTTAGATGTCAGTACCTCACCCCTTTTCTCTTCTTTCTGCTCTCAGGTTAGGGTACCCACCTGGTACATACTTCTCTTATAGCACGTATTGAACTACATCAATTGGTTTTCAAACAGAGTTTTGGGGAGCCTTGGGCTACCTGGTTTTTCCCTGGCTTTGCTTTCCTACACGAGTATCCTGACATTTTTTGGCACCTAAAACTTGAGGTGAGAGGGGCTGGGATCAAAGGATTGACCTTTGAGAGCCAGTAGGAAAGGAAAGAGGGTACAGATACAGATAGGATTGTAGGTTGTGATAGGCTGCCCACAGTCATTTACCATGGAAGTAGAAGGCTGTGCCGTTAACTCCAAGAGGTGGAAGAGGAATAAGATGAGGAGTAAACAGGTGTGAAATAGTCTTGGGGTGCTAGTTGGAGTGGGCTGGTGGGCTTACCAGAGAAATTCAGGAATATTAGGTGGCATTGTGTCCCAATGGAGGTTGTTGATAATAACCTTATAATGGCATCCATGTGCCTGCCTCTGTGACTCCCCCCCACCCCTCTTTCAGTAATGCTCAGCTGTTTGGGTATAGATACCAAATAAGAAGATGGTTGGGTTGCGTCAGCTAGAATTGCATTTTATTAGAGGATTATGAAAAAACTCCTAAGAGCCAAGTGTGTGGATAAAGAGGGAAGTGAATATAGGTATAGGTGGACATAGAAAATCATGGGGTCTGTGGATTGGAAGTTTTAATTAAGCTGAAGTCATTTCAAAAAGGAATTCAAGGGGCACCTGGCTGGCTCAATCAGTAGAGCATGAGATTCTTGATCTTAGGGTTGTGAGCTCAAGCCCCACATTGAGCATGGAACCTACCAAAAAAAAAAAAAAAAAAAAAAAAAGGAATTCAGTTAGAACTATGGAGATTCAGTGACCTCTGGGGCCACCCATTTATATTAATGTAAGACAGTGGGTGGAAATTCCCAAGAGGTGGGAATATGGGGGGGGGGTCTACTGTTAATGAGCATGAATTCCAGAGCATGAATTTCTGTTAATATAGGCATTTTAACAAGATAGAGTTGGACTGCCTGTGTTAGAATCCCAGCTGTCATTTACTAGCTGTGTGACCTTGGAAAAGTTACATAATCTCTCCATATGTCAGTTTCTTTGTCTGGAAAATGGGAAAAAAATAGTACCTATCTCATAGCATTGTTCAGAGGATTATATGAGTTAATGTTTGAGTGCTAGCACATACAAAGCATATGTAAGTACTTATTAAATAAAAATAGTACTGCCCTAAATATTTAATTTAATATATAATTCTTCTAATGCCTAGCTACCATGTCCTTCCCCTCTCCAGTTAATACTGTTATCTCATAATTAAACTTCTACCATATACTCAGTTGAACTAGTCCTCTATACATTTTTTATTGAAGGAGGAACTTTTTCATTAGGTTTGTAAATCTGTGCTAATCTCTTTGAAAAGTGTATTTTAAATGTCTCTATCTTATGAATTTTATTTTAGCTGTTAAGCGTTTAATGAAAGAAGCAGCAGAATTAAAAGATCCAACAGATCATTACCATGCACAGCCATTAGAGGTTAGTTTCCATCTTTTACATATGGATTTTAATACTTTAATATTTTAAATGAATTCCTTAAAATTGTTTTTTTCATTGTTTTGAGTCATTGCAGATGTGTTTGGTGTGGTTTATTGATATATTTTACTCCCTGTATTTTCTTAGTATTTATTTCATTAGCCATTCAGAATCCAACATATTAGAAACAAATTTCCAGTCTCTATAAAATGTTCTCAGATGCTAAATTGGTTTTAGGTTTTGAGTATGAGGGAGGGAGGGGTAATGGAAAGAACCCCAAACTCTTTAGTGTGGAAGACCTGGACCCTTGAAGGGACCCCTGCAGCTAGTCTGGGCTTTTTGCACAAACATCTCTATCTCTTTTCAGTCTTCTCATCTGTAGAAGGAGGGTATTTAAATGTGCTCAGTCTGATTTCCATGATAATAGTGAAAATAAAATGTAATAAAGTATGTGCAAATATTTTGCACACTGTAAACTGTAAAGTACCTGGGGACTCTAAGATGATGTTGATAGCATATTTATTAATATTACTGACTACTTATAAATAAGCTCTTAAGCGTCTATGAGGGATAATTTTTTAAAGTTTGTAAAAATAATCCACATTTACAGCAATTATTTGATTAATAATTATCACTAATTAGTATTCAAGGATTAATTTAGCTTAATTAAATCTGTAATCTTATGAATATATAACTGCTCAGCTGTTTTTAAATGCATTTGTTTAAAAAAGATTTTAGCTCTCGTGGGACATGAAAACTAGATTAAATAGCTTTTATTTATAAATTTTATACTTGAGATATTTTGTGCATTAGAAACTATTCTAGTAATAATGTGAAACATTTCATTTTTCTCATCCAGGAATATTTGTGGTACTCATTAATAAAGATGATCAAACGTTTTAATGTTATTGATTCCTTGCTGGTTATTGTTTTTGTTCAGGATAACCTTTTTGAGTGGCACTTCACAGTTAGAGGGCCCCCAGATTCTGATTTTGATGGAGGAGTTTATCATGGACGAATAGTACTGCCCCCAGAATATCCCATGAAACCACCGAGCATTATTCTTTTAACGGTAAGAATTCTTGGCTTTTTGGAATGCTTGTGATTTAACTCTTCATGGTGACTGCAAAGCATGGTTAGTAGACTCATTTTCATTAAGAAATAAAGCAGAACATTGTTATAATTTTGTCTTTGGGGACCAGGACTTGATAGTACAGTTCTTTTCCCCAAAAAATAATTCCTAGGAATTATTGATGCTCATGAATGCACAGTTGCCGTAGTGTGGTTGATAGGATTCAATGAATTAGTGGATACAAAGTGCTAGGCACAGTGTCTGGCACTTGGTAAGTACTCAGGAAAGGATAGTTAATGTTATTATATCTCTTAATCACATCATCACCTTCAGCTTCTCACCTTTCTTATACTTTTTTCCTCAGTTTCCTCATTTTTACGTACAGCTCTGAAAATAACTGTCACAGGGTCCTCAATAAATGTTAGTTATATTATTACTATTTATATCTTAGAATTTCTGTCTTCACATATTTCACCTCCATGTGAAGGAAAACTGTTGATCCAGTTTTCTCTTATTTTTTTTCTGGGATGTTGTTCCTTCAGAGTAAATTCCTCTCTTATTAAGCTCTCCTTCCCTCCTTTCCTTTAATTTGCAAGTATGTCTAATTATCTTCTAACCTTGAAAAAACCAAAACAAAACACAAAAGCCTTTCTCCTACCTCTTTAAGCTGTTGTCCTATTTTCTCTTTGATAACTTCAAGACATCCTTCCTCTAGTTTAGCCTGTGGCAGTCTGGTTTCCGCATGCTTACTACACCAGTCTCAGAGACCAGTTGGAGAAATTGCACTGCCTCTTCTCAGTCCTCATCCCAGCCCATCTAAGTTAAATATCTGACACACATGGAGTAGCAAATGGTAAAACAAATGTATTCATCAATAAATACTAAACTAAAGCTGCCTTTACTGATACTTCGTGTAGTGGAAAGAGCATTAGTTTCAGAGCCAATAGACCTGGATTCTGACCACTGCTCTTTCCATTACAGCAGGCAGGTTGCATAATCGTTTTGAAATTCAGTTTTCTCGTCTGTCAGGGGTTGTGTATGGTAAATACAGTCACAATATAAAGTTCCTATCATATAAAATGTTCTGCTTAACAAATATTAGGTGGTGTTGAGAATTGTTAATACCGGCAGTAGGCCTGGAGCAGGGTCCTGGAGGGGCCCTACTGTGTTAGGAGTTACTTTTTAGTAGCTAGATCATGGGGAGAGCCAAGTGTTTCAGGGGATGGGGCTGCTGCATGGGGAAACGGGTGGGGGGTGGGTAGTTGGGGCAGCAGCTGTTAACCAACGAGTACAGAAATATTTCAGTGGTTAGCCAATGTATGGTCATGGTTAGCACACTGGCTGAGAATCAGCCCTGCCTTCCTGATTTTCAGTATTTGATCTTTCTGGTTCACGTCCTCTATTTTGAAAAGTACTCTCCAGTCTTCATTCAGCAAATATTTATTAAACATATGTCATGCACCATGGGGCTCGGTTGGTTAAGCGTCTGACTCTTGATTTCAGCTCAGGTCATGATCTCAGGGTTGTGAGACTGATCCGTGAGTCAGGCTCCACGCTCAGTGCAGAGTCTGCTTGTCCCTCTCCTTCCCCCTCTGCCCCTCCCCCTGCTCTCTAAAAATGAATAAATAAAATCTTAAAAAAAAAAACATATGTCATGCACCTTGTAGATGTGGCCGAGAATAAGTCAAATTCTCTGGCTACTTGGAGCTTGTATCCTAATTTCATGCCTCTTCTTCCTTCCCCTTCCTCTGAGTATGGGTATTCTGTAAGTTCAGACATCAGCTATTTTCTCTTATTTCTATGAAATGGCTTCACTGGTCACCTCTGTGAAGTCTGCTGTATGTCATCAATAGCTCTTCCACCGAGACAGCAGATCCATGTCCAAAATGGAAATCATTACCTCTGATCTGCCTCTTTTGTATTCCTGTCTTATGATATTGCATCATCCTTATGAAAATCACTGCTGTCTCGGAGCCTCCTGCACCAATATCTAGTTAGGTGACACCAAGTCCTTAGGTTTTTCCTAGCCTCTGCATATCTTCTCTTTTAGATCCTTCACAGAGCCTAGTCCAGTACTGTACTCAGAGAAGGAGATCAGGACATCATTATATGTCAATTATTTAGATTTCAGAAAGGTGCTACAACTTCACAGCTTTTATTGTTTTATAAGTATTTGTGGAGTGTCTATAAGAGGACAAAAATCTGTGTCCCCTTGGAGATTATATTCTTTTAAAGTTTTCTTTTAAAATTATTTATTTATAAAATATATTTATACTTATAAACTATAAAACATTAAACACATATATAGTTTTTTAAATGCCTTGTTTATTCCTAAGGCTAATGGACGGTTTGAAGTAGGCAAGAAAATCTGTTTGAGCATCTCAGGACATCATCCTGAAACTTGGCAGCCTTCATGGAGTAGTGAGTATTAATTTAAAGTGAATATAACTCTAATCAATTCGTAATTATAAAGTATAACACCCTCTTGAGACTGAAGCTGTTTTGGATAATTAATTTGATATTATTGAATAGAGAATAAAAATTCTTTCCTTGTCTCAATTTTTGCCATCATTTTAATACAACCACACTACCTGTACCTCTTCAGTGAAAGCCTGTGTGTCTTTTTTTCTCTTTCCAAAGTAAACCCAGTTCCTTTTACAAAACAACTTAGATTCATGTTTACTTTTTATTTCAGTAAGAACAGCATTACTAGCCATCATTGGGTTTATGCCAACAAAAGGAGAGGGAGCTATAGGTTCTCTAGATTACACACCAGAGGAAAGAAGAGCACTTGCCAAAAAGTAAGTTTTGCATTTCATTCTTTGTTAAGATTTAAGTACTGTTCTGGATAATGGCTGTTAGGAGATAGGCTCTGTCTCTTACTTTGTGAGTTACCTTGGTTACAGGATCTAGTCCACTTTTGCTATTTTAGAATTTCATTTGTAGCAGTTTACTACTCAGGGGTGACCAGAGTCTAAATAATTGATTTCATGCTGTCTCCTTTTAGAAAGTAGTTGTTAATATCAACCTGAAGTGGGAGATACCTTCTCCAAGAAAACAGTTCTGGTCATTTGTCTCTACTTGGGCAGAATTACAGATGGAAAAAACAAAAACAAAAACAAAAACAACGCAATTGTTTATATGTAACTTTCCATAAGATTAAAAACTTCTTGAGGGGAGGGAGGGAGTCTACTTTATCCATCTTTGCATCTGCAGTATCAGGCTCAAAGCAAATGCTCAGTAAATGATCCAGGATAAAGTAAAGGAGATTTTCTTTATCAAGTTATGGTTTCCTAGTGGTATTGCCTTCTCATTTTTTCAGATGCGTTCTGTCTGTATAACCCAGATTAGTCATCAGATTCAGAGTAGCCTCTCTTTTCAGTAGTGCAAAGACTAATTCTCTCTCTCTCTCTTTTATTTTAAGAACAACTTCTAACCCAGTTTATGTTTTTAATCAGTGTGCATAGGGAAGAGACCTTATAAGAAATCCTGTCAAGAGGCTTTCTAATTCTAGAATACTAGACCCAACCCTCAACAAATGTTAAAGATTCCAAAATTGCAGTGAGGTGAGGAAGAGTATTTAAAATTACTTACATTCTGTAATTCTTCATCTTTTTTTTTTTTAAGATGTTATTTATTTATTTATTTGACACAGAGAGAGAGCACAAGTAGGCAGAGCGGCAGGCAGAAGGAGAAGGAGAAGCAGGCTCCCCGCTGAGCAGGGAGCCCGATACGGGGCTCGATCCCAGGACCCTGGGATCAGGACCTGAGCTGAAGGCAGTCGCTTAACCGACTGAGCCACCCAGGTGCCCCTGTAATTCTTGATCTTGATCATTCTTCTGCTTTGGACTCTTCTGTCTACCACCTCTCAGACATATTACGTTAATTAAATTATAGTGTATCTTACCCTAGCACAGCCCAGAATATGTCCTCTATAGCTGTTTGTTAAATCAAATAGATTTTAGTGTCTGAAAGATTTGATAGACTCTTGGAGAGTTCATCAACAACTTTTCTTTTTAAACCTTATTTCTAGGTTCTGGGGATACACCTTACTGCAGCTATTATTCACAAATTATATAATATGTACTTTGAATATATAACATTTGTTTTTACTTGATTTTCTTTGTTGGCTTTCTGTCTTGATACTTTTATCCAGTTCATTTCATGTATAAGGAAAAAAAGAACTGTGTTTTTTTGTTCTAGACTTCCCAATGTATATATTCTAGGTTTTTAGTCTATGATAGAGGCTTTTTAAAAACATGATTTTGCATTCATCCATGGGAGCATATTGTCCTTGTGGATAAATTAATATATTAAAAATTAACCTTCCCCTTTAAGTTTCATTTGACTTCTCAGTTAAAAGTGGACACATTTTAATGCAAATAATTTGGATACAGCTGACTCTCAAAAGGATACAGACAGCAGTGCTGCTTCTGGTGAAACAAAAATATTCGGCAACGTACTAAGTTAATACTACTTTTACATATGTTTTGTTCACATGAAGTTGTTTAATAAATTTAAATAGCATGTTCTTGGGGCGCCTGGGTGGCTCAGTCATTAGGCGTCAGCCTTCAGCTCAGGTAGTGATCCCAGGGTCCTGGGATGGAGCCCCGCATCAGGCTCCCTGCTCTGTGGGAAGCCTGCTTCTCCCTCTCCCACTCTCCCTGCTTGTGTTTCCTCTCTCGCTGTGTCTCTCTCTGTTAAATAAATAAATAAAATCTTTAAAAATAAATAAATAGGGCGCCTGGGTGGCTCAGTTGGTTAAGCAACTGCCTTCAGCTCAGGTCATGATCCCAGGGTCCTGGGATCGAGTCCCACATCGGGCTCCCGGCTCAGCGGGGAGCCTGCTTCTCCCTCTGACCCTCTCCCCTCTCATGCTGTTTCTCTCCTGCTCACTCTCTAATAAATAAATAAATAAATAAAATCTTTAATAAATAAATAAATAAATAAATAAATAGCATGTTCTTAAAGACTGAAGGCTTTTATTATGTTGAAATGGAAGTACAATAAAACAATTTTTTAAAAAGTTCAGCAATGTAACGGTACATACTTCTATATATTATACATATTTTTTTTTTTTTTAAAGATTTTTTTTATTTATTTATTTGAGAGAGAGAGAGCACATGAGAGGGGGGAGGGTCAGAGGGAGAAGCAGACTCCCTGCTGAGCAGGGAGGCCGATGCGGGACTCGATCCTGGGTCTCCAGGATCATGACCTGAGCCGAAGGCAGTCGCTTAACCAACTGAGCCACCCAGGCGCCCTATATTATACATATTTACTTCCAGTCATACAAATCCTCAGCACTTTTGTGAACGTTAGGACACTTTTGGCTATATCTGGAATACAAAGGGGAAAATGAAAACATAGGAAAACAAGTAAATCTTGGGAAGTAGTCTAGTTAACAGATTTATCTTGAGTCTACTTAATATAATGAGTGATAAATTTCAGAATCTTTGGATTTTATACGAGTTCTCTGTCTTTCAAGTTATACTGCTATTTATTTTTTTATTTTTATGTTTTTCCAAGTTTTTATTTAAATTCCAGCTAGTTAACATACGGTGCAATATTAGTTCCAGGTGTAGAATTTAGTGATTTATCACTTATATCCAACACCCAGTGCTCATCACAAGTGCCCTCCTTAATCCCCATAACCTGTTTAACTGCACCCCCCACTGACACTCTCCCCACCACACACACCTCCCCTCTGGTAACCCTCAGTTTGTTCTCTGTAGTTAAGAGTCTGTTTCGTGGTTTGCCTCTCTTTTTCTCCCCTTCACTTGTTTGTTTTGTTTCTTAAATTCCACATATGGGTAAAATCATATGGTATTTGTCTTTCTCTGACTGACTTACTTCACTTAGCATAAGTTATACTGCTATTTAGTTATACTGCTATTTGTGATTTTTTTCCCTAAAAATATTTGTAAATTCTATTTTTGGTAGCTTCTTTACTATTTTATGTATGTTTCAGCTAAAACATAATTCAAACTTTATTTATTTTTTTTTTTTTTAAAGATTTTTTTTTTTTTTTTTTTATTTATTTGAGAGAGAGAGCACATGAGAGGGGGGAGGGTCAGAGGGAGAAGCAGACTCCCTGCTGAGCAGGGAGCCCGATGCGGGACTCGATCCCGGGACTCCAGGATCATGACCTGAGCCGAAGGCAGTCGCTCAACCAACTGAGCCACCCAGGCGCCCTAATTCAAACTTTATAATGGACTTTTTTTCACAGGCTTAACATAGTTTTGTTATGTGTGATCTTGAGGACAGTGTAGTTAGACATTTTATATATTTTTGTTGTATAGATCTAAAGCTTAGTTTTCTTTAGAAAAATATATAAGCCCTGTTTTGTTTTTTTTTTTAACTTTAGACTTTTAAAAATTGAGATACAATTGACATGAGTTTTTATTGGTTTTTTTTTTTTTTTTAAGTTTTATTTATTTAAGTAATCTCCATACCCAACGTGGGGCTTGAACTCACAACCCTGAGATCAAGAGTTGCATGCTTTTCCGACTGAGCCAGGCACCCCAACATGAGTTTTTTTAACCTAACCTGTATATTTGTCTCAGAACTATAATATTGCCATGTCTAATTTACATGTAGATGAATATGATATGGAATTATCCAGGGTTCTCTTATTTTAAATTGAGTCATTCGGTATTTGAGTGTCTTGAATTAACATTCAAATATTTGATTTATACCCATCGAAAAAATTATTTCCTACCAGATCACAAGATTTCTGTTGTGAGGGATGTGGCTGTGCCATGAAGGATGTCCTGTTGCCTTTAAAATCTGGAAGTGATTCAAGCCAAGCTGACCAAGAAGCCAAGGAACTGGCTAGACAAATCAGTTTTAAGGTACTCTAAATTTGTAAATAAATTCTAACTATGTGACCCTGTGTTTACTGCCAAATTCTGGATAGAAAGTAAAGCAATATAGTTCTGTTGCAATAAAGTTTTACAAATAATTTTTTCTTATTACGAAACTAATAATATACATTCACAATGGCAGTCCAGCATAGTGGTTAAGAGCTTGGACTCTGGTATACAGTCCTGGGGTTCAGATCTCAGCTTTGCTCTTATTAGTAGTAGGACATCAGACATATTACTTAGCTACTCTGTCTGTACCTTTTTCTCATCTGTAAATAATAATATCACTTATCTGGTAGGATTCTTATGAGGATTGAG
This sequence comes from Phoca vitulina, assembly GCF_004348235.1. Taxonomy (NCBI): domain Eukaryota; kingdom Metazoa; phylum Chordata; class Mammalia; order Carnivora; family Phocidae; genus Phoca; species Phoca vitulina. The sequence continues at coordinate 2,944,597 of NW_022589714.1, forward strand.
TTAATACTCACTTAAGTGTTTTGTATTTAGAACTGTCCCTGATACTTAATAAATTTTAGCTATTATTATAGAAAATATAGTAATTTAGAAGAAAACAACAATCATACATAATCCCTCCCCAAGAAATAACTGCTATTAATATTTTGGCATATCCCGTATATCCTTTTTTTCCACATAGATTTTACTCAAACATAGAATTACTTCTGGGATTTAATTAGCTCTATTAAAAAATGTCAACCTGCATTAAGCAGCATGCAACTTCCTCCCTGTTCACCTCCCTTACATCCCGTCTGTCCTTTCATATCCAGTTCTTGTGAGAAGTTGTTCCTTCTGTTCGTTGTGTTATCTGGAAGAAGAGGTGCTTAATAAGTATTGGTTATTTTCTTCCTTCTGAGGATTCCTATTGTACTTAAAATTGCTTTTCTGAAAATCGGAGGGCCAGATGTGTTTTGTACATCAGAATTTCAGATTTTAGAAAATACCAAACATACACCATATTTTAGTACCTGCAGTGGGATCTGGGGCAGTACCCCATAATCAAATCTATTAATATTCCCTCAGCAAACCTGGGAATATTCACACTAATGTGGGATAAAGACTGTTAATAACCTCACAGGTCATACTTCACCTGGAAATTACAAAAAACTTATTTGGGAATTGTGGATTATGAACCACGGGTGTTAGTTTTGTCTCTCACCAAGTAACAGCTCCTTGAGAACAGGTTTTGTCTGTGCTTTTTCCTGAAATACCTAGCACAGGCTTAGACACATGAGCACTCGATGTTTAACTGATTGGTAGTTGATATTACATTAGCAATTAAAATAAGCCCAAGAGAGGATTAGTAAGTGTGGGTTATTCTGTACATTTCCTGTTGTAACACTGCTCTTGGGTGTACCTTTTTTATAGGCAGAAGTCAATTCATCTGGAAAAACTATCGCTGAGCCGGACTTAAACCACTCTTTTTCACTAAATGATTTACAGGATGATATACCTACAACATTCCAGGGTGCTGCAGCAAGTACCTCGGTATGGCTCTTGTCTCTTCCATACATGTATGTCTGTATCATTATCATTATTTGCAGTCGGAGGAGGAAACCTCTAGATGAAATATCTGAATATTTTGATTCTCCTGACAGTTGGATTCCAGCCTACCTCTCCCTCTAGTGAGTCATATTATCTTAAGCAAATTATTCATACTTTTTGGACCTTCTTTCTTATTAAACGGGGTTGGACTAAATAATTTTTAGGTCCTGTCGTCTCTCCAGAATTCTGTGATTTCTCTGAAAAGTTAGTTACAGTATAGCACTGCACTCTGAATAAAACAAAATATACATACATTAGCCACTTTCTAAATAGGCACTGTTTCTTTGGCAGGTTTGTTAAGCTGCATTAAGGCACTCAGTTAATAAAGGACTAGAGCCAAAGATTTGCCTCAGACCTGCTCTGCCCAGTACCGTAGCCACTAGGCACATGTAGCTATCTAAGTTTATATTTAAATTATTCAGAATTAAATTTAAAATTCAGTTCCTCAGTCACACTGGTATATTTCAAGTAATCCATAGCCATCTGTGGCTGGTGGCTGCCATATTGGATAGCATAGATAGCAAACATTATCATCTCAGAAAGTTCTGTTGGACAGTGCTGCCTTGCACATAGTAAGTGCCCAGTAAATAATTGTTGAATGAAAGATTAAATGAATACTATGTGTCTTGTTAGTTCTGCCCTGACCTGTTGTCTAAATATTGGTGGGTATAGGTCATCAGAGATTGATTAAGAAATGTGACTGGATAGTTGCTAAATAATTAGGATTATGAGGGAAAAACATTGATTTTCTCTCTATATATAAAAAAACAAATGTCTTTTTGGTAACATTGTTTGGTCGAGTAGCTACCTCTTTTTTTCCCTTCTTCAGTTTTTAGAGAGGATTTTTAAAGGGTCAGGAAAATTGAAATAGAAGCTGGCAAATACAGATTTGCCCTTTCCTCAGGAATAACTTAGTATAAAGTGGGACTGAATAGTCCTGAGTGGTTGTTCTCTCCTTTTCACAGAGTGAGATGGACAGAGAGAAGTAGGTTGGAGAGAGAAGGGGAAAGGGAACGCTGGAGGACGTAGTTGGAGGACTGGAGATGGGGTATAAGGAAGAAGCGTATGCTGAGAGTGAAATCGTTTTTACATGATCCCCATGTAATTTTATGAATCGCAGAGGGATATTATGAGTTAATTTTAGTCAGTATATGTTTTACCTTGAAATATTAAAAAAATTCAGGTTACTTTTCACCTTTAGAATTCTAATTGTTTTTTTATTTTATAGTTTTTTAGAAAATGGAACCATCCCATTTCAGAGAGGAGGGTGGTTATCTTTTTTCACCTGTAAGGACAGTCTCCTGATACTTGTGATATGTTTAAATCTGTCTTCAGTCTCTTAAATCTATGTCAAGTCCCCCTAATGCATATTGGAGTTATACTTATTCTACTTGTAATTTATTTTATCATTAATTATTTATTGTCTATCTTCCCAGAATGTCAGTTCCTTGAGGATCAGAGCTCTCTTTCTGTTGCACTGTATCCCCAGTGCCTGGCCTTGTGCCTTGTATACAGTTGGTGGTCAATACATATTTGTTGATTGAATAAATGAATCTTAGGATTGACACTTTTAAAAAATACTAGAAAGACAGGCAAAGAAATTAAGAAGTTTAAGTAAATTACATTGCACAACCAATAATATTATTACAGTGGTATTTTCCATTTTGGTTTGAATTTACTTCTTTTGTTTTAATGTTTATTATTGCAGTATAGTTGATTAGTTGATATACAGTGTTACACTAGTTTCAGGTGTGCATTTTGATTTTAAAGTACATACAACTGAGAATTCTTTTTCATAGATACAGGTAATTGATGCCAATTCTGGTTAAAACACCGATAAGTAATCAATTGCTACAGTTGCAAGTTAGTTACATTTATATACAGATTATCTCAGAGTATGATTATATAATTTGATCACCATGGAAGTAATTGAAACTTGGTTTTGGCTAGGGGTGGCTGCTTTACATGCAAGTGTAATATAAATTCACTAAAATGTTATACATCAAATCCCAGATAAGCTATGTTTTTTTAGCCTTGAGGGGGCGAGAGATTGCCCAAAGTCTAAATACAGCAGATAATATCAGGCCATCTGTTGCTTTTTGATGCAGATTTTTTTTAGCTGTGTAGAAATGGGAAAATACTGATGGTAGTTTTATGTTCTTCCAGTCTGTCAGATTTTTTCCCTCTCCCTAGGGATTGAGGTTCTGAATAAGCCATTCCATTTTGTATTAAAAAGCAAACACAAAACTTCTTCACAGATGCTGGTTATTCTAGATTATTCTAGAAAAATTTATATGTATTACAAGGGAATTACTTGTGATGGGGATGGTTATTTTAAATTGATTAAATACACATGTCATATACTTCTACCTTCCCAAAAATGGTCGCTTCATCTTAACTAAGGAAATGGAAACTGGTATGACTTAAGTCTTCATTCAGTGATAGGTGTATTTGGACAAGTTTAGTAGGTCAACAGCAAAAATTTAGAGGTCCTACCCCACCAATCGTACACACCATTTTGAAAATGCTAAAGCCAACTTCACGTGAACTACCAAAATTTTGTCCAGTTAGTCCTTAAACTCCAAGCAATCTAGGTTCCTCTGGGTCTATAACCTTGGGGTTGTTACCATTTTCCCTTGATGGGATTGTTTTATTTATTTTTATTTTTATTTTTTTTAAAGATTTTATTTATTTATTTGAGAGAGAGAGAATGAGAGAGAGCACATGAGAGGGGGGAGGGTCAGAGGGAGAAGCAGATTCCCTGCCGAGCAGGGAGCCCGATACGGGACTCGATCCAGGGACTCCAGGATCATGACCTGAGCCGAAGGCAGTCGCTTAACCAACCGAGCCACCCAGGCGCCCGATGGGATTGTTTTAAATAGGAAAAATTTTATAATTTTATGATATCTCAGCACTAATCAGTAATACTAATATAACATCCAGAAGGCATCTGAAATATAGGAATCAAATTAAAGCAGTATGTCTACATTAAGTGCATGTACTAAAATATCATCTAAAGTCAATGTTTTAAGGGATTGTCGTTCTAAATATGCTTTTTTAAAGATTTTATTTATTTATTTTAGAGAGAGGGAGTGGGTATGCATGGGGGGTGATGAGGAAGGGGCAGAGGGAGAGGCAGAGAATCTGAAGTAGACGTCTCCCGGAGGTCGGAGCCCCATGGGTGGGCGGATCTCAGACCCTGAGATTATGACCTAAGCTGCAACCAAGAGTCGGCCCCTCAACTGGCTGAGCTACCCAGGCACCCCTAAAATATTAATCGTACTAACAGGGGTCTGAAAAACTCTCCTAAGTAATGATTTTTTAAAAATCTAAATCTGTGGGGTGCCTGGGTGGTGCAGTAGGCTAAGTGATGGACTCTTGGTTTCGGCTCAGATCCTGACCTCAGGGTCGTGAGATCGAGCCCCAAGTAGGGCTCAGAGCTCAGCCAGAGTCTGCTTGAGATTCTCTCCCTCTGCCCCTCCACCCTGCGTCTGCATGCACGCTCTCTCTCTCAAATAAATAATCTTAAAAAAAAAACAAACCCTAAATCTAGTGTCTCCAAAGGGGTATATTAACAGTAACAATATTATTAATAACTAACATTTAATCAGCAGTAGTGTATCCTCAACACTTTATATCATTAATCCTTTTAATCCTTACAACTACAGAATTGGATATTATCCTCACTGTACAGATGAAGGAGCTGAATCTTAGGTTGAATAATTTGCTTAGGGTCCTGCATCTCCAAAGTGGTAGAGCCAGCCTAGTAATGATAAGGCTCCCTGTTCTAGTCAAGTACATGGGCATTGTATTCTCCCCTCAAACTAATGGAAAAAATAACATGTATAAAATAAAATCTTTAAGCCGAATCAATCTCTTATGCTGGTTTCTCGATTGATAGCACCTTCATGTTTTTCCTTAAGAGCCTTCCCTGTAAGCCTTGAGTGCTTTTGCTGCATCAGACACTTCTAGCTTCTTGGCTGAGCAGTCAGAAGAATGAGAGATTTCAAATGGAATGTTGCTGTTACCAGCTGCTATAACTCAGCTCAACCCAATGAGTGTTAAGATCCCATATGATGCCTGGGACAGTGTGAGACCTCATAAAATGCTGCTGCTTTGTGGATCTACTCCCTTCAGTGAGCTTGTTGCTGGCTGTCCTGGAGTTTGAAGTCCCAAGTTCATGCAGCTCTAATTCAGTATCAGCAGTGACTTTTATTTTTAACTCAGAGTCAGTAGTTCCTTTTTTATCTCTGTGTTATGGGTCACTACATTTGAGTGCTTCCAAAGGACAGTTTTAAAAAACTCAGATTATTCAGACCTTTGATTGTTGAAATGAATGTCAGATTTAAAATGTAATTTCTTCTGTAGGTAACTTAGATCAGCAGTTTCTTCCCTAATGTTTATAGCTGTTGCCAGGACAAAGCCCATCCTCTTATCTTTTTTAAAAAATTTGAGGGGCACTTGGGTGGCTCAGTTGGTTAAGCCACTGCTTTCGGCTCAGGTCATGATCCCAGGGTCCTGGGATCGAGGCTCCACGTCGGGATCCCTGCTCCACGGGAAGCCTGCTTCTCCCTCTCCCTCTGCCCCTCCCCCCCGCTCGTACACTCTTCTCTCAAAAAAATCTTAAAAAAAAAAAATTTGAATTATATTATTTGATTTTTTTCCTTCTAAATATTGAAATTTTCTCTAATGGAAAGTATTTTAAATGTTTTATATTTACTCAGTTTTTAAAGTTATTCTGAAGAAAACATGCATTCTTTTTTTTTTTTGAAAGGGTATTGGCATTAATATAACCAGTTTAAGGTGTTTTCAGTAAAAGAATTAAAGGCCATTGGGTTATTAGAGGTAGAGTTAAGGGGTCTATATAAATAAAATGGAATTCGTATTTTGTAGAGCTTTCTTATCTATAAACCGTATTTAAGATTTTGAATCACGTGGTACCACATTGTGGTTATGCTTGAGCAAGCAGTCATTGTAAGGATAGAAAGCAGTTGGTATCTTGTGCTTTGTGGGGCCAACTAGTGTGCCAAAGTATGCTTTACATATATAAAGTAACACAATTCAAATACACAGTATTCTAGACTTGTGCTCAATTCAGTTGACAGGAGTTATGAGAGAAGATAATCCTGGCTTGGAAATCACATCTAATTTTTATAACAATACTGCTGTGAAGAACGTACGGTTTGAAATTCTTCCCTATGCTGTATGATTGTTGGTGGAAGCAAGTTGCTGTAGTAAGATAATGTTGGAAGAGACCTGGTTCATGAAAGGCACACTGTTGAGAGTTTAACTTTTTGCCATTTAGTATGGCAAATTTTCAAGCCAAAAAGAAATCAGATTGCTTTCTTCCTTGGCTCTCCTGCAAGAAGTGAGGTGCCCAGATGTTTAACAGATATTGCTGAAGTTACACCTGAAGGAGAATAGAAAGCCAGCTATAGAGCAAATGGCTCAACTCTGTCCTCGTCTTATTTGTTGCTGATAAATTCCTCCGCTGCCTGATGCATACTCAGAGTAAGTTGTGTTGTTGGCTTATTCAGGAGGGTGAATAATTAGTTACAGCATTCAGATCATTCTTGGTAGTTTTGCCTTTAGTCATATTTTAGTGCTCTGAGATTCTGTGTACTCTTGAATAGATAACAGGTATATATACAAGTTTTCTTTGCCAATTTCAAACAAAATTTCCTAAAATTTCCTAGTATGGAGCCCAGAACCCCTCAGCAGCATCCCTTCAACAACCTGCTCAGCCTGTTGTTAAGAATACCTCCATGAGCCCTCGACAACGCCGAGCCCAGCAGCAGAATCAGAGAAGGTCGTCCACTTCCCCAGATGTGACCCAGGGCCAGCAGCCAAGAGACAACCACACCGATCATGGCGGATCCGCTGTTCTGATTGTCATCTTGACTTTGGCATTGGCAGCTCTTATATTCCGACGAATATATCTGGCCAATGAGTACATATTTGACTTTGAGTTATAATATTGTTTTGTGTCTTAAGAGCTGTGACTCAACTGCTTCATTAAACATTCTGCATTGGGTATAATCTAAGAATTGTTTACAAAAAGATTATTTTGTATTTACCCTTCATTCCTTTTTTGATCCTTAAAAATTCAGTATAGATATAGCTAGACTTTCAGACTGTGTCTGCTTAGTTTAAGGGACTGGAAGTCAAAGTCCCTTGTCTCACCGTATGACCTGCTTTACAGAGAAATAACTTACTGTTGTTTCTCATGCCTCAGCTTCTTTTTATGTAAATCTGTGATACTTTTCTGTATGACTCTTTGAAATTTTTGGATTAAAGAAGGTGTTTTAAGTTCCAGTGAGTATTACTAGTTACTCAATACCATTTATTGAGTACTCTGTTTCTACTTATGTAGAATGATATAGGGATAAGAGTTGAAAAGGGAAAGTAGAGCTTTTCAAACAGCTTGCTGAGAATGTCATTCATAGGAGACATACTGGGATGCCCATTCTGTGACTTACTTTATGTCCTAAATGTTGTTCAGTGAAAGTAACTATTGCAGTCAAACATTTATGAGGAAATGAGATCACATCTTTGTTACTGGATGTTATTTGGAGGGAATAATGCTTTGTAACCACTTTGATATGCTCTTATCCCCTTCTCTCCCGAATGCACACAAGATTTACAAAGAAAGAAAGGAAACAGTCCTCTATAGATCTTTTTTTAAGGAAAGAAGGGTCCAAGCCAGGATTTCTTGATTTTCTTCCAGAAGTCAAATGGAAGGATCTTCAGATTTTAATGTTTGCTGTGCTTTGAATTGTATCTCTTTTGAAGGTATTATATGCCTAGCTTTGTAATCACTATAAATTTAGTTATTCCAGGAATATGTATAATGTTGAAATATTTCATGTACCATTTTAACAGAAAAGCTCAGGGCCCAAGTAACAGTGATAGAAATTAGAAAAACCTTTACTTAGAATTGTCCACCTAATCAAAGCCCAAGAAATAATTTTCAGTGCAAAATCAATATGTAAGTTAGTGCTAGCTAGCTCCACGGATTCTAGCAGATAATTTTATCATCATAATGCTTGGTGAGAACATATAATCACAGAAAAACATTGCCTTCAGCACGTTCAGTCGCAGCATTGAGGGCACTCTTGAGAGTATTTGTTAATGAAGATTTAATTTTTAAATACAGGCAGTCCCCTGCTTTCAAGTAGGTTATGTTCTAAAAGTGCATTTGTGAGTAATTTTTTTTTTACAACTCAATGTTGTAAATTGCGTTCAGGTTCTAGACAAGTCCAAAAAGTCCATAATGTATCTTGAATACTTTAGGGATGGTGTTCATAAAGTCCTTAATGTAGTTTTAACTAACTGAAATTATGGGCAAGATGGAAACAATTTGTAAAATGGTATTAAAGGCAAATTTAATTTTTACTGCTGCTATGGACTTTGGTTCTGTTAATTATAAGACACAATTTCTATTTTCACCTAATAGCCATTTTTCCTTTATGTCCATTCTAAAGTAAGAACATACTGTATACTATTATATAATACATAATTGTCTTAAACTTTAATAAATTAGCATCTTAAAAGTGTTTACAGATTGTTTCTGTTATATCTACAGCCAAAGTTGGTAAAGTCTTAAAAAGCTCAAGGACTTTATGAGGACCTCCTATGTCAGGAAAATTATAGGTGACCATTTTATAACTTTATTGCCATGAGAAAGCACATTCTGAAGTCTTGGTTTGGAACACAAAATACTAAAGATATCGGTTCAGTGGTCTCCTAGCAAGAGGTCACTGACCCACCTGGGAAGACCAAATAATGTTATCACCTGAGAAGAAGCAAGTCCCCCTGCTCTCAACCTATGCTGAGATTAATCGTGTGCTAGGAACAATCTTCCCTCCACTTCCTCTCAGTCAAACCTGAGCCGGCCTCTGGATCTACGTGATCTTGTTACATGTTTCTATGGGGTCTACCAATACTTTAAGAAGATTTTGCACTGTGCAGGTCCTTCTTTATCTGATTTGCCTCTCTTCCCTCCCCTATCAACTGACAGGCCACCTTCTTGTTTGTGTTCGCATTTTTTAAGCGCCTGATACACATATCTGAAAGTGACATATTTTTTGTTCTTTCCCTTTCGGCTCACAGATGCTACCTAAAAATCCTTAAGTTGTCAGTTGGATCCCCATTGTGGAGTTGATGAGCAAAATCGATCTTTGGGGCTATTCTTACTCGAACGCCACCTGAAGAGACTTCAGAAAACTTATTTTTAAAGCCCCAGTTTATCCCTTTAATTAGAGTGTAAGGACAAAACCAGGTGTGTGATCTGGTTAGTAAAGGCTTAGGACTCCTTCCCCCAATCCTCAGATTAAAGTAATTCATGGCTTTTTCTTTGAACAGCAAAGCACATGACTACATATCAAGGTAGTTAAAAATAGCATGCTCGAAAAAAATATGTCTGTTTCACCTGTAACTGTTTAAGCCAATGAAAGCTTTCAAATTTTATGTGTTGTGGGGCTTTTATGTAGCACTTTACATTTTCATGCTGCTTACTGTTTTATTCTACTGAAATAAATGAATTTCATCAAAATTCTCAAAGAATTTTTTAAAAAGCCTTTAAAATTGTTTATCATTTTGACTATAGAAATACAGTATTTCCTATTTCAGGAGAATAAGAAATCTTTTTGTTATTTTTAGCTATGAATAAACTTTCTGGTATCTTGAGACCTCCCATTTTTATAGACCAGAATCTGTAAACAGGCAAACCTCACACATTTGGACTTACTTGAGCAGAAATCTAGGCTGAAGTACTGAAAAGCCTATCCTGTTGCATTATTTGCAAGTAAGTATATGAAAAGTGAATGCATTTAGTGAACCTGACTTAACAAAGACTAATGTGTACATTAACATGGGTACTGTTTAAGCCTTGTGGGAGGCTGTACATTGCTCAGAAGCTGTTTGGAACGCCTCTTGAACAGTTGCCTTCAGAACGAGTTTGAGCTGCTCAATAAAACCAGTGACTTTATTCATACCGTGTTTTGGCCACAGGTTGTATTCTTTATGTTATTCGGTCTTCTGTCCATTCTACCTCCTTAAATATTCTCTCATGTCTTACCACTGCTCTTTATGTTCACTGCCATTACCCTAATGAGCCTTCACATCCTCCGAATTAGTGCAATAACCTCTAACAAGGCTCCAGTCTTGTCCCGTTCTTCACCCCGCCGCCAGAGTCTTCTCCAGCATTCAGGTCTGATTCTGTCTCTTAAGATAAGTTCACACCCTTAATGCAGGTTATAAGGCTGTGTGTAACCAGAGTCCCACTGAGCTCTCTGGCCTCATCTGACAGCAGATGCTTACTCGGGCCTTTCCACAGCTCTTGAGCTTGAGCCACTGGGGCCAATCCTCTGTTCTGAGAGAAATGAACAAATGTTAAAGTTGTATATCCACTGCCTCATGCCATACACAAAACTTAACTCAAAACGGATCTAAGACTTCAATGTTAAGAGCAAAAACTATAGAATTGTTAGAAGAAAGCATACTTAAATCTTCATGACCATGAGTGAAGCAGTGGTTTCTTAGATACAAGACCAAAAACACAAATATTTTATCAAAACAAGCCCTTTGTGTTTCAAAGAACATCATTAATAAAGTGAAAAGACAACCCCGTATGGGAGAAAGTATTTGAAGATAAAATAGACTTGTATCTAGACTATCTAGAGAACTCATAACTCAATAATAAAAAAGATAAATAACCTGATTTAAGAACAGCAAAGGGTTTGAATAGATATTTGTACAAAGAAGATACACAAATGACCAATAAACATGGAAAGATGCTCGAACATCATTAGTCATCAGGGAAATGCACATCCAATTACAGTAAGATACTTGACATCCACGATGATGGCTAGAATAAAACAGCTAAGTGTTGGTGAGGATGTGGAGAAGTTGGAATTCTCATCCATTGTTGGAATGTAAAATGAGGCAGCCACTTTGAAAAAAACTGGTAGTTCCTCAAAAAGTTAAGCAAAGAGTTACCATATGACCCAGCCATTCCACTCCCAGGTATATCGCCAAGAGAAATGCAAACATGTTCACACAAACTTCTACACAAGTATTCATGCAGTATTATTATTCATAGCCCCAAACTGGAAACTCAAATGCCCATCGACTGAAGATAAGCAAGATGTGTTCTGTCTATACAATGGAATGTTATTTGGCAATAAAGAGGAATGAAGTTATAATACATACTACAACATGGGTGAATCTTAAAAACATCATTCCAGAAAAAAAAAAAAAAGATAACATCAAGTCCAGTGAAGCCAGACACACGAGGCTGCACAGCATATGATTCCATGTATATGAAATACCCACGTTAGGCAAACCCATAGAGACAGAAAGTAGGTTGGTGATTGCCAGGGGCTGAAGGGAAGTGAAAGAAAGGGGGGCGACTGCTAATGGGTGTGAGGTTTCTTTGGCAGGAGAAGAAAATGTTCTACAATTAGATACTGGTGATGGTTACACACTCTATACTAAAAACCACAGTTTAAGGGGTAAATTTGGGGCGCCTGGGTGGCTCAGTCAGTTAACTGTCTGCCTTCGGCTCATGTCATGATCTCAGAGTCCTGGGATCGAGCCCCATGTCAGGCCCCCAGCTCAGTAGGAAATCTGCTTCTCCCTCTCCCCCGACCCCTACTCATGCTTTCTCTCTTACTCTCTCCTCTCAAATAAATAAAATCTTTAAAAATTTAAAAAAAATAAAGGGGTAAATTTATGGTATGTGAATGATACTTCAATAAAGCCATTACTTAAAAAGTTACACTTATCTCCAACTGAGTTTTTCTCCGTACCATAATCACAATAATTCAACTACTGAAAATAAGAGAGATTTAAAGAAAAAATTGATAGGACCTAACATGTCCAGAATGCAACAAAACAAATATTTCTTCCTTTTTCTTTTTTTTAGATTTATTTATTTATTTGAGAGAGAGAAAGAGAGAGGGACAGATGGTGGGGGCAGGGGCAGGGACAGGGGGAGAGGGAGAGAATCTCCAGCAGACTCCCTGCTGAGTGTGGAGCTTGATGTAGGGCTCCATCCCATGACCCTGAGATCATGAGCTGAGCTGAAACGAAGAGTGTGGCACTTAACCAATGGAGCCATCCAGGTGCCCCAAAACAAATATTTCTTGAAAACCAACAATATGCATGAATAGTTCTAGGGTTCTAGACAGTCCTTTATAGGCCTGTTTCAAATGGAAGAGAGGAAAAGCACCATCTTTTGAACAAAATCTATGGAAAAAAACTTTAATGGGTCTCTTTCCTTTCCCACTAAATCTTCAGGAGCAGTGGGACTTTTAAACAAATGATCTGGATAATTCTGAGAAGTGGCCAGATTGGGGAACCACTGAATTAGTCCCCATACTGAATTATTCTCACTCCCAAATTGCTTTTTAACTCCTGTAATTTGGCTTCCTGCTACATCTTTCAACTGAAACTACAGTTAACTGAAGTTAGGAACAATGTTCTGGTTGCCAGATCAGTTAACCTGCTCCTGCCCTCACTTCTTTGCAACACTGACTGTTGACTACCCCCTCCCAGAAACTCCTTTGGTTTTCAAAGTCAGCATTTTTGCTAGTTCTTCTATGCTTTTGTTCAGGCTTCCCATCCATCCATTAGAAGTATAGATTCCAGTGCACCTGGCTGGCTCAATCAGTAGAGCATACAACTCTTGATGTCGGGGTTCAAGCCCCACATGGGGTATAGAGATTACTTAAAAATAAAATCTTAAAAAAAGAAAGTATATATTCCCAAAGGATTCTATGCTTATACTGGGACTTCTATTTTCCAGGAAGATCTCACCCTTTCCTGTGGTTAAACTACCACCATCCATTGATGGCTCTAAATCTATTTTTCCAGTCCAGACCTTTCTCCTGAGCTCCAGGTTTATTTATTCTCCAGCTGCCTATTGGGCATCTGGAAGTCTCATGATACCTCAAATTCCACAAGTCAAAATCTGTCATCTCCCTAAGAAACTTGTCCACCTCTAACAGATATCAGTTAATGGTGGTTCCATCCACCCAGTCTTACCTCCAAACTAGAATCGTAGATATCACTGTTGCCTTCTCTTACCTCCCACTCTATTCAGTCAGCAAATGTATTCTACTTCAGAAATAACTTGACTATCTCATTCTTCTGTCTTCCCTCCTCTTCTTCCATCTTCCCTCATCTTCCATCTTCCCTTCCATTAGGGCAGGACCTCATCCTCCTTTGTTATTATTACTTTTCTGATCCAACTGATCCCCAGTTAGGAATTCTGTAAAAAAATAGAGTGGATCATGTCATTCCACTTTGCTTAAAGGAATCAAAAGAACTTCTTTTGATTCGTTCTTTCTTACATAATAAAACTCCAATTCTGTTCACTTCTGGTTATCACTCCTCTTGACCTCCAACCTCATCTCCCTATGTCTCTACCACACTAAACTCCTCTCCGTCTCAGACACAGCAGGCAAGTAATTAGTAGTTTTTAAACATTTTATTCTGTTCAGTAGATTAAATATAACCACATGTATCTTTAGACTTCAAATATTCATTATTTCATATCCTAGGATAGGAATCAAACCTAATTTATGATGAAATTACACATTTTAGGATTAAAGACCCAAATTAATCTAATGCTCATGATAGGAAGAAGAGCTTACATAATCATGAATTCTCATTTGGTTTATACATTCCTTCAAAATGAAAATGGATTTTATGCTTTGATAAGATCTCTTTGATAAGAGAAAATGATGTGTATTTGGGGGGAAAGCAAGCATCCTTGGCCATAGACAAAATATGCTTTCTTAGATGGAGAAATAAATCAACCCTGTGAAAACAGGTCATTTGTGTGTTTACTCAGCATTTCCCGAGCACATTCATGCACTCATCTTGTCCATCAGGTCTTCCCTGCAAATCCACTCAGAATCCAAGCTGTCTCCCTGGTGGGTGTGACAGACTGGTTTTATGCAGCCAGAGGGAAGGATTAATGATCTCAGCAAAGAACTGGCATGCTCAAGAGGTTTAAAAAAAAAATTTTTTTTTTATGTAACAGTTTTAGCCAAAGCTGCTCTGGGACTCAGCGGAAGCAGAATTTCACAGGAGGACAAACTTGTTGACTAATGGCCAATCACTAAACAGCAGGGAGGGCAAAGCCTTGGTGTTTGTGTCACGCCTGGGACGGGCGGGGGGGCGGAGTGCGGTGGGAGGTGGGGTGGGACGGGCACCACTATCGAATATTTAATGGGAAAAATCAGTCCGGCCAGTCATGCTCCTGCAGCCCCTTGGAGAAGCACTGTCACAAAGCGATGGACTGAATCCGTGGTGCAGCCCGGGGGGTCCGCCCTGCTGCAGGTTACTGGAGAGCCGCTGGGGCATCATAGACATTCACAGAATGCCTTATTTCACAAGACTCATTTTGTTCTTGTTTTGTCTGACGGCTCTTGTGGAGAGCAGAAAGCCCAAGAGGAGGAGATGGACAGGGAAGCTGGAAATGCCCAAGCCAAGGTAAGGGCATGGGTGGGAGGGGAGGAAGGTCACCGGCGGCCGCGGCGCACAGAGGGGCAGTCCCCAGGAGGGCTGAGGTTACATTGTCCCGCTGGCATCTGTTTTCCAGCCAGAGGTAGATGGGGCCACCACCTCACTGAAAACAGTCTCTCTCGGAGCACAAATATTCTCTAGCATCACAAGAGAGCAAAGCTAGACTGCATTGAGCATTTTGTTCTGGTATCTGTGTTCTGTCCAAGCATTTTGATTTGAGGCAGGTGGTTGAAGATTTCGTGGGTAAAACCTCTTGTACTTCTCGGCTTGTGCTGCTTTGTTCCTCAGGATGACATCCTGTAGGGACCATGGGGGGCCTGCTGAGTAATTGCACTCAAGAACTTTGGGGGGGGGGCTGTAGATAGGAATTTAGTTTGAACTATTAAGAAAAAATGTAACCGAGAGTTGTCATCTTTAAATGATTGGACTGGGAACAGCTTTATAACGGTATTGGGTTTCATTTCACTGTTGCAATCTGAAAAAGGTATTTGAAATTTGCTAGGTTATCAGAAATACATGTGTGGGCAACAGGAACTGCCATTGCACGATGTAATGGAAACACTTCCAAGATACTGGTTAGGTCCGGAATTTGCATTAAAAATCATGACATTTCCAAATCGAAGTTCCTTAGTAAGTTTGTTTGAACGGATGTACAAAACCTGATACTCCAGGCCTGATGTAGACACGACTGTTGAGCATGCAGAAAAGAGCAAGCCGCTGAGATGGAGACAGCATGTGTGAGATGTCACACATCTGTTCTCCATTCTACTAAGCATTGTGAGAACTAGTGATTGTGAATATAAACTAATATATGGAGGCACATTTTCTGGGTCACTGGCTTTTATTTGTAATCAGGCACCGCTATCGGTGACAATTGTTGGAAATTGTCCCTCCAATATATTTACTTATAAATTATATACATATACTATTATGCATATGTATATTAAAGTAAAACTTGACTGCTTCCTTATTTTTAGATAAAAACTACCAGTAGCAGTTACAATCTCTACTTTCTGCGTCCCAGTGGACCATCTTTAGCACCCCAGATGTATGGCCGCTTTGGAGACTGCCGCTCTGGGGAGGTACATGCCCTGCAGGGCCTAAGCCTAGTCACACAGAAAGCAAACAGATCAAACTTGTCCGGACGACAGGAAGGAGGCACTGCCCTGCAAGTCCCGTCCTGGTGATATCGCCAGAATCACAGGCTGTTAAATTGGAGGGGACCTCGGGGGTCACGTGATCCAGCAATTCCTCTGAACTCTAAGTGAGATGTGAACAGGTGTTGTGTGAAAAAGGGGGTTTTGGGGTCAAAGAAACTTGGGAAACTCTGGTTTAGATCATTTTAAACAGCTGTCTTCATTACAGCTTCTAGAACCTTTATTATGCAAATAGACATTCTGAATCTTGAAGAGGAAAGTAAATTATGCAGTTTTTAAAAAAAAAAAACAACCTGCTCTTTTTGGACTATCTTGTGGCATTCCTATTTTGGGAAACACAGTTTCAGTTTTATGGATGTTGAGAAGTCAGCTGGCCTCAGTGGGTAATTCACACAGCTGGCTAGTGACCCCCCCGGGCTGAGACGTAGGTTTCCTGATTTTCTCAGCCTAGAGGAAAAGCATTGTATGGACTTGTCTATTCCCTGAGAACAGTGCTGGGGTTCAGCACGAGCCCCTCAGGGATCCTCACAGATCCTCACGGATCCTACTCGGCAGCCTGGGTTGTCACACCCGTGTCACTCCTCACAAGACCCACAGTCATTCCCAGACACCTGCATGAGCTTGGGGACAGACTGAATCTGACCCTTAGGGGTGAGGAGAGTTTCCTGAAATCCATCCCAGGGGGTGTTAAAGTGGAAGAAAAGATGAACCTACACATTCAACAAATAAAAAATAATTATTGAAGGGAGGCTCGGAGAGAAACATGATTCTAGGCCTTTCTAAATCCACCAGGGCAGGTGCACACTCAGACAATCATCAAGCTATGTCTGTCTGTGAAAAATTTCAGCCAAGTGTCTGACTAAAAAATTACATTCATCATTGACACACAAGTTAAGCTGTATGAATAAACAGGAACAAAATGATGTGGCTTTTAGAGCACTTCATCTCTGTAGGGTAGCTTCTTTTCTTTGAAGTCCTGTCCCCCACCTCTTACCTCACACGGTCTTACACACACATACCATACACCATACATAGGATTTCACCCAGTCTCTTTCTCTCTCTCTCCCTCTCTCTCTCTCTCTCTCTCTCACACACACACACACACACACACAGAGTTAGGATCTTTTCTAACCTATATACCTTCTGTATCACTCCAAGGCACCCTCACAAAATAATTATTCTGCCCAGTAGGTGCTTTTTCCAAAACTGCTTCCAGTTTTCCCACCCTTCGTGTCCCCCTTCATGGAACTGCTGCCCCCTGAACCTGTTTTCTCCTAGCTATTCCCTTTGCTCTCTTCTCCCTGCCTCCCAGCCTCCAGCTTCAGTCCGGCTCCTCCCTGCACACTACCTAAGTTGGCCTCCTGACCACGTGACCCCCCCCCCCCACCCCCCACCCCCCGCAAGAGGGGTCCTTCTCCCTGGAGATCTGAAAATGAACCTAGCTGTGGGCTCTGGGGGTCTGGGCTCTCCCCGGATAACACTGTCTGGTTCCTCCTGGTCCCAGAGCCTGGAGGCCCCTTCCGTATTTCCTCTCCCCTTTGCAGCCCCTGTGGCCAGCCTTCTCTTGGTCTGCGTCGTGGCTCACATGGTGCTGGGCCCAGGAGCAGCTTTGCTCTCCTGCTGCCCAGTGATCCTCACCCTCCCAGAGGCCTGGGGAAGGATGGGGGGGGGCGGGGGCAGGAAGTCAGGGAAACCAGGTTTGGACCCTGGTTCTGTGGCTCCCCTGGCCATGGCCATGTTTCCTGATCTTTCTGAACCTCGTTTCTCCAATGAAAAGGGGTGGTCGTGAGACCTCCCCACTGGGAGGAGGGGGTAACCGCAGCTCAGGGCCTGCACAGAGAGGGGGTGATGCATACGGGCATGGTCGTCATGCCTGCTATTATGGCTACCAAGTAAACCTCAGCACGGTGGCCCCAGCCCTGCCTCTCAAAGGTGTGGTGAGCACGTTTTTCCTCTCTCTCCACCCGAGGCTGGTCTGAGGGCCCGTGGAGGTTCTGGCTGCCCCGCATTGGGCTGGGACTTGGGGTATGGCCCCTGGAGTCTGGGGTCTTCGGGCCAAGGCATCTGGGCACTGGAAGAATGAGCTGAGGGCATCTGGCTCACACAAATAGCCCAAGGCTGGGGATATTAGTGGCCTGAGTTATCAAGTAATTGGTTCCTTTAAAAAACAAAAAACAAAAAACACCCAGTTCTGGGCCCTCATTAATGGCACAGGCATTTCAATCTCGTCTGTCCTGCAGCGGGGCTGGAATTCTGGGACTTCTGCTCCCTAATCCTCCCCTCTAAATGGAGATGGAAACTGCTGGCCAGCAGGGATTTGCTCCCCGAGAGGCAGAGGGGTAGGGCGCTGGCCGCACTCACAATTTAATGTCTGTGATCTGCTAAGCCCTAAGGCCGAGCTCTTCCTCCTCCTTTCCGGGGTGTCTTTGCTGGGATGTTGAATGTGGCCTGTCACGCGGTTGCTGTGCGGGGAACTGGGCCTGGTCCCTCCTGACTTGTGGAGCCAGGCTTGGGGCAGAGACTGTGGAAGACAGCTCCGTGGAGGCGCCCTAACAGTGGCCGCCTCGCTTCAAGGGAACTGGACTTGGCTTCCATATGCCAGCTAACTGGGAGGAAGACATTACATTGGACTTCCCTCCAACGGGCTTGTTGTCTAAAAGCAACTCTGAGCATGGCTTCTTTCTCCAACTGCTTAACACCTTCAGTGTTTTCCCATCGCCTTTGGGTAAAGGCAGAAGCCTTAACATGACCTTCAAGGCTCTGCCTGGCCTGGTCCCCGCGTGCCCCTGCGGCCTCTCTCGGCCCGCTCCAGCGCCTCTTCCTTCCCTTCCCCCTTTATTGAATGCCCTCTCATCCTGCAGCCTAGACCACCTCAAACTGAGCGCGTCCCAAACCCAGCTAGAGGTGTGTTGTTTAAACGCCTGTAGGATATCCCTCAGGGGATCATCAGTCAGACAGCTGGATAAAGGATGTAGAGCAGGGGGTACTCATTTAGGAATCGTCCACATGGTAATGACAACTGAAGCCACCGAGGTAGGCTGGCCTGCCAAAGAGGGAGTGGAAGGGGAAGAGGAGGCGGCTGGGAGAGGGCCCTGGGGATATTAGCGTTTAAGGGGGGGATGCTGAGGGCAGGCGGGCGGCCGTGGAGATTGAGAACGAACTCTCAGGTGATAGGAGGACCGCCCAGTGCCTGGTCCTGAAAGCCCAGGTTTCTAGCAGAGGCATGGTCCTCTGTGGCCGAGAAGCCAGCACTGAGCACGAGTTCCCGCAGGGCCTCGGGTCCAGCACAAGCGGGGCAGGAAGTGCTTGGGAGGGAGGAGGTGGCCGCAGTCTGTGGCGCACAGCTCTCTGGGAGGAGTATGGATTTATTAGGAGGGGGAAGACTTCATTTTTTTAAAAGAAAACGTTTAAAGACAAATATAACTACCACACCTCTAATGCTACCACTTTTCAATAAATTTTGCGCGAGGAGGATGTGCGGTCTAGACAGACTTTCTCCTTAGTTTGGGTTCAAGGGAGGAGAGACTTGAACCCAGTTTGAAGGCTGGCGAGAAGGAGCCGTGGGGAAGGGAGCTGCTGAGGAAGCTGGGGTGAGGGCGTTTGAGAGCAGAGGTCAAGGGCTGTGCGGGGAGGGTCAGGCTCCTGTGCCAAGCCCCCAGTGACCCGCAAGGCTGAAGGAAGAAAATACTACCACTGCCCCTGCTTCTGAGGGAGAATGGTTGGGAGGTCTGGAGCTCCAGGTGGCTGTGAGGGTAGCGCTGTGAGGTGGGAAGCGCAGCTTAGAGGGGAATCTGCCTCTTGGGGGGGCTGGGGGTGGAGGGCAGACCAACCTTTAGACCAGCACTGCGTAAGAAAACTTCTGAGACTGTGGAAATGTTCTAGATCTCACTATCCAACATAGTAGCCGCCAGCCTCGTGTGGCTATTAAGCACATAAGTAAGGCTAGTATAATTAAATTAAATAAAGTAATTTTATTTTATTAATGGACTTTATTGTATTAATTAATTAAATTTTAATTTAATTAAATTTTAATTGGCTTAAACAATCACATGGACCTAGTGGCTACTTTATTGATCAGCACGGTTTTAGACCTCCCAACAAATTACACCATCTGGGCAGAGATGACAGAGAATGAAAGTTAAGAAGGACTTCATAGAAAGATGTCTCAAAGAACAGGACCTCGAGAGAGGAAACATGTTACTTCCCTCTTACAGAGTTTAAACAGGAAATATGCCCCTTTCTCTAAAAAGAAAAAAGAAAAAGCGTGATAAGAACACTGAGAGTAAATTGGGGATGTATATATAAATAAACAACAAACATTCAACCCCAAATCTCTTCATTTACTAGAGTCCTTAAATGTCCTACACATAACAACATTTACAATAACACTGACTTCTGATAAGGTTGTTTCGTTTCTTCTGTCAAGAATTAGATCTCACATCTTGTCAGACACAAATCCATCCTTCTTCCCTCCCTCCCTCTCTCCCTTTCCTTCTCCCTTCTCTTGTCTTTCTTTTTGTTTAGTGATGATCACGTCAGTAGAATATTGTTTTAGAATATTTTGGATTTTACTGCTTTGGGATTACGTGTGGTTGTGGTGAGGAAAAAAAAATAAAGAAGATTTGGAAAGAGGGGCGCCTGGGTGGCTCAGTCGGTTAAGCATCTGCCTTCGGCTCAGGTCATGATCCCAGAGTCCTTGAGGGAGGACCTGGGGGGACAGGGTGGGTGGGGAGGGGTGTGTGTGTGTGTGTGTGTGTGTGTGTAGCCTTCAGCGGATGGAGAAAAGGTGCCTAATGGGAAGATCCTGCAGGGAGTATCCTCCCCAAATGCCTTTGTGGACCACTGAAAATATGTCTCTTGCTTGTCTTTGCAGTCACCTATATAAGAAGAACCTTGACGTGACCAAAATCCGCAAGGGAAAACCTCAGCCACTTCTCAGAGTGGAGGGCCACGATTTCTCCATGAGGCCCGCCTTTGGAGGTAGGGTCAAGTGCTTGCCTTGGCCGGGGTGGGGCCTGGTCCCCAGGGGCTCCCTGCTGATGCTCTGCCCTGTTCTCTCAGGCACAGCCCTCCCGTGGGACCCTGATTTTCCCACTCACAGTCACAGAAGCCCAACTGGGCTTCCAGAGTCCCTCATTTTCCCAAGGAGAGAAGAGCTGGAAGAAGTGAGCAGAGAAGGGGGCCGACGGAAGTGTTGTCGACGGCTAAACTGTTTACATCCCGAGTGGACCTGCCCTGCGGCTGCCAACTCTCTTTTCCTAAAATATGAGCCAGCCTGGAGAGTCTGGACACAGAATGGCTCCCCTGCTCAGCCAACCCTGTGATTAGCTGGGAATTTTGGGTTTTGAAGGTCACCTGCCTTTCAATGCAGCAACAACAATTGAACCCATTATAAGGCCCCAGGCAGACTTGCTCCCAAGGGCACATTGCTGCTTTGGACTCAGGGAGGGGTGGTGCGAGGCTGGTGGCTGTCCCTTCCAGGAACTGGAGAAATGCCACAGGCAGGCCAGGAAAGGAGTTCACCATCTGTTCTGACCAGGCAGGGGGGAGTGGGGTGAGAAGAGCAGAATGCATGAGATGTGGGGCCAATGCCCCCCCACTTGTGGATTTGGGAAACTGAGGCCCAGAGCATTTCGGCCAATGGGCCCCGGCCCACGCAGACCTGGGCCAGCTGGCTTCCTTTTCCCTTTATCTCCCTTTCCAGATCTTCTCTTAGGTCCCTGGAGAGGTAGGGGTGTGATCTGTGGGCAAGTCACAGACCCTCTCTGAGCCTCTGTTTGCTGGCTTGTAAAATGGGGATAGTAATCCCTACATCATCATT
The DNA here is from genome assembly GCF_004348235.1 of Phoca vitulina. Lineage (NCBI taxonomy): Eukaryota > Metazoa > Chordata > Mammalia > Carnivora > Phocidae > Phoca > Phoca vitulina. The sequence continues at coordinate 2,966,194 of NW_022589714.1, forward strand.
GTCATGGGGCGGGGGTTGTCAGGATTAAAGATCATATATCTCAAGCCCCTGACACATAAAGGTTCGTGGTCCCGTTAGAAAAACACAGCTGTCAGGCCTTCCTCTGGGTGACTGTTAAGGGATTAGACATTCATTTATCCCAGAAGCCTTTGCATTTAAAAGGCCTCAAAGCCTCCCACTCAATCCCTGAGCTCTGACACCTGCTGAGCAGAAGGATAAAAGGAGGAGGCAGATTATGGCCCTGGGCCTCTTCTTCCTGCCCAGGAATGCTGCTTACCACGGGCTCAGGTCAGGAGGCCGCCCTCTCTGGTGGTGCTGGTTCCCCCGGGGGCCATAGTAATGCTGACAGGGAATTTTAGGAAAACAAAATTCTCGTGAACAAGCAGCTCTAAAATAGCTGTATCTGCTCCAGGAGGTCTGAGATGTCCCTATCAGCACGAAGCTCCATGTTGCCTTTCTCGTAGAGTGTCAGTTAAGATAGAGGGTCAGCTAAGCGGCTAGAACAATAATACACAATAGTATTAATGACACCTAATGCTTTTATAGTGATTTTTCTGTGCCAGGCACCATTCTGATCAAGTTATGTACATACAGGATCTTATTTTAGTCCTCACAACTGCTCCGTGAGGTAGCTACTATTGTTTTCCCTAGATGGGGAAACTGAGGCCCAAGAGGTGAAGGGACTGGCTCAGGTCACACTCCTGCTGAGGTTAGGCTCTCCCTCCTGGCTGAGGCTCTTTCTTGTCCCTTCTACCTGTACGTCCCTCAACACAGGGCTGACATAGCCATCAGGCGGAGTAGGCATAGTGTCAAATGCTCACAATGATACTCTTAGAAGCCTCTGAAAATATTTTATTTTAAAATAATAAAAAAATTCAATCTTAGGTAGAAGAAAATGTTTTAAGATATATAATTATATATTCACCTCATACCAATTTTAAAAAAAAATTTTTTTAAGATTATTGATTTATTTATTTGACAGAGAGAGACACAGCGAGAGAGGGAACACAAGCTGGGGGAGTGGGAGAGGGAGAAGCAGGCTTCCCGCTGAGCAGAGAGCCCGATGCGGGGCTCGATCCCAGGACCCTGGGATCATGACCTGAGCCGAAGGCAGACGCTTAATGACTGAGCCACCCAGGCACCCCCCAGTTTTAAATAAAATATGCTTTTTTTTTTTAAACATTTTTTATGGAGGAAGGATGCCATGAAAGCAAAATTGCCCAGGGCCCTCAAAAGTCCTAATGTGGCCCTACCTCAGTGCACACTTTTGTGGGGCAGGTGTGTGTGTACGGGTGCGGGTAATATCCCGAAGGACTTGTAGTCACCTTCCACCGGAGGCAGGAGCCTGAGCAGCACCTGGTCAGTACCCTCAGTTTACCTGGGGGAAAGAAGGAGAGCTGGGGGCCCGGGGGCTTAGGAGGTGGCTGCAGAACAGCCAGGAACAGAACTTTGGTTTCATCTGGGATATAAGCTACAGAACTGAAAGCCTCATAAAAAGGCCCCTCCTCCAGGAGAAAGCCAGGAAACCAGGAGCTAGCTCTCAGGAATAGCAGGTGAAGTGTCGCCATGTTCCCGGAAAACCTGGCTCGGAGCAGAATCATCCAACAGGCTGCAGCCCCAGGCTGGGTGCTCCTTCCTCCAGCCACGTCCCAATAGCAAATCGGATTTCCTGTGCCCTGATCCCTGCCACCGCTGGGCCCATGAAAGGGGCCCCTCAGGGTGAAGGGTCAGGACAGTCCCCTGCCCCTGCCCGAGTAAGCGTAAGCGTCTGAGGCTGGGAAGGCCCTGAGTTTGGAGGAAGCTGCAGGGGAAGGAGGAGTCACCTCTGCCAGGTATGATGAGACCTGAGGCTCCTACACATCAGATCTCAGTTCCCAAAGCCCAGGGTGGGGGCAGTTTCTCCCTCTTTCCACCCCCCTCCCCCAGGGCATTTGGTCCTCTGGTCACCTTTTATCCTATGCAGGGCTTTCCTGGCTTTCCAGACATCACTTGGCTGAGGCGGGGGAAAGGAGCAGATAGCAGGGTGTCGGACTCCACACTCTCACCCGCCCATAGATAAGACGGCTTGTGACTGCAGGGAGTCCAGGCCAAGCAGGTGGGATGGGGTCATCCAGGAGTGTGGGGTATCTAGAGATGGTTTAGGGCCAAGAAGGTGCAGGTGCTCCTGAGGGTCCCATTCCACCCAGCACCTCATCCTTGGGTGGGGGACACTGCCCAGGTGGCAGGCAGGTCTCTGAGCAAGGAGGCTGGCAGACAGCACCTAGGTGACTCTGGGCAAGTAACAGAAGGCACTCCTTCCTTGTGGACAGCCCTGTGCCAGGCCCCTGGGGAGAAGCAGAGCCTGAACCCATCCTGACCCCTCTCCCGATTCGCACCCGTGCATACTAAGCAGGTCATTTGAACAAAGATGTCTGTTGCTAGTTGTGGGGGATGTCTTATTCCTGTCTTTTCTATTTTATTTCCTTAAGAGGAGCTTCCTTGTGGATTGATGTTTAAAAGTAGTTGATAGAGAAGAATTTATCTAAGGTTAGATACCCCATGGGTGACCTTTTCAGTCTGGAAAGAGAAAAGATTAAAAATCTAGCAGCTTCCTAATAATCCCAGGGATCAGTTGAAACGAAAATACTTTGCCTAAGCTCCCATCTGCCTGATTCATTATGTGTTCAAATCTAAAGCTCCAGAGACCTGGGGGGTCTCCTCCATGTGTTAGGAGATAGGTTACAATGCTGTTTGTTTTTTTTTTATTTATTTAAATGTACTTTAAAAAATTATGGCAAAATAAATTTTTAAAGAACATAGAATTTACCATTTTAACCATTTTTAAGGGTACAGGTCAGTGATACTGTTCCTCAACCACCACCACCATCCGTCTCCAGAATTTTTTCATCTTCCCAAACTGAAACTCTGTACCCATTAAACACTTAACTCCCATTCTTTCCTCTTTTCCCAGCCCCTGGCAACCACCATTCTACTTTTTGTCTCTATGAATTTGACTACTCTAGGTACCTCATGTAAGTGGACTCATCCAGTTTTTGACCGATTTTTGTGACTGGCGTATTTCATTTAGCATAATGTCCTCAAGGCTCACCCATGTTGTAGCATGGGTCAGAATGTCCTTTCTTTTTAAAGCCAGATAATATTCCACTGGATGTATAGATTGCATTTTGTTTATCCATTCATCCGTTAGCAGACATTGGGTTGTTTCCACCTTTCGGCTATTGTGAATAATGCTGCCATGAACACAGGTGTGTGCATAGCTGTTTGAGACCCTGCTTTGAATTCTTTGGGGTATATTCTGAAGTGGAATTGCTGGATCATATGGTAGTTCTGTTTACTTTTTTGAGGACACTCCCCATTTTCTTCTACAGCAGCTGCGACTTTTACATTCCCACCTGCACAATGCTGACTTTTAATTCAAATTGTATACAGGGGAAGTCCAGGAGGGATGGAGGGTCATCACGGATTATTTTGAATTATACCCAAGGAGTTTGTCAGGCTGATCAAGAAGAATGGGGGCAACAAAGTAGGTTAGGTTCTCCAACCAAAATACTTCTGTTCATAAGACAGAGACATATTTGTTGAGCTGCAGGGCGCCTGGCTGGCTCAGTCGGTAGAGCATGCGACTCTTGATCTCAGGGTCATTGAGTTCAAGCCTCATGTTGAGTATGGAGCTTATTAAAAAAAAAAAAAAAAAGCCCCATACTTTTTGAGCTGTTATTATGTGTCAGCAGGGTCTGTGGTATCTGGGAACCCAGTGGTGAGCAAGATAGCCACAGTCTTTGGAGTTTTTACGCTCTAGTGAGGAAGACCAGTGTTAATGAGATCCTCACATCAGGATGTCAGATTGTGCCGGGAAGGAAAGTATGGGAGCTGTAGGGTGCACGCAACAGGGTCTAGGCATGGGCACCAGGGAGCTGCTGCTCTGAGGAGCCAGGGAGGAAGAACACCAAGGAGCCACCCTTGCCTGGGAAGCAGGTGCTGTTGGAGTCCTTTACATTCAGTGACTTTGCCTGACAAGCTAGATTGTTCTCAAGAAGCTAACAGTCTACTGAGGAAACAGAAATGATGAAGAAATGTAGGACATCGCTTCTGATGGAGTGGGGGGACTGAGGGAATGATCAGTTCTGTTCAGAGAGAGAACCAGAGATGCCTTCACTCGGGAGGCGATGCTTGCCATGAGTCTGGAAAGATGCTTAGTGGGTGAGCCCAGTGAGCAGAAAAAGGAGAAGGACAAAGGACAAGCCAGGGAGAAAGGTGCTCTTAGATAAAGATGAAGTGTGTCAGGGGGATATGAGCAGCTCCGCGTGGCTGGACTCTATCTAACATATGTGTGTGTGTGAGGTGGGCACAGAGAGATCAGGCGGCCGGGCAGGGGCAGCTCTGGGAAGACGTGTGCTTTAGGAAGCTCGCTGCGGGCGTGTGGGAGGATGCTGGAGCAGTTAAAGTGGATGCTGGCCTCTGGCTGGCCACTTCTGGTCCAGAACAGAGCCTGGGAGAGATTAAGCTAAGGCCATAGAGAGAATGGAGGGGTTTGAGAGATGCTGAGAAGGGAGACAGACTCTGTTGTCATCAGGGAACCGGGGACACCTAAGCGTCTGCCCTGGGGGAGCCCATTCACTGAGCTGCAGCATCAGGGAAAAGCACTTGGGAGAAGACCGAGTAACAGCAAAGGAAGAGAGGGATGGCTCAGAGGGGGAGGGGGGAGAGAGTTTAATGTGCTGCAAGTGGAGCTATTACCAGGCTGAGGCCTGAAGGGTAAGAGGAGAGAGCAGTTACCGGAATCTGGAAAAAATCTAAAGCTGTGGGCCCTGGGAGAAGGCTGCAGCCTGTAGGCCTTCAGGGAGTCACCCGGGAGAGAAGCAGTTCCTCTCAGTCTCCTTCGCCTCCGGATACCTACTGGCACTTTCAGCGGATGCACCCAGCCAGAGGGCAGGAGCCAGGGACCCATTGTTGTCGGCAGCAGCCTTAGGCCCAGGCAACGGGGCGGCTGTGGCCCTGCTCTGGCCACACACCTGCCTCAGGCTGCGCTCTGTGGGGCCGAGAGGCTGTGCCCACGCGGGGTCTCCCTCCTGGCCACATCTGAGCGCAGGAACTTGGACTCACCTGTCCACACTACCTTGAGCCTGTTTCCAGGAGCTGCACAGGCCTCTTCCCTAGGCAAGCCCCCAGGGGGACTGCATCATCCATGGGTGCACCCCTCCTTCTGAGAGGTGACGGAGGCATAGTTGTTGGAAGGGGGTGGGATGGAGCTTACATACGTGGGTGCGAGTGTCCACATGCACGCGCAAGAGGCTCTTCTGCATGCAGGGTGCTGCTGGGGGTAGGGAAAGAAAGGTGGCTCGGGGACTCCCTGCCCCGCCATGTGCTGGCCTGAAACTCTGAGGAGTCTGAGTTCTGAAGGTGGACTTGGCCTTTGGGGTTGTTGTGAAGGTGTATTCGCCAAAGAGGTAGGATAGGCTATATGTCATGTTGCAGTACCTTATAACCTTCAGATATTCAAGCATATGGCCTGTGGTCTCTGGTTGTACTCTTGCCTATTTTGAGTTTGAGACCCTGCAGGTGGGCCTGCAAGTGCTGTTGCTGTCCATAGAGGTAGGCTCGCCAGCACTGGGCAGGGAGGAGAGCGAGCCTGGAGGGGCAAACCCACAGGTCAGCGTTGGGTGGGTTGAGATTGAGTGACTCAGAGAGACTGGGGGACTGAACCCAGCCTGTGACCAGGGGCAGGTTGGGGCACTGGCTAGGCCCATAGCTCACCTTTCCCACATCAGCTTCTAGAACACACCTAAGGAAGTCTCTAAGATAATTCTGATGCTTTTCACCTGAGATGATACTTTAGAACCACTCCCATATAAGATGCCGTCTGTGTTTGGGGCACCCAGACCTGTGAGTGCCCCAGGGCTCTCCACGTGCTTTACTCTATGGCCTCCTCCCTAGCAGGGATTCAACCCTGGACTTCTAAGCTGCAGGAGTCTGGCCACAAAGGCCTCAACTGTTACTCATCTGACCCTGGTGAGGCCCATGGAGCCAGCTTAAGGCAAGATCATGGCTCTCTTTGAAGCTGTGGCCTCCTGTTGAGGGTTTCTTGGATCTCTCTGGCTCTTCCACCTCCTTTCCCACATGGGGTGGTCTAGCACTTCACTGTTACATTTGAGGTTGGGGAGCTGAAGCTAGGGAGAAAGCTGGCTTCTGGGGCTCTAGCAGCCTTTTGTCCCCAGGAGCTATCGCCCTTGGAGGAGACCCCTCTGATCTTTCCTTAGTGCACTTGGCCCTTCCCTTCTGGAGCACAAATCCTAATTTGCCACCCATGCTGTGCTCCTCCTCACGCCTTCCCCTGAAATGAACATTTCCTTTCTGGTCTCTCCCCCAAACAGCCCCTCCCCTGCAATCCCCCTTGGGGCAATCTCACTCCATCCCTCACTTGACCCCACCTGAGAGCCCAGGTGAACAATAGGGTCACTGTGCTCCAAAAGGACAGGATGCTGGGCCCCACTAACGAGTCTGTTGGGGGATGTTAAATTTAAGAAATTGTTAGATATCCAGTGGAGACTTCTTTTAGTCTTTGACAACAATCTGGCTATTGGAGTCTGGGTCAGAGATGGGGCTCAGGGGGGCGATGAGAGTTGGTGTGGGCTTTCAGGGGAGAGTGGGTTGTGGGAGGAGCTGTACATCTTCCGGGAAGAGCTTTGTCGCAGAGACCACAGAGGGAAGGGCTTCAACAAGGAGGCCTGGGCCCCAGGAAGACTCCTGGACTCAGCGAGGGTCAGGAGGGGAGGACAGGGAGGAGGTGGAGACAGCTGGTGGAGATGGGTAGCAGAAGAGTTTGACAGCAAAAGGAAAGCGGCCAGGAGGGCATGGGAAATTGTAAAATCTCACTTCACAAGTCTCCTTAGAGGTCAGCCATCCAGAGGTTCTCACACGAGTGTGGATTGGCATCGCCGCAGTGCTTATGGAAACCCAGACTCCCGGGCCCCAGCCCAGAGCCTCTGGCTCGGGAGTCCTGGGGTAGGACTCCAGAATCGTATTGCTAACGTGTGCCTGGTGAGGCTGTTGCTGCCAGCGAAGGTAGAGCCCCCGACCTAGTCCAGCCTAGATCCTAAAGTCCTAACACCAAAAATCCTGCTTTAACAAAATACCATAGACTGGGCAGCTTAAACAACAGAAGTTTATTTCTCACCGTCCTGGAGGCTGGAAGTCTGAGATCAGGGTGCCATTGATGTGGTTCCTGGTGAGAGTCCTCTTCCCAGTTTGCAGATGGCCATCTTCTCACTGAGTCCTCACAGGGTTAAGGGAGAGAGAAGCAAGCTCTCTTGTCTTTTCTTATAAGTCCTATTTGTGGAGGTTCTACCCTCATGAACTACTCACCTCCCGAAGGCCCCGACCCCCTAACCCCATCATATGGGAACTAGGCTTCGACATACGTATTTGGTGTGTGTGTGGGGGGAGGCAGGGGGAGAAACATTCAGTCCACAGCAGACACTTCCTTCCTTGGGGTCTCTGCCCACCCAGCATCGGCACAGGCCCTACTAACCTTTCTCAGTGATGAATATCTGAGGGGTTTCCCCCAAACAGTTAAGCATAGAGTCCGTGGAAAAGGGCAAGGCTGCTCACAGGCAAACTCATTTTCACAGGACAGGGGATCGAGGCTGTTTCCTCGGTGAGTCAGCGGTGGAACGCATACCTTGTACTTACTGAGTACACGAACACACTCTTCACTGTTCACGCAGGGGCAGAGGCACTGATTCCAGATTCTCCCCCGTCCACCCAGGACACTCTGTCTCTAAAAAAATATTTTCTTGAGGTGAGCACTGTATTAGTGCTCTGTAGGTCTTAGAGACGTAAACCAACACAAATCTATTATCTTATGCTTCTGTTGTTCAGAAGTCCAAAATGGTCTCACTGGGCTAAACTTACGGTGTCAGTGGGGTTGTGCTCCCTTCTGGAGCTTCCAGACAGAATCTGTTTTCTTGCCCTTTCTGGCTTCTAGAGCTGCCCAGATTCCTTGGCTCCTGGCTTTTTTCCTGTCTTTAAAGCCAGGAGCAGCTGGGTAAGTTCTTCAAACATTGCATCACTCTGAACTCTGTCTCTTTCTTCCACATTTAAGGACCCTTGTGATTAAATTGGGTCCACCTGGATAATCAAGGCTGCTTTTCCTATTTTAAGGTCAGCTGATTAGCATCCTTGGTTCTAGCCGCTGCCTTAATTCCCCTTTGCCATGTGGTGCCTAACAAATTCACAGGTTCTGCGGCTTAGGATATAAACATCTTTATCGGGGGCGTTATTCTGCCTACCACGAATGTATATAAGGTGAAGTGCATAAATCTTGTATATAGCTCGAATTTTTACATACATAAATATTTATCCTGCAAAACACTACCCAGATCAAGATATAGAACATTTCCAGCTCCTCAAGCAGCCCCCTCATATCCCCTCCTAGTTGGTGCCTCCCAAGGGTAACTTATGCTGACTTCTATCACATGAATTATTTTGCTCCTTCTTGAGCTCCATATAAAAGGAACAAACAGCATATGACACTCTCTGAAGTAACCCGGTCCCTCTTTGGAACGGTACAACAGAGAGTTTTTTCATCATTTGAGCACCAGTCTGTCTTTCTGAGGGAACCCAAGAACTTTGTGGATGTGGTAGGGAAGGGAGGCTGATGGCTTGCTGCCTTGGCATAGCATGGGAGAGGCTGTGTGTGTGTGTGTGTGTGTGTGTGTGTGTGTGTGCGCGCGCGCGCACTGCCTTAGTGAGTTGATGCAGAATGCTGAAGTGACCAGCAGACCAGCACAGGCTTCAGGTCTGGACACAGGCCACCGGGTGGGAGGGTTTTGCTCCTGGAGACAAAAGGCGGGACCATGGGTTTGCCAAAAGACCGTGTGTCTGTTGCATCTCTGCAGACACCAGTCCAGGGGTCAGTCCGGGCCACGTACTTCATGGCCGAGGCCAGCCAGCGCGGATGCGAGGGCCCTCTCTCCTCTATGCTGCAAGGTCACCCAAGGTGATAGGAAATCTGAAACACCTTAAAAACCAGACTAGACTGAGCTGCTGTTAACTGGTAATTGAAAATTGTTCACACTTTGAGGCATGATCTTTTTGCAAGAAAGATCAAAGAAACTGCTTTTTTTTTCACATCTGAGAAGTGTGGGTTAATTATCCACCTCACTCCCCTGCACCTCCTGACAATGTTCATACAACCAGAAGTGCCCTTCTTCCCTCACGACTTGTTAGAAGTAACCACCGCTTCGAAGCCCAGCCCGAACACGGTCCCTATGGTGATTCTTTCTCCAGTGCCCACTGCCAGAATTAATCAAAAGTTGTCTCTTCTGTGAAATTCTCTACAGTGCCTTTGGGTAGAATTAACTGAGCTTTCCCCTGTAGTATCTCCTAGATGCTTCTATTACCGCTTCTGTGATGTGTCCTGAGACAGAACTCATTGTCCCCCTTAGTGAATTTTAGTCACCTGGAGAAAGCAATTTTTTTTTTTTAAGATTTTATTTATTTATTTGACAGAGAGAGAGAGCGAGAGAGGGAACACAAGCATGGGGAGTGGGAGAGGGAGAAGCAGGCTTCCCGCGGAGCAGGGAGCCCGATGCGGGGCTCGATCTCAGGACCCTGGGATCATGACCTGAGCCGAAGGCAGACGCTTAATGACTGAGCCACCCAGGCGCCCCTGGAGAAAGCAATTGTGTCTTCTTGATCTCTGTACTCCCAACCTCGCCCCTCAGGGCACGGTCTGGTGGATGTGGGCAATGCAGGTGTGAATGAATGAACAGGCAGCTGGTGAAGGTGTGGTGACACTAGGAAGCTCTGCATACATGGAAGGCCTTGTTCAGAGTAAGCTGTGATGCCCATCTATGAAAGACTGTGACACCCAAAACATCAAAGTAAGAAGAGAAATAAAGAATCGTTATTAAGGTCTCGTTTTTTTGTTTCAGTTCATTTTACTACAAGTCTGAGAAAATTTCGTTATAAAAAGAGGCCTTGGAAAGACTTTGAAAAGACAGTATCTTTGAAAAGATACTGCTAGATGACAGAAGACATGAACAGATATTTCTCCAGAGAAGACATATAGATGGCCAATGGATACATGAAAAGATGCTCAAGATCACTCATCAGCAGGGAAATGCAAATCAAAACTCAATGAGTGTTACGTCACACCTGTCAGAATGGCTAAAATCAACAACACAAGAAATAAGTGTTGGTGAGGATGTGGGGAAAAGAGAATCCTCTTGCACTGTTGATAAGAATGCAAACTATGGAAAACACCATGGAGGTTCTTCAAAAAATTAAAAATAGAATTATCATATGATCCAGTAATTCCACTATTGGGTATTTACCCCCAAAAAGTGAAAACACTAATTCAAAAAGATATATGCACCCCTGTGCTTATTGCAGCATTATTTACAATAGCCAAATAATGGAAGCAGCCCAAATGTCCACTGATAGATGAATGGATAAAGACGGAATGGAATATTACTAAGCCATAAAAAGAATTCAGTCTTGCCATTTGCAACAACATGGGTGGATCTAGAGAGTATAATGCTAAGTGAAATAAATCAGAGAAAAACAAATACCATATTATTTTATTCATATGTGGAATTAAAAAAAAACAAATGAAGAAAGGAAAAAAAGAGAAAACCCCAAAACAGACTCCTAACTATAGAGGACAAACTGATGGTTCCCAGAGGGGATGGATGAAATAGGTGATGGGGATTAAGGAGGGCACTTACCATGATGAGCACTGGGTCATGTACGGAAGTGTTGAATCACTATATTGTACACCTGAAACTAATATAATACTGTATGTTAACTATACAGGAATTTTATTTATTTATTTATTTATTTATTTATTTATTTATTTAAATATTTTATTTTATTTATTTGAGAGAGAGAGAGAGTGAAAGAGAGAGCACAAGAGAGGGTAGGGTCAGAGGGAGAAGCAGGCTCCCTGCCGAGCAGGGAACCCGATGTGGGACTCGATCCTGGGACTCCAGGATCATGACCTGAGCCGAAGGCAGTCGCTTAACCAACTGAGCCACCGATTAGTAACTATACAGGAATTTTAAAATTAATTAATTTTTAAAAAGATACTGCCAGACGAGTCTGATTAATTCGCTGACCACAGCATTTCTTTTGACAAACCCTTGAGGTGTTTTTCTCTCACTTGAAAGTGGCAAGTTGTAACTCCTTAGTAACGGGGAGCATGCACGCTAATAATAGGCAGCCCTTCTTCAAGTGTGGCCCACAGAGATTTTTCTGTTGTCAGGCCTCCCATTTCGTTCTGTAGCATCGTCCGCTCATACTGCAGGAGGTGAGTGAAGCGGCACTTCCCCTATGGCTTGGGCTGGCTGACAGTCCAGGACCCGAGTCTGGCCGTGAATCCAGGGGCAGTGGGCAGGTATGCTGGTGTGGCGGGCAGAACACCCAGGGCACCTGTGATTTCCTTGGGAAGTCAGATCTGCAGCGCGGCCCCTCAGTGACGACATGCATGCTGAGAGCGTGGTGGTCATTCCTGCCCCCGATGTGTATTAAGCCCTCTTCAGGCCAGGCTCTCTGTTCTGTGAGTGCTGAGGGAAATAGCAATGAGTAAGTTTCAGGCTCTACCTTCTAGGTAAGTGAGATAGGCCACAGTAATAATGACAGTGACAATATAACTCTTTATAGAACATCTTACATGCCAAACCCTTACATGGGCTTTGCGTGGATTAGCACGTTCAATCCTCATGACAACTATATGAGGTTGGTGTATATTATACCTATTTTACAAATAAGGAAACTGAGGCACAGACAACTTATGTATGCCCAAGGTGACACTGCTAGTAAATGATGGAGCCAAAACTCAGCTCCTGCCTAGCTAACAAAATGGATTTATTTTTTTACTTTTTGGAATCACAGAGTCCTTTGAAAATCTGTTTGTTTCCCAGAATAGTGATAATCTCTCTGTCACACACACACACACACACACTGTTATATGCGACATCAGGAGGGTCACAGAATCCTTGCACCTGTCCCTAGGTTCTCCATGGAGCTCAGTATAACTACCCCAGCCTGCCTTGCACAGATGACCTCCACCTGAGGACATCAGTAGAGAATAACAAAGCACAGACATGAGCAAAGCAGTTCGGGGTAGCTGGGAGGTGGCATACCTAGGGAGGGCAAAGGAGGAAATGCAAGGCCAGGTGGGGGACCAGAGGGACAGAGAAATGGCCCACTCTCCTGCTCTGGAGCCTGATCTGTCTTCTGGCCCCCATGAGGGCCAGGTGGCTTTCTTGGGCTTATCTTCCACTTTCTGATCTTATCATTCCTACAGCAGAGGTTCCTCAACCCCCTGGTGAACTGGTTGGAGAAGACGGGAGTGGGGAACTCAGGGACCTGCTTCCTTAACCCGAGTTGGTAAATGACCACTTTCTTCTCCACCCGTGGGACCAGAGAGCCTGCAACATCCCCCCCTTGCTCTGCTTCCACACATTGAGAGGAACCTTGTGCCATTATCCTCAGGTCTTGCTGGCTACTGATATGCTAACTGCCCCATCCTCCTCTAATGTGTGGGGGTGCCGGTGTTTCAGATGCTTTCTCCAGTGCAGATTTTGTAGGCTGACAAAGCAGAAAGACAACCCTCCTCCCCAGTGGTTGACGGGGTAAGTGGATGAGTGTTCTGATAGGAAAGGAATAGGACACTGTGGGTTTTGGAACCTCAATTAGGGGGTTGGAGAAATCCTCCTAGGAGAAAGGCGGGGTTTAAGCTAAGACTCTGGTCAATTAGACTAGATAGAGTAGTAATATCTTGTGTTTCAAATGGAGTTATGTCTATTTTATATGTCTAGTGTTTATTTCCTCTTTTTTTGAAATGCTTATTCAAGTCTCTTGCCTATTTTTGTATTGGGTTGTCTGACTTTTTTTTCTTTTCTTTTTAAAGATTTTTATTTATTTATTTGACAGAGAGAGACACAGCGAGAGAGGGAACACAAGCAGGGGGAGAGGGAGAGGGAGCAGCAGACTCCCCACTGAGCAGGGAGCCCGATGCGGGGCTCGATCCCAGGACCCTGGGATCATGACCTGAGCCGAAGGCAGATGCTTAACGACTGAGCCACCCAGGCGCCCCTGTCTGACTTTTTCTTAGTGGGACTCTTAGGAATTATTTATATATTCTGCATATGAGCTCTTTGACGGTGGCGTTTTTGATAAAGAGGAGTTCTTTATTTCTTCAGTGGAAAAAATTTTTTTAAAGATTTTATTTATTTATTTGACAGAGAGAAAGAGCACGAGCACAAGCAGGGGGAGTGGCAGAGGGAGAGGGAGAAGCAGGCTCCCCGGTGAGCAGGGAGCCAGACTCGGGGCTCAGGGCTCAATGCCAGGACCCTGGAATCATGACCTGAGCTGAGGTCAGACACTTAACGGACTGAGCCACCCAGGCGCCGCTCAATGAAAAATATTTTATTGAATTGTAACACATAAATACAGAAAAAATACACAAATCATAAGTGTATGGCATAGTAAATTCTCAAAAGGTGAACACGTTCATTAATGAGCACCTAGATCAAGAAACAGTATTTCCAGAAGTCTCCTCTCCCTGTCATTATCCTTCCATCATGGGCAACCATTATCCTGACTTCTAACACCAAATACTCGTTTTGCTAGGTAATCTTAATTTCAATGTAAATCTATCGATCTTTTTTTAATGTTAGTGCTTTTTGTGTCCCGATATTGCTCTGCCGAGATAAGAATATATTCCCCTCTGTTACTTTCTGGAGCTCATTGTTTTGCTTTTCACATTTGGATCTATAATCCACTTGGAGTTATTCTGCATATAGTGTGATTTGCATATGTATTGCCAATTGTCCCAACATTAGTTATTAAAGATACTCTTCCTTCTCCAGTGACCTGTGGTGATATCTTTATAATAAGTCAATGTCCTTAAATATGTGTATCTGTTTCTGGACTCCCTACTCTGTTCCATTTGTCAATGTATCCATTTTTATGCCAGTCCTTCGCTTCTTATTTACTGTAGTTCTATAATAAATCTTGGTATCTGGTAGAGCACATCTTCCCACCCTGTTTTTCTTCAAGATGGACTGCTTTGAATTTCCTAATAATCATTTTGTCAAGTTCCATAAGAAAACCTAATGAGATCCTGATTAGAATTGCATTGATCTATAGATCAATATGGGATCATTCATATTTTTATAATATTGAATCTTCCAATACAGGAACATGATCTATTTTCCCACTTATTTAGGTCTTTAATTTCTTTCAATAATATTTCATAGTTTACTTCATAGAGGACATCCAGATATTTTGTTAGATTTATTTCAGGTACTTATTCCTAGGTATTTTTGATGCTATTGTTAAAGGCATTTTTTGCAAAAATTTCCTTTTCTAACTTTGATTTTTGTATATTGACTCTGTATTCAACATCCTTATTAAAATCTCTTATTAATTCTAATAGTTTATCTGCTAATTAAAAAATTATATACCCAATCTTATACAAATAATTGCATTTTTGGTTTTTTTCCAGTTGTCATAACTTTTTCTCATTTCCTTCCTTATTGTACTATATAGTCCTTTCAAAACAGTATTGAATAGAAGTGGCATTTATAGGCATCCTCAGTATTAAAGGAAATCTTACAACACTTACCATTAAATATGATATTTACTTGGGCACCTGGCGCTCAGTTGGTTAGGTGTCTAACTCTTGATTTTGGCTCAGGTCATGATCTCAGGTAGTGAGATTGAGCCCTACGTAGGGCTACACACTCAGCGCAGAGTCTGCTTGTCCCTCTCCCTCTGCTCCTCCCCCTGCTTGTGCTCTCTCTCTCTCTCTCTCTATTTCTCTCTAAAATAAATAAATAAGGGACACCTAGGTGGCTCAGTTAGTTAAGCGTCTGCCTTCGGCTCAGGTCACGATCCCAGGGTCCTGGGATCAAGCCCCACATCGGGCTCCCTGCTCCGCAGGAAGCCTGCTTCTCCCTCTGCCTGCCGCTCCCCCTGCTTGTGTGTGCTCTCTCTCTGACAAATAAATAAATAAAATCTTTTAAAAAATAAATAAAATCTTTAAAAATAAATAAATATGATATTTACTGTAGCTATTTTTTGGTAGCTATCACTTTTCAAATTAAGTAAGCTCCCTTCTATTCTTCTATTCCTCAGGGTCCAAAATGGACACTGATTTTAGCAAAGGCTTTTTCTGCTAATATGGAAAATTATATTGATTGATTCTATTTTTAAGATTTATTTTTTTGGGGGGGCGCCTGGGTGGCTCAGTCGTTGGGCGTCTGCCTTCGGCTCAGGTCATGCTGGGATCGAGCCCCGCATTGGGCTCCCTGCTTGGCAGGAAGCCTGCTTCTCCCTCTCCCACTCCCCCTGCTTGTATTCCCTCTCTCGCTGTCTCTCTCTCTCTGTCGAATAAATAAATAAAATCTTTAAAAAAAAAAAAAGAGGGGCGCCTGGGTGGCTCAGTCGTTAAATGTCTGCCTTCGGCTCAGGTCATGATCCCAGGGTCCTGGGATCGAGCCCACATCGGGCTCCCTGCTCAGCAGGAAGCCTGCTTCTCCCTCTCTCATTCCCCCTTCTTGTGTTCCCTCTCTCACTGTCTCTCTCTCTCTCTCTGTCAAATAAATAAATAAAATCTTAAAAAAAAAAAAGATCTATTTTTTTATTTATTTGAGAGAAAGAGAGTGTGGGAGGCAGAGGCTGAGGGACAGGAAGAGAGAAACCTACACAGACTCTGCTGAGCATGAGCCTCATGTGGAGCTCGATCTTATGACCCTGAGATCACCACCTGAGCGGAAACCAAGAGTCGGCCACTTAACCGACTGTGCCACCCAGGTGCCGATTCTATTTTTTTTTAAAGATTTATTTATTTATTTGAGAGAGAGAGAGAGAGAGAGCATGAGAGGGGGGAGGGTCAGAGGGAGAAGCAGACTCTCATCTGAGCAGGGAGGCTGATGTGGGACTTGATCCTGGGACTCCAGGATCATGACCTGAGCCAAAGCCAGTCGCTTAACCAACTGAGCCACCCAGGTGTCCCTGATTCTATTTTTATAGTTTACAGTTTTATGCAGAAATTCTCCATCTTAATTTTTTAATCTCTTTGCACTTAGTACATTAAGATATTTTAAAGTTTATGCTATTTCAATATCTAAAGCCTCTTGTTCTATTCTCTATTTTTTTCTGCTGGTTATTGTGTCTTACTTTCTTGTGTGCCTGGTTACTTTTTTATTATGAACTGTATATTATATTTACAATATTTCTAATAGAAATAATTGGAGACCTCCGATGGTGCTATCTTCCTCCAGAGAGGATTTCTGTTTATTTCTACCAGGTACCTGGTAGCACTAATACCCTGGTCTGCCTGAGGCTACTCCACTCCAGAGAACTAACCCACTTGTAGAGACTGTGTGCAGATGAGCTGCACACCCTGCAAGGGCCTATCTACCTTCATTGCTAGGGTGTACTTTTGGGGATCCTAATATAGAGCTAGACTGTTTGGTGGGCCCTGGTCTCTAATCCCAGCCCTGAAGCTTCCCAAAACCATCAAAAGCTTCCTTCAGCTTCTCAGTTGCCTTCCTGAGTTAGCAAATTCCCCCAGGAGAAATAGATCCAAATTTTGAACACATCTCCTTGGGCCTCTGTTTCTCTCTCACATCCTAATCCAGGTTTAACTTGTTAATTTCAAAATCTTCAGAAAGAAATTTTTATATTTTGTCTAGCTTTTTAGTTTTCAGTAGAAATATTACTGTGAATTACTTAGCTTGCAGTTACTCAACGTGGAAGTCCTTGATTGATTTTTCAATGTTAAAACAATCTTGCAAACCTCCCCCCCCAAAAAAAAACCAACCTTGCTTTCCTGGAATAAACCTGATTTAGAAGTGATTTACCTTTTTTAAAAAAATATATTGCTGGAGGGATCCAGCTTAATATTTTGTTTAGGATTATTGATTCTATGTTCATGGGTGAGATTGACTTGTAATTTTGCTTTCTTGTACATCCTTAGGCTAACTTCATAAAATAACTTGGTATCTTTTGACATGTATTTTGATTTTTTAAAATATTCTTTTGATATTCTCTGGAAAAATTTATGTAAGATGTACTATTTCCTCCTAAACCTTTGCTAGAATTTGCTGGTGAAGGCATCTGGATCTATCATTTTCTTTGTGGGAAAATTTAAATTAAAGATTTTTTAAATTAAAATTTTTTTAAATAAAAAAAATTTTTTTTAAATAGTTATAGGACTTTTCAGGTTTTTGTATTTCTCCTCTTATCAGTGTTGATTGATATGTTGTATATCCCTGGTAATTTGTTCATGTCATCTAAATTTTAAAGGTTATTGGCAAAAAGTTGTTCAGAATAATGTCTTTTAATCTTTTTTATGTTTGTAGCTTATACAGTGATGCCTTTTTCATTCCTGATAGTGGCTATTTTTGCTTTCCTTTTGGCAAGATCAATCTTGTTAGAGTTTTATTGGTTTTTATCAGTCCTTTGAAAGAACCAATATCTGGCTTTAATTATCCTTTCAGTTGTATGTTTGTTTTCTATTTCAATGCTTTCTCTTCTTACCTCTATTATTTCCTTCTATCTACTTTAATTTGCTGTTCTTTTCCTAACTTTTAGAGATGGATGCTTACCTCATTGAATTTAAGCTCTCCTTCCTTTCTGAGATGATGGTTAAGGTTATAAATTTCCCTGGAAGAAACACTTGGCCTGCATTCCATGAGTTTTGATGTGTAGTATTTTTAAAATCATTTTGTTAACATTTTCTAATTTTCATTATGATGTCTTCACTGACCCATGAGTTTTTCCAGAAGTATATTGCTGAATTTGCAAATGTATAGAGATTTTCTAGTTATATTTTTGTTGCTAATTTCTAACATTCATTGAGTTCACAGTTTATATCAATTCCAGTCCTTCAAAGTTTGTCAAAATTGCTCTTTAGCACTGTATATGGTAAATTTTTTGTAGATGTTCAACGAGTGCTTGAAATGAATTTTTATTATATAGTTTTTGCATTCATTGTCCTAAACATGTCTGTTATGTCAAGTTTGTTAATTTGTTTTCATCTTATATGTCCTTACTGGGATTTTTTTGCCTACCTGTTTTATAAATTCTGAGAAAGATGTATTAAAATCTCCCACTATGAATGTAAATTTGTCTGTTTCTCCTTCAATTCTGTCCACTTTTGATTTTTGCCTTTTGAGGTTACATCAGTAAATGCACACAAATTTATATTTATATTTTATTGGTGAATTGAGTCATTTATTACTACGAAATGACCCTCTTTATCTCTCTTTTTCTACTTTATTTGATATAATATAACTACACCCATTTTCTTACGGTTAGTATTCGCATGTAATATCGTTTGCATTCTTTATGTTCAACTTTCCTGTATCTTATATTTTCAGTGTGTCTCTTCAAACAGCATAAAGTTGGGTATTGTTTCTTGATCCAGTCTGACAAACTTTTAGCATTGTTGAATTATCAAGTTGGACAATATTTGTTTGTTAAATGGAACATTTGGTCCATTTATATTTAGGAATAATTTACATGTTGGTTTTAAACCTGTCATCCTACTCTTTTTTATTGTCCAACCAATTCTGTGTTCTTTCTTTTTCTTTCCTTGTTTTCTTATGGATTGGTTACTTTTGGTTATTCCTATTTAAGCTTTCCTATTTTAGTTTTGAACACACATACTCTTGCTATTTGTCAGTGGCTCCCCAGAAAACAACATGAACTCTTGGCTTCTCATACTAGTCTGTTAATTAGCTACTTTAACTGTTCTCCGAGGCAACGCAAAGACCTTGAACACTTTCACTCCATTTATAGCCCTCCTCATTTAAATGTTATTTTTGCTTGTATTTCTGTTTAGTTTTTTCATCTCCACAATACATTATTAATATTGTTTTATACAGCCAATGTTTACTTAGAATTATGCATATGTAAATTTTTGTTTTTCTTTATTCATTCTTGCATCTCCAGCTTTCCCTCTGGGATCACATTCCTTTGGCTTGAAAAAGATCTTCATTTAGGGCAGGACATATTTTGGCCTATTCTCTGTTTTAGTTTTTCTGAAAATTCTGTTTCACATTCATTCTTGGAGTCAGTGGGGAATAAATGACATATATCTTAATTTAAAAAATGGATAAATTCCTAACATGTGCTTTTTAGGGCCAAGTGAGGAAAAATAATGGTAGAAAGGCTAGGAACCAAGAAAATCCTTGGCTACACATGTATTTCCCTTATGCTGCCTTGAATTTTTCACCTCATTGGTTATACTGCCTGAAATCCCACCAGTGACTTCTGTTTGGTTTGATCTGGTTTACCAGATCCCTCTCTCAAAGCAGAAAAACCCACAGCGGTGTGAAGAGACCAAGGCACGAATGCCTACTTAATTTAACTAGACTGTTTTCTTTCTAACACCCTATAGGACCCTGTCCCACTCAAAACATAAAATTGTTCAAGGAAGGAGGAGAATGACCAGTAATTTGGAAGAATTTCTCCCAAAATCAGGTTGGGAAGGGCCACAAAATAGAGAGTTCAGGAGAGCCTGGAAGCATTAGTCCTGGGAAGTGGGGTAGGTCAAGGACAAAAGTCAACTCTATTGCACTCAGACCAAGGAGGACAGGGCATTGGTTCTGTTCAGACTTGAGGTATGAGTCCCCAGAACGCAGCTTTAGAGTCTCCTGAACACACAGATTGTTTACCTTCAACAACCCAGGTCTCCTGAGAACTTGACCTGTACTCCCACGTGGGCAGGACCTCCAGAGCGCTGACACCACCCTCACAGGCATTATCAAAATTTCTCTTAGAAGGGCAGCTGGAGCTGTGGAGAGCAGGGCAGGCCCTGAGAACAGAAAGACACAGTTTCAGACTCGAAGAAAGCTGATATATTTTATCTTGAATAAGTCCTTTGCCAAAACCAGCTCCTATTCAAACACTGTGCCCATTATCTGAAAACCAGGCCACTGGGAGGTAGGTCCAAAGAAGGTGATGGCTATATTGTTTTTTCCCTTTGGCTCTTGGAACAACTGGATGTGGCAGATCACTTGGAACTTTAGAGAAAGGAAGCGAGGGGAAAGGAGAGTGGGTCACATACAGCACACCTCCGTGAGAGGCAGTAATACCAGAGCTAACAGCTCAGACTCTGGGCCATTTTAACATCTCTGGCTAACAAGGGATCCAGAGGATGAGGAAATTAACCAGCCCCACTTCCCCGATGGCTGTGCTGGGAGCATGTGGCCCCGTGGGGGGGGCAGGGTCTGGGTACTAGGAGAGAACCCTGGCCAGGCTCCCTGAAGATCCCCCTCATGTTGCAAGCCCCACCGGGGAGAAAGGCAGACTAGTCAGCCCTAAGGAGGGGGCGTCCTCCCCACCTTCAAAGAATCCCTGGAGCCTGGAATAAGAAGAAAACACAGAGCAGGGACTTCTCATGGACCCTGACCTAAGCCATCAGTTGAAAAACATGGGAAAATAAAAAGAGCAGTTTACACCCTGATTTGAGAGGGAAAAAGTAAAAATAAAAAATAAAGCATTGTACTCATTTGCTTACATGTTTAAGAATACAGAAAATATCCACTAAATCCCTCTAGTAATCAATAAAATGCTTCCATTCTATTGAGCTCAAAAAACAAATATTTAATGGTGAGATTATAAGTATTAGCAGGTATACAGGGAAGTTTTGGGGGAGTCAGTGAGCTCATCCAATGTCCTGGGCCGCCTCCATGAGGAGCCCCGGCCTCCCAGTTTGGGCTGGAACTGAGGATTGAGCCTTCTGGTTCCTACTCTATGTCAGGGTCTCTGATCCTCCTTTCCTGCCCATGACCAAAATCTCGGTGCCTTCTAGACCTTCTCATTCCTAAGACCCAGACTCCCTCAGCCACCCTAAGGTTCTCCCTGCTCAGACCACAGTGGGTCAGCATGGCCTGGTCCTGCACTCCCTGGCTGGGGTTCAGAGGTTCAAGGTGCAGCGGGGCTGGCCTCTAGACAATACCCCCCCCCCCCCCCCCCAGGAAACCCAGCACACCTGCCACCTGACTCTCTCAGAGATATTTTTTTTTTTTTTGTCTAAGAGTATAATAGCATTTGTTAATATGCTTGACAAACACAGGTTTTTGGTTTTCCCCATTCTAGGTTTAAAAAATATACTAAAATCTAATAAACAATCTATGAAAGTATAACATACAGAAAGTATACACTCTGTAAGCGGACAGCCCATTAAGTTATCACAGAGTGAATGTAACCAGCATCCAGCCCAAGAAATAGAACAGGAAGTCATAGCTAAATCCACAGCTAAACACAGTTTTCGAAGTCTTGCCACGGGCCAGATGGAATTGAGTGTCAAGCTCTTGTGCCATGTACTTTCCTACTCCTCTTCTGACACGTCCTGGAAGGATTTAAAAATCTTGTACAGTATTGCCTTTGGCTGTGATCTAACTGCACAGAGATGGTCTCTCACACCAGACTGAAGGCTTCTGGGGGCAGGATCCCAGTTATCTGTTAGGTACTCGGGAGGTATGGTTTGAGTGACTGACCGAATGAATCCAGCCCCGGGCATACTGGTGTCCCAGGCCCGGGTCCAAGGCTCTCAGGCCTCATCTGCCCTTTATAGATGTCACAGCAGGCAGAACAGTTGACCAGGGTCCCGACTCAAACACTAGAGCATTATCCTCTCTACCCTACGGAGACAGAGCTGGGACGTAGAAAGTAGTAATCCAGCTCATCGAATCATGCAACAAACATGGATTAAACATCCACTTTGGTCCAGGAAAGACACATAAAGCAGACACAGTCTCCACCCTCAGGAGGAAAGCTCAGGCACCCATCACGTCAGGAAGAAGCAAGAAAACCCTCATAGAATTTGAATTACTGCTTCACCCTGCTCCAGGCAGGCTGTCCCCAGCGGGGTTGCTGACCCAGTGGTAGGCAGAATGTGCCTTCACCAGCTGTCTTTGCCCTTCTGCAGGCCCCGCTATCCCGGTAGGCGTGGACGTGCAGGTGGAGAGCCTGGACAGCATCTCGGAGGTGGACATGGTATGCAGTGGCCTCGGCGGGGCAGCCTCGGGTGCGGGGTTCCGAGGTTAAGGTTCTGTGAGCACCTGTGGCTGCATGGGTGCGGGCCGTGCCTGGGTGGGCAGGGCCAGGACTGCAGGGGATAAAACTGGGAGCCGGAAGTTGGCTCAGGTGCAGCGAAGCATAGAGCAGAGGTTCTCGACCAGATGGGTAAAAGTAACTCGGGGAGTTGGTTAAATGCAGATTCCTGGGCCCCACCGGAGACTTCCCGAATCAGTCTCTGGGAGTGAGGCCCAGCCCCTTACATTTGGACACACCCCCCACATGATGGGACCGGTCAGATGAACCCCACTTGGAGGATCACGGGAGGTGGACATTTTCAGACAGAAATTCTGCCGTTCTCTGCTCTCCAGTGCCCGCCTGGAGCATGGCTCCCCTATGCAATCCTTGGCAGTGTCCACCAAGATCTGGTAGTGAGGGAAGGCTTTTGAAGAAGCCTTGTTTCAGTTGAGACCTGAAGGACGGCTAAGGAGACAGCGTGGGGAGGGCCAGAGCAAGAGCAGGGGAAGGGCCCCGGAGGCAGAAGAAACAGGAGGTTTACAAACACAAACTGAAACAGTGGAGCACAAAGTGAGGAAGGGGTGGGGGTGGAGGGTTGGGCGGGTGGGGGTGCTCCCCTCCACAGGTGACCCTGCAGGACAGCCAGGAGGGGTAGAGGTGTGCTGGTAAAGCAGAAGTGGGCCCTACACTTTGAGACCACCACCACCACCAGGCGTCTTTCCACCCTTGCTCCCAGAAGAGGATGTTTGGGGTACTTATTTGTTCACACTTGTAACTTAGCCCTGGTATCCTCTGGTTGTGGCAGAGGTGCAAGACTCTTGGTTTAAGGCAGGAGACACTGTTTAACAGAACGAGCTTTCAGTCTGAAGTTATAGTAGATACGCAGCTGTCCATGCCTTCATCCATTCATTGCCCACCCCCACCCCCCATTTTTCCATCCTGCAAATATTTATTGATCACCTACTCTGTGCCTTGCCAGGTACCGAGTTAGGGCCTGGGGATTCAATGGCACGCAGGACACAATTCTGCCTTCAAAGATTCTGCAAAACCCACGATAGAAACTCTCTTAAACAGGACACTTGACTGTGCAGGTTTCTCCCAGTGTCCACTCACCTGAGACTGAATGCTTAGCCAACAGGAAAGGAGCCCCGTGTGCACGAGTCTGGGTGAGAGAGAGCAGGACGCCGCGGAAATCCGCCCCGCTGGCCCCCATGCCAGGCTGTCCGCCTCACGGCTGCAGGTTTCATTCGTGACGCCTGCAGGAGGGGCTGCTCAGCGTCCAGGGCTCCCACCTCACGATGCACAAGGAGCCAATGTCTTCCCTACTATAGCAGCACGGCGGAGGCGGGCAGCCACCGTCCTGCGGCTGAGCCTCGGGTGTCTGTTGCTTTGGTTGCTGACGGGTTGATGGTAAGAAAGGAAACGTTCTAAGCACTTCTGTCTGGTGTCACCTCGGGCTCCCACAGGACTTCACCATGACCCTGTACCTGCGGCACTACTGGAAGGATGAGAGGCTGGCCTTTCCCAGCACCAGCAACAAGAGCATGACCTTCGACGGCCGGCTGGTAAAGAAGATCTGGGTCCCTGACGTCTTCTTTGTTCACTCCAAACGGTCCTTCACGCACGACACCACCACGGACAACATCATGCTGAGGGTGTTTCCGGACGGGCACGTGCTCTACAGCATGAGGTACTATCCACGGGCTCACCGTTTCTTGGTCCAGCGCCATTCTAATATGTCTGGTCAGTCTCTCTGGCCCTGAAGAGCTTGTCACCGTGGCTGGGCCTGTGGCTACAGATGGCAGGAGCCTCCTGATGTCTGTTAGAAGTCTCTGAAGACGAAACGGTCACCCTAGTAGCCAGTGACTTCCCAGTCATCGGGGAGCTTAAGCTCGGGTTAGGAGACCAGGTGGGCCTGAGTGAGTTGAGGGAGCCAATGACCTTCTGTGTACCTTCCACCCCCGAGAGCCTAGGATTCCAGTTCATCGGTTATAAAGATTTAAAAAGACAACAAGAGCTACTGTTTATTGAGTGCTACTGCGGACTGGCTTCTGGGCTAATGAGTGATTACGCAGGCTTATTCCCCATCTTCTTGGCCTGCTTGTACGGTTCGCCAGAAGTCACTGCTAATAGCCTTGGGGTGGCGGGGCGGGGAGGGGGGGGCATAACTTCCCAGGCATGTCTAGGGGAGGTGGCCCACTGGCTGAGGGCCACGCGCAGAGAAGGGTGCAAGTGTGTGCCCCTGACGGCCAACACCCTCAGTGGCTGGGGCCCCGCAGAGCACTGCTAACACATGCTGCGGAAGACAGAACTCTAAAAGTTAGGGTCCTGCAACGTAGAGACCGGGGTTTCCAAACTTCTGCAGTAGGTGTGAGAAGGCACTGCTCTTGGTCGTGTCGGGGTTCTCCTTACTCCAGGCAGGCGTATGAGCCAAGAACTCTCTGCACGAGCCAACATGCTTGTTTGGGTTGCCTAGGATTACGGTCACTGCCATGTGCAACATGGACTTCAGCCACTTTCCCCTGGACTCCCAGACCTGCTCTTTGGAGCTGGAAAGCTGTAAGTATCAGCGTTCCTAATGACAAATCTCCGCCTCGTTCCCGCTCCAATCTCTGTGCCATTTTAGTAACCGTTGAGACTGAGTACTGCCTGCCCGTGGTAAGGCCTCTTCACTCCGAGGCTGGTGTAGGATTTCCCTGTGCCTTCAGCCACCTCAGAAGCAAAGGAGTCGAATTAACTTGTTTTCCTTTCCCCAAAGATGCATATACAGATGAAGATCTGATGCTGTATTGGAAGAATGGGGATGAATCCCTGAAAACCGATGAGAAGATCTCCCTGTCCCAGTTTCTGATTCAGAAATTTCACACCACTTCCAGACTGGCCTTCTACAGCAGCACTGGTAGCTAATGTTTGCCACGGGCTGATCCGAATGTGGAAGAAAATACATTAGAACCCTCCAGCCTTGAACTTTTCCCCTGCCAGTGAGAATGAATGTGTATTCCTAAGTAATGCATAGTTCTGCAAAACATAAGCAACACTTGGAAGCAGAAATTTAAAAAGTTGCCGTCCTCTGAAATCCGATGGCCAGAGGCAACCACTCCTAACAATTTAGCACACACCCTTGCAAACATCTTGCTTTAATGATATAATTGTTTTACATGCTATTCTGTAGTCTGATTTGTTTGACTTAATGATATGGATGATAGCTTTCCGAGGAAATGTATCTATTACCTATATTTAGATCTATAGATTTATTTATTTACTTACTTTAGTAGCGGAGGGGCAGTGGGGAGGGAGGATCCCAGGCGGACACCCCGCTGAGCACGGAGCCTGACTCAGGGCTCCATCTAAGGACCCTGAGATCATGACCTGAGCCGAAATCAAGAGTCGGACGCTTCACCAACTGAGCCACCCAGGCACCCCTATAGCTTTATTTTTAATGTTTAGTGTAACTCATCCTGGACCCCGGGCCGTGTTTGAGGTTTTGAGAGGGTGCACCTGTCAGTCCTCTAATCTCACCGTTAGTTCTTGTCGTCGTTTCTGAGGGCTGTCATAATAAACACAATCTGGGGGCCTGAAGCAACAGGAATGTATTTGCCCACAGTTCTGGAGGCCAGAAGTCTGCGGGCCATGCTCCCCCCTTAGGCTGTAGGGAGGAACCCTTCCTTGTCTCTTACTAGTTTCTGGCGGGTTCTGCATTGCTCTAATGCCTGCCTCGGTTGTCACGTGGCATTCTCCGTGTCCCTTTCTGTGTCTTCCCATGCTGCTGTTTCTATGTATCTGTGTCCACAGAATTTCCGTCCTCTGTAAGGCTACCAGCCATTGGATTATGGCCCACCCTAATCCAACGTGCCCTCAGCTCATCTTGCTTCCATGTGCAAAGACCCTATTTCTAAATAAGGTCACAATTCATAGAAACTGGGAGGTAGGACTTCAACATATCTTTCTGAGGGACACAGTTCACCCCATGACAGCCCTGCAAGTAGCTACAGGACCCTAAGGGACTTCTCACTTCTTCCCCCCTTGTCCGTGTGCCGAGAAGCCCAGGCCCTTCCGTGCGGAGCTTTCATGCCACCATCTGCCCCTGCACGTCCCCCATCTATCTCCCTGTTCCCCTGCCCCCACGCACGCCCCTCTGTGCCCAACATCAAACACTGAAAAAGACCAAGCCTCAGTCCAGGTGGTTTTAGTGTCCGGACAGCCCAAGCCGGCTTCCCTTTGTGCCCAGAGGGCTCATCCTCATCACTCTCTTCCCTTCTCCACGGGTATGTATTGCCACACAATCTTCCTTTCTCATCTCTTCTTGGCAAGTTCAAACCCAATCTCTTTCTCTTTCTAAAACCATTTTTAAGAATGTCTTCTATAACTTTTTACTATGTGTCACTGTTTTGAGAACTTTATTTGAATTAACTAATTTCTACCCAACAAACCTATGGTGTAGATATTATTACCCCCAATTTACAGATGAGAAAACTGAGACTCAGAAGGATTAAGCTGCTTATTGAAGTTGCACAGCTAATAAGTGGCCAATCTGCCTTAGTCACTATGTGTACTCCCCTTAGATGTTTTCTATATTCAAATAGAAGCTTGTTTGTTTGTCTTGAGCCTTTCTAGAGTCCAGATTAAAATGCATCTTCCCCTCCCATTACTTACCATGTACCAACAAGCAGGTTTATCATCCCCCCTCCCCCCACAGGGGCTGCCATCTCACCACAGAGTGCTGTTTGGAACACAGAGTATACATTTTTAAAGCTCTTGGTTCCCTCCTAGTGTTTCCAAGGCAACTCTCCCTGGTTTTCTTAAGAGGAAAGGATAGTGGAATAGTCCCTCACAGAATGAAGGCAACTCTCAGCCCTTCCAGAAAGACCCTGTACAAACCTAAGGAACAATGTGATTTGCTTCATGGGTGCCAATTTAAGTAGGGAAAATAAAGCTGACATGACGGGGCAAAGGTTGTGGGATGAATAAATGATTAGGAGTGTCTGTCACATCTGAAGATGTGTCTATTCACTCCACTAAAAGCACCTAGCTCATTCAGACAACCAAGGAACCTACATAGTGACCGTGTGTCAAGCTTGTCTGGACCCATCCTATCGTTCCAGCCTATCCCTAGTGATCCAACCCTCCCCTTACCTGATTCAGCGGTAACTTTCCACACCAGCCAGGTAGCCCTTGTTCCCTCAGCAGCGTTTTCCTGGGGGCAGCCTGCCGTCCTCCTGCCTCCAAACCACCGGGGAGTGGTCTGACAAGCAGATTTCCGGGCCCTGTTGCAAGCTACTGAGTCAGTATCCCAGGCTGGGCTGGAATGGGCGTGGGGTGGGTGTGTGCACACAGTTGCAAAAGTTACTTTTGACATTTATATTGCCCTTGACGCCACCCTTGGTCCCAGTGATTGGGTATCGATCTTGTGGATCATTTGACACCTTACCATTTTAGTCCTTGTTTACAACCATCCATCCCGTGATATATGTGGAGACTGGCTGAGCTGACCAATCTACAACCGAGGGGACAGTGACAAGAGCCCAGCTCTGCTGGCTCCTGCCTCAGTGGTATTGGACTCAACAAAATAGAACCAGTCCCACTTCTTAGCCTCCTGAGCAGTGAGTCCTCAGGAAATATGGTTGGGGGTTGCAAATAACAAATACAAACCAGCAACTAAACCTACATCTCTCGTTCTACCTTTCCCCAAAATGTTAGGGGAAGAGAAGAGAAGTTAGGTACATTGAATAAAACAGTACATGCATTAGATACTGGCAAGACACTTATTAATAGAGGGCTTAGACTTTAGAAAGGAGATGTATTATAGTAAGTCAATTGTTCATTAACTTTTAACTTTCTGCTGAAGAGGAGAGCAGTGGGGGTGGGGGTGGGGGAAAGGCTCCCAGGGAAGGAGTTTGTTTTTACCTCTCAAACTGAACCTCACTGGCTTCTTCCCGTGTCCCCCAGGCTGGTACAACCGTCTGTACATTAACTTCACGTTGCGACGCCACATCTTCTTCTTCTTGCTCCAAACCTACTTCCCTGCCACCCTGATGGTCATGCTGTCCTGGGTGTCCTTCTGGATCGACCGCAGAGCTGTGCCCGCCAGAGTTTCACTGGGTAAAAGCATGTGTTAAGGTGTGGGGGGGTGGCTATATTTTCCAGCAGGTCACTATAAAGAGAAAAGGTAAAATCATCATCCAGAGTTAACTGATGGTTTGTCAGAGCCCAAAGGAGCAAACTTTCCTCCCGCTTGCAGCCTTCACCATTCACACGCTGCTCTGCGTTTCCTAGACTACTTCACAGAAACCACAGGGAGCTAAAACTATGTCAACTTTGCTCCAATCACTTCAGAAAAATAAAGCCTGTTTGGGGGATAGACTTCCCCCACCAGCAGTCTTAGAGCTCAGTACTTCGATAAATAAGACAATTCTGCAAATGCCAAAACCTTATTCTGTAAATACAAAAATTGTGTTTGCTGGCCTTGGTTGGACAGACTGAGAGTCTGAAGGCAGGGCGGGGATTAGGGGATTTGGGGGGAGGGAGAGGGCTGTACTCCCCAGAGTTGCGGTTTTAGTCCTCCCAGACCCGAAATTCCAGAGGGAACGTTAACAGCTCATCATTGTCAATTTGGAGGAAATCGGCTTGGGCTCCAAGAAATGTGAGGGTTTAACCAGCAAGGCACAATGAAGCTAGCGTGACAGGCCTCCAGGAATTTCCACAGTCCTCGGAGACTTAATCAGTGTGGCTCAGATGAGAGGGAATGAGGCCATTCCTTGCGGCGTGGCCAGTTTCCTTTAGAGGGGTCCTTCACTCACTGTTTCGAATTCCACATCCGACGGGGTCCTTCGCGGAGCGCTGCTGATCCGGTGAGCCACATCACCCACCCCCAGGCCCCCGAGGGGCTGACAGGCAAAGGGGACCAGCAGCAGCGAGCTGGCCGGGGTGTGGGGGGCGGGGTGTGTGTGTGTGTGTGTGTGCGGAGCCGCCGGCTGCTTGTGGAGCAGATCCACAGCGTGGATGTTTCCATGCCCCGGGGGATTTCCCGTTGGGTTTCCGACAGGGAGAATGTAAAACGGTGACTCCGTGCCATGTGGGGCGCAGTTCCGTACCCTCGTCAGCGGCTGACCTATCGCTGCATGTTGCAGGTATCACCACCGTGCTGACCATGTCCACCATCATCACGGGCGTGAACGCCTCCATGCCCCGCGTCTCCTACATCAAGGCGGTAGACATCTACCTCTGGGTCAGCTTCGTGTTCGTGTTCCTGTCGGTGCTGGAGTACGCAGCCGTCAACTACCTGACCACCGTGCAGGAGCGCAAGGAGCGGAAGCTGCGCGAGAAGGCGAGCCGAGTTCCCTTCACCTCCTCGTCCGCGCCCAGGCTCCTGGTTGCACGAGAATGGCGGGGACGAGGGTGGCGTGTAGAGGAGGGCGATGTTTGCGCAAAATGGAGGAGGGTCTCTTTTAGAATAGGTTCTAGCTTCTTCCATCAAGGATCCCAGAAAGCAGAAAGTCTTTGGACCAAGACTAGGAACAGGGAGACTTGGGGGTCTTAGGTCCAACTCTGCCACTTAGGCTGGGCCTCTGTTTCCTCATCTCTAAGAAAGGTAGAACGCAGTCCTCACCTCGCCTTCGTCCCAGGGTCGTTGTAAGGATTACGCGACGTAATGCGTGCAAAAGTTGTTTTGAAACTGCGGGGTTCTGGACAGACATAAAGTATCACTATTACTACTGGACATGTTTAGGGAAGGTGCCTCCAGGTGCTTTGACTGGACAAGGGGAGAGTTCTAGAATTAAAAACTCCTGTATTTATCTGTGCTCTGACCAATTAAAAATTCAGTCACATACAACTTTAGCCTTTAGACTCATTGGAAATAACTACGCTATCTACATGGTACTGCACTATCCTATACCAACCTACGTTAGTTACGAGATAGGATACAAATGGGGGAATTCAGGCAATGTGCGTGGGCCTTTGACACAGGGAGGGAAAGTCCATTTCATTCATATTCAGACTCTTATTAATCACAGCAGGAAATAAAATGCCAACTTGTTACCAAATCATTGGTCATCATTGCACTAATCAAAATGGGTGTTCAGCTAGAAGGTATAAAGATCAGGGGATATGAAAATCCCACATTTATGCACATCTAGGTGGCTTAATATAAGGGAGCTTTAAATTTTAGGAAAAGAGGATGTGTTGCCTTTTCAAAAATAGTCTTCCAATGCCCACATTATACCTAAATATATTATATTAAATATATATATTTTAAAATGTATTCTCAACATTCTACATATTTTCTAAATATTTCTACACTGTCTCCAAATAGGCTAGATTGTTTAAGAATTTATTTTTAAAATTCTATTGAAACCTTTTTTACTTTAGCATTTAAGTATTCATTCAAATTTTCAATAATCTGCACATTGGTCATTGTCAAGTGCTTTTGGGTTATATTTAAACATTTTTGATTTATAACCCGGTGAACTTTCCTGTATAGAGCTGTTGGAAAAATAGCAAGCCTTCACGTGCCAAGTATGGGCCCATGAATTGTTAGCCGGAGCCCGCTGGTAGCCCACTCTCTGCTGACTCAAACGGTAGGGAGAAGTGAAACTATTTCCTTCCTTCCAACTTAGAATTTCTTGTAAACATTTTCATACTTGCAGAAACAGTTGAAAAATAGGATAATGTTCATCCATAGACTCTGTACCTACACCCAACATTGTTAATGTTTTACCATTTTTGTGTGAGCTCTTTCTCCATATAAATGTACTTTTGTCCGTGCAGTTGAACCATTTAAAAATGCATTGCAGGCACCATGAACTTTTATGCTTAAATGTAACTCTTTAGAATAAGGACACTCTCCTAACTAATCATCTTTTGATTCATGCACAAAGACGTGGAGACCCACGACTGGAATCAGAATGTATGGGTTTATTATTTTTTTAAATATATTTTTAAAAGATTTTATTTATTTGAGAGAGAGAGAGAGAGAGCAGGGGGAGGAGCAGAGGGAGAGGTAGAGAGAGGATCTCAAGCAGACTCTGAGCTGAGCGCAGAGCCCGAAGCAGGGTTCAATCCCATGACTCTGAGATCATGACCTGAGCCAAAGTCTAGAGTCAGAGGCTTAACTGACTGAGCCACCCAGGTACCCCCAGAATGTGTGCATTTAAAGTCCTGACTCTGACACTAGCTGTGTAATCTCAGGAGAATTGTATAGCCTCACTGGGTCTTAGTTTTTGCCTCTGCAAATGGGGACGTTTAGACTAAATCAGTGATTCTGGACCTTCACTGCATTGTAGAATCACCTAGGGATCTTCAAATTTATTATGTTTTTTTTTTTCATCTTTTTAAAATTTAAATTCAGTTAGTTAACATATAATGTATTTTGGTTTCAGAGGTACAGGTCAGTGATTCATCAGTCTTATATAACACCCAGTGCTCATTACATCACATGCCCTCCTTAATGTCCATCACCCAGTTACCCCATCCCTCCCAGCCCCCTTCCCCTCCAGCAACCCTCAGTTTGTTTCCTATGATTAAGAGTCTCTTATGGTTTGTCTCCCTCTCTGGTTTTGTCTTGTTTTATTTTTTCCTCTCTTCCCCTATGATCCTATGTTTTGTTTCTTAAATTCCACATATAAATGAGATCATATGATAGTGTCAAATTAATTAGTTGAGAGTGAAGCCTGGATGTGGCCATTTTAAAGAGCTCCCTGGGTGATTCTAATATGCAGAGAGTTCTAATATGTAGAGAGTCGTTGGACTGAGTGATCTCTGGAGGTCCTTCTAGTTCTGCCTTTCTGTGGCTCTGAGTAGCCATGGGGCTTTGCTCTGGGCCCAGGCCACCACCTCTGCCCCTCCACAAGGCCTAAACATGCCTAATACCTTCCTTGTGTTTGCTGCCCGCAGTTCCCCTGCATGTGTGGAATGCTTCACTCAAGAACCATGACGCTGGATGGAAGCTACAGTGAGTCTGAGGCCAACAGCCTGGCCGGGTACCCAAGAAGCCATTTTCTGACAGAAGAAGAAAGACAAGACAAAATAGTGGTCCACCTGGCTCTGAGCAATGAATCCAACTCCTCCAGGAAGAAGGGGCTTCTGAAGGGCCACATGGGTCTTCGCATCTTCCAGAACGCCCACGCCATTGACAAATACTCCAGGTTGATATTTCCTGCCTCTTACATATTTTTCAACTTAATTTATTGGTCAGTGTTTTCCTAGGGGCCCCGAGGCTGTGCCTGGGAAAGGACATAGATATCTATGGGGCCTGGCCAGCCCTCTGCACATGGAACTGCTGACCATGCTCCCCTCACCAGATGGAGCGGTAGCTCCTAGACCACCATGGCAGCGCTCCCTCCCAGAGCGGGCCCTCCAGCTGCCCTTCCCCTGACCTCATGGGTTTGCTCCTCATTAATGCTGTGTTCTGTGTCCTACTTCATACCTCTTTCGGACTTCTTCTGTTCTTGTGTGTAAACAGGTTCACAAGAGCCCCCTCCTATAAAAAATGACTCAAATGCCTCCTAGATAGTCTGAGACCCTAATGAAGCCTAGGATTCAGTTGTGAAGGGACAGGAAAGAATAAAAGGCAAGCTTAGGGGCTTTCTGGATAGGAGATGGGAAATAGGATTCAAAATAGGAATAAAAAAAATCTGTAAACCCATACAACTAGATTAAGTGCCTACCTAGGAAGGAAAAAAAGCTCAGATCCCAGATAGGAAACGAGACCTGGGTGAGTCTGGCAACTCTCCTGATTTTGCAATCCATTCAACCATGCATTAAATATTGAGTACCCACCCTGTGCCAGGTCCTGTGGAAATGAACAAATAGAAGTCTCTTTTCTTAGAGAACTTCTCTAAGCCTGGACTCATTCTATGTATGGCAGAGGGTACTTCTGCCCTTCCTCAACCCCCACTGACCCCACAGATCCATTCTGTTTGCTGGTGCTTTTACTCCTAGGTCTGTCTGGAAAAGCACTTCCAGTCTCCTATGAGACCCTCATGAAGCCAGCTTAATACTGCTCTCCTGGAATCTCCATGCAAGACAAGTCTAGTGGTGGGGAGAGGAACAAGGACTTGAGAATTGGTGATAACAGAACTTGGTCTTGGCGAGGAAGGAGCCATGGGTCTGCTGTGGAAATGTGTTCCATATTCCATCCTACCTCGCTTTCTGGGCTTCTCTCCCAGCAGACAGGTGTCCTTAATAGTCCCTGTGTCCGAGCCCTGCCCCCACCCCTGGAACTCTACCTAACCAGATATGCCCTGCACCCTCGAATGATTTCTCCCTTCCACAAGGTAATGACTTTCCTCTAATGTAGCTAAGCTCAGATTAGAAAAGCAATCTGATTAATTGAATCTGCAGTAAGTCGTGAATGACCATTTCTCTTAACCCTAATTTAGGTTATGGGTTGCTAGTTAACTCAAGTGAACCTCTAATTGGTAGTATTTATAGAAATATAAAGAACATGATTTTGAGAAGGGGACCTTCTCTTTAAATTACAGCACTTGGAATCAGAGGGCTGTTCTGGGATAGAGAAGGAATGCCCAGCTCAGATTTCTTGCTTAATAAAAGAAGTTGTTCTGCTCTTTCCCTCTACCTACTGCCCCTTCCACCTTCCTGCCCAGGGTCTGGGTGTCTGGTCCTTTGGTCACGAGTGTACAAATGGTACAGCTAAAGACAGGATAACCCTGCCTTAAGTCAGGTGAGCTCTGGCCTGTGGAGTCTCCTCCACAGCTCCTGCCTCCCAGGGGCAGGGATTTTTAGTTCCTGAGGATTAGAGCCAGGTGGGTACCAGAGCCTCCTGAAGTTTCAAGTCAGGGGCCCGTAGATCCCTGATCCTCTCCCCCCCTCACCACAACTCCCACCCAGTTGCCCTATCCATCCCAGCTTTTCCACTCCTTCCTCTCGGCAGTCCCCCACCCATTTCCTCTGTTCCCATACCTACTCCTTGTGTGGTCCTGGTCCCAGACACACCCTTGCCACCACTCCGTTGCCCATGTGGAGGACCAGACTCCCATCCCTGGCTACCAGCCCTGATCTGAACTGGGACCTGCAGCCCACCAGTCCAGAGGGGGTGTGATCAGGGCAGGGATTTGAGGAGATATACTCTCAACAGGACAGGTTCTAGGCAACAATATGACATAGGTTATCTTGGGCAACTGCAAGTTTGGGAGGTTCCCAAGACCACTCTCAGGTTTAATGATTAGCTAGGAGGACTCCCAGAACATAGAAAAACCATTATACTCACAGTTATGGTTTAATGTGGCAAAAGGATACAGATTAAAATCAGCAAAGGAAAGCAACATTTACAGCAGGATGCAGGAGAAACCAGGTATGGAACTTCCAACTGTTCTCTCGCAGTAGAACTGCACAGTTAGTGCTTCTTTCTTCCAGCAGTGAGTGCGACAATATGCACCAAGTATTGCCAACCAGGGAAACATAGCCAAGCCCATCAAGGTGTGCAGAGTTTTTACTAGGGGTCGGCCATGTTCATACAGCTAACTGCTTGCTTGGCTGACCTTAGTTTCTAGCCTTTCCGGAGGTTGAGCTGACAACTCTTAGCCTAAGGCCTCCATCATAAATCACATCGTTAGTATAGACTATCTGGTATGGCCCAAGGCTTCCAGGCAAACAAACACCCTCCTATTAGAGCCTCCTATAAGGGCTTAGAAATGATCTCCCAGGAGCTGAGGCCAAGGCCCAAACCTTTTCTTTTGTCAAAGTTGATCGTTTATTGCACAGCAATCTTTGCCAATTGTTTATTGTTAATGTTGATTGCTGTACTGCTATTATAGATTCATGCAACTAACATTTTAAAGCATCCCTGCACTAGGATGTCCAGATTAAGAATAAGAGATAGTTCCAGCTGTCTGAGAGGGGACTGGTAGAGGACAAGGTATACAAATATCTACAAGGTAAAAAGTATTAAGTGCTACAGTAGTGGTTCAAAGTGTAATGGGAATTCTGAGGAAGGAAAGAATGATTTCCACTGGGAAGACTGAATCTCATGGAGAAAACGGCCCCTGAGGTGCCCCTTGAAGATTGGAGATTTGGAGAAGATGTATATGCTAGATGCACATGTAGAAAAGTACATGCTATCTGACTCTTCATTTCAGCTCAGGTCATGATCTCAGGGTCGTGAGATGGAGCCCTGCTCAGCGGAGAGTCTGCTTGAGAGTCTTTCTCTCCCTTACCCTCTGCCTCTCCCCCCACTCCTCATCCCCCACCCCTGCCCTCTCTCCCCCCTCCCTAAAAAAAAAAAAAAAAGAAAAAAGAAAAATACATGCTAGATCTGTGCTGTCCAATATGGTAGCCACTAGCCATGTATCTATTTAAATTTAAGTAAAATAAAATTGAAAGTGCAGTTCTTGCCACTGCACTAGCCACATTTCAAGTGCTCTGTTCGATAGCCACGTGTGGCTAGTGGCTATTGTATTGGATAGTGCAGACCTATAGAATATTTCCACAATCACAGAAAGTCCTAATTAGATAGTGCTGTTGTAGATGAAACGGTCGGCCTGAGCAAAGACATGAGAAAGGCAGGAAAGTTTGGGGCTGCAGAGAATAGGGTTTGTGGGATAAGTCATCCCCATTTTGACTGGATCTTAGGCCACGGGAAGAGGAGGTGAAAGACTAGCACTTTCTACAACATTAGGGGTCATGGCAGGTTCCCCCACGCCAGTGCTGATGAGGACAGCTTCCCCTCCACGGAGTTGTCTGACCCCAAACCGCTAGATTTCCCAGCCTTGTGGACAGATGAAGAATGAAACTATGTAAACAAGGATTATTGGATGGTACAGGGCATCTGGACTTGTTTAGAAATTTTTACTCTCTATAGACTTTCCCAGACCACAATGCTGCTCAAAGAATAATTATGTTGTCATTAAATATATTGTATTGCTATAGTTGTCTTACTTAATTTCAACACTACTCTGCTTCCGACTCTATTGTCTTCATAAATTGAGGCTCATCTAATATGGTGGCCCGTTCACACTTAAAAAAAAAGTAAAGATGTATTTTAACTAGCTTATACAATTAACTGGAGTTAATTGTATAGCAAACATACCCGGGATCGTAAACAGCATTTTATCACGTGGGACCATGATGCAGTGACGCCACTGTATTTAGCACTATCTTATTGCAGTGTAAAATAGTCTGACTCTACTTGAGAAGAGGAGAGAATTAAAGGAGATAAAGAGGAGACAA
This sequence comes from Phoca vitulina, assembly GCF_004348235.1. NCBI lineage: Eukaryota > Metazoa > Chordata > Mammalia > Carnivora > Phocidae > Phoca > Phoca vitulina. The sequence continues at coordinate 3,002,440 of NW_022589714.1, forward strand.
TAGTAGAAGTAGAAAACAGGAACTAAGGAAATGTTGAGAACATGGAATGATTCACCCTAGAGGCAGGGAGACAGGAGTAAACATAACTGTTAGCAGGGAGCCTTGAATGACACTTTATTTCACTGACTCTAAGGTACTATCTCTGTAAGATGCACCCATATTTTATGTACCACTAAGAAAAAATGCTACTAAGTAAATTATAGCACGCCAGTGATTATAAGATGAATTCTGATTTCACCAATGTTAAACTGTGAAAGATTATGCACGTTAGAATAAAAGAAATAGGTATTATACAAAAGCTGGTGATTGGACATACTTCTTTGACACCATGGAGCCAAGAGTTACTAGGCTCTTGTCTTTGGGGTCTTGTGCCTGGGTCAGGGATGGGGTGATGGCAGATAAAGAAATAAATGGGAGGGGTGCCTGGGTGGCTCAGTTGGTTAAGCGTCTGCCTTCGGCTCAGGTCATGATCTTGGGGTCCTGGGATCGAGCCCCATGTCAGTCTCCCTGCTCACTGGGGAGCCTACTTCTCCCTCTCCCTCTGCTCCTCCCCCTGCTTGTGCTCTCTCGATCTTAAATAAATAAATAAAATCTTAAAAAAAAAAAAAAGAAAGAAATGGGGAACACCATTCAATGATTAAGAAGCTTACATTGCAGTGGGTGTGTTTCAAAAGAGGAAGAGATCATAGGATTTGAGGAATAGATGCTATTTGTGGTCAATTTTGAGCAATGGATAGATATAATTTCAACTAGTGGAAAAGGTGGGGAGGGGATGGTAACATGGAAGAAGAAAAGCTGAGGTGTATTCAGGAGACAGTGGGCAGATACCCTACCAAATGTACAAAAGTCTCAGGTTCTCATCCTCCTAGTTCCATGACCCTGGTATCAATGGTTCTTTTAGTTTCATTCCACTTAGAATAAACCTTGGGAAGATGGGGTGCCTGGGGGATGAAGTTGGTTGAGCGTCCAACTCTTGGTTTCAGCTCAGGTTGTGATCTCAGGGTTGTGAGATTGAGCCCTGCTTTGGGTTCTGTTCTCAGCATGGAGTCTGCTTGAGATTCTTTCCCTCTCTCCCTGCCCCCCCTCTCTTAAATAAATCTTTTAAAAAAGAAAAAAAAAAAAAGAATAAACCCAGGGAAGAAATTTGTCTGGTCTGGTTTGGGCCACACATGTTGAAGATGATGAGAGCTCTGTGTTATGTGTAAGTTTAGAAAGATAGAACTTGGAACTCCTGGATGGCTCAGTCGGTTAAAGGTCTGCCTTTGGCTCAGGTCATGATCCTAGAGTGCTGGGATCAAGTCCTGCATCAGGCTCCCTGCTCAGTGGAGAGCCTGCTTCTCCCTCTGCCTTGGCCTGCTGTTCCCCCTGCTTGTGCTCTCTCTCTCTGACAAATAAATAAATAAAATCTTTAAAAAAGTTAGAACTCGGGGCGCCTGGGTGGCTCAGTCGTTAAGCGTCTGCCTTCGGCTCAGGTCATGATCCCAGAGTCCTGGGATCGAGCCCCGCATTGGGCTCCCTGCTCAGCGGGAAGCCTGCTTCTCCCTCTCCCACTCCCCCTGCTTTGTTCCCTCTCTCGCTGTGTCTCTCTCTGTCAAATAAATAAAAATTAAAAAAAATTTATAAAAAAAAGTTAGAACTCTTCAAAGACATTTGATTTTGGTTCCATCTCTTTGTAAACATCTGCAGAAGGGAGAACCAGGAATTCAAAAAAATGGAAAGCTGCATAGTTTAAGGAAACCAATGAGACAGAAAAAGAATGGTAATAATAGTGGAGATGGTTCATTTATGTGTTAGAGCCACAGCCCATGTACTGACATAACAGACTAGGAAGCCAGGGGAAAGAGCTGTTCTATGAGGAGGGTGAGGAGTTTGGGCCTTGCAGACAAGTGGAGATGTGAATGAAAGTTATAGACGTTGGTCTGGGGCTGGAGGGAGATAAGGATTTGGGACTGCCTTCTTAGATGTGCTCAACGAAGCTATCCAAGTGGATGGAACTCCAGGAGCAAAGCAGAAGAGAGAAGGTCTGCAGACAAAAGCTTAGGAGTATATGGTTAGGTGGGGAGAGAGGGACTGATCAGAGAAGTAGGAGAACCAGAAGACCGTTGTGTCATGGAAACTGGAAGAAGAGTGACTCTCAAATGGAGGAGGGTATGGCTGGGGGCAATAATAACCATAACAATTGAGAAGCGTAAAGATTGTGAACAGATATGGCAAGATGGAGGCCAGAAGCTCAGTGGGATCAAGCACACAGGTAGATATTAAAGAAGGGGGACATTTTTCTTAACTGTAAGTGATTTCGGTAGGTAGAAGGGAACACGCTCCGAGGATTACTACTATTTATTATGGAAAGAATATTTTATTTTTTTTAAAGATTTTATTTATTCACTTGAGACACAGAGAGAGAGAGAGAGAGAGAGAGAGCATGAGCAGGGAGGGAGGCAGAAGGAGGCTCCCTGCTGAGCCAAGAGCCTGATGTGGGGCTCGATCCCAGAACCCTGGGATCATGACCTGAGCCGACGCAGATGCTTAACCATCTGAGCCATCCAGGCTCACCTGGAAAGAATATTTTAGACTTGTTTTCTTGAAGGATTTAAAAATAACATGGTGACTGGATGAGGGTTGTGGTCTCAGTGGTTGGTTCCCCAAACTACTCTATTGGAATTTAGGGGACTGGTCTGAAAACAGTGTTTATAACCTGGTCACCAGGTCTGTGGACAAGCTACAGTACTGAGGACTTGTGCCATCCTCTGTCCCCACATGCTTGGGGTGGGCACCACCAGGAGATAGCGTGGTCACTGCCTCTATCACAAAAGATAGAGCAGATGTTAAAGCAACCTCGTTGTATAAAGGGCCAAGTACTGAGTGCATTCTCTGTGCTTGACACCATGGTGAGGTTGGGATATATGGTTCCCAACTCGATTCTCATGTAAACCCCACTGAGGTGGGAAGGATTGCCCCTACTACATACCCACTAAAGTGTGCCTTCCATAACTGTATTCAACACATCTAGGTTGGTGGACTTCATGTGAAACAATTATTTCCCATACTATTTTCAGGAAAAAGACAATTTATTCCCTTACTTAGATGGACAGAGATGGGGTTGGAAAGAGTAGAAAGAAAACCCAAATTGGTCTGGGTTGTGCTGAAACATGTGGGCATGGAGTCATCCCTACATCCAGGTAGAAATTGGGAGTCAACTAGGACACGCGGCTAGCTCTTGAGGCTGGAAGCTGGCCTATGAGACACGCAGCTATTCAGGGCGGCCAGGACAAAGCATTATAGGTTTCCACCACCTGTGCTGTTGTAGGGAAGGAAAAAGTTTTCCTTGACCCTCTTAGAGTTCCGGCTGAGTCTGAAAATGAAACTGAAGAAGACAGATTAACAGGAGGAATGTATACATATTTATCTAATACAAGTTTCATGTGACACCGAACTTTGTAAAGACATGAAGATCCAAAGAAATGGTTAGACCTGAGTGTTTTGTGCTGGACTTGATGATGAGTGAAGAGTCATGGGAAGATGTCATAGGACAAAGGGTATGAGGTAAGTGTAGTAAGTTGGGGGGTGTGGGGGGCTTAACAAGGACTGTTTCTTCAGATTCCTCTCTGTGTCCCTTCATCTTTGGAGATAAGGGTGCTCCTTTCCTCTGGGTGTGGAAAAGGCACCTGTCTCATAAAGCTTATGACCTGCTTCAGGGGATGGTGGAAAGTCCTTTCTGCACAAACTGTTTCTCAAATTCCTTAATCTTGAAATAGTCAATAAGCTATATTTGGGGTATTGTGTGTCCTGTTTAAAAGGTACAGACCAGCAGGATTCATATCCCCACCACCACACTTGGAGACTTCTTCCCCCTTTCCTTTCATTGTAAAAGAGCAGACAGCCGTGGTTGTGGGATTAACACTGGATTGGAAGCAGCTGACACTCCCCCGACACCCCCACACCAACCACCACAAAACGTGACACGAGTCAAAATGGTGCCCACAAGGAAGGCTGCACATGCAACCCGTCTGAGGGTGGCCTGTTTGCACAGAGACCTAAATCCCATGCCAGGAGGGCCCTATGTCCCAAGCTGTCCAAGCCCCAGAGCCACGGCTGAGCATTTGTACCAGTAGTATAAAACATGCCCCATTAGCAGATTGGATAAAGCACTCAATCCTTACCCTCAAACCTTCAGATGTCATTACGAAATGCCATTTGGGTCAGCCATTGAGAACATTAGGTTTGGGATTTATTTTAAAAGAGAAAGTGAAAAATAAACCTCAGTTGTAATGAACCACTGTTTAATCTAAACTGGCCAGGTTTATGGTGGCAATGCTCTTCTCCACTTTGTCCATTTAGCCCAAGGCCTCTCAAACTCTGCTGTGCAGATGAATAACCCGGGGGTCTTATTAACAAGCACACTGTGATTCAGTAGATGTGGGAAGCGACTCAGAATTGTGCATTCCTAACAAGCACCTGGCAGATGTTTGCGCTGCTGGTCTGCAGGCCACGCTTCAAATGGCAAGGCCCTAGAGACCCCTGCTCATTGTTTAAAGTTGAGCTTAAATGTCACCTCCGCTCTGTTGATTTCCTGACATCCTCTTCGTTCCCAAAGCAGAATTGATGACTACCTCACTGGTGCTCCCGAATCATTTGATGCATTTTATGCATTTGAGCATTAAGAAATTTCCTTTACATTGTGATTATCTTCCTTAACCCATGCTTTCCTAGCTCTGGCCAAGCGGTGGTCAACTGGGGAGTTAAAAAAAAAAAAAAATCTCAGTGCCTGAGCCCCGCCACCATCAGAGTTTCTCATTTTATTATAGTCCTCACTCTTGTAGCTGGGGCAGAGGGGTACAAGAGCACCTGGCTCTGGGGATCCCACACAGACCAGGTCCGGCCACTTGTCGCTGACAACATCCAAAGGCAGAGAAATGAGTGGTAGTGAAACAAGAAAGGAATTATTTCCGTGAGGCCAACAGCAGGAAGACAGCCGACTAGTGTCTCAGACGGTCTCCAAATTGCTGAAAATACTTCCAGGGGGACAAAGGTGGGTGGGTACACGCAGGGGGGCCATGAAGGTCACACTGATCCTTGTCTTGGGGTCAGTCACGTGGGGTCTTGCTGGCTCAGGTGGTCCTTATTGCTTCAGGGGGTAGTTTTGGTTCCCATCTGGGGATGCTTTGCTCGCTGGGTCTCTCACCTGAGTTAAGAAATAAGCTGGAAAGCACTTAATCAATTAGAAAGTACAGACAGGTCAAAATAGAGGTATAGTTGAAGTCCTCTTTCACTCTCCATCTTTTAAATAACACTCTTTTTTTTGAAGGCTGATACTAAAATCTGAAATAAATTTCTTTGGAAGAGTATTGTCTTGGCTTGGTTTGATGGTTCGCAAACTGTGTTCCCTGGGACCCAGTGAGTGTTCTGGGGGTGCTTCAGGAACTACTCCAGGGGTGGGATATGGGAGAATAGGAATGAGTAGAGGGCATGGGAATAAGGCAATGGACCCAGCCAGAATGGGGGGACAGTGAGGAAGGAAGAGAAGCTCACCCTTCCTCTCTTCCCAACAACTTTTTCATCCTGCTTTTGGATAAACCAACCAGCCCAACAAAGAATACTTAACCTACTATGAGCAAGTGCCCAGTCTTTTAATCCTTCCAAGAACCCCATGAAGTAGGGTTCAGAGAGGAGATAAAAGAGGGAAAGAGAGCAAGTTACAGGGCCAGGACAGGAACAGGACTTCTGCCCCCACATCCTCTCACTTTTCATGGTTCCCTGCTGGAAAGCTGTGGGGTCCAAGACACAAAGGTCCCCAGGGAAGCCTCAGTCTTCTCCCATCAGCACTGCTCGGATCCATCCAGAAGGTACCTGGCTTCCTGGTAGCCCAGGTGGAACGGAGGTTAGAGGTGGGAGGGAGAAACAGGCACCAACCGCCCACAGAACTTTGGGTTTCTGAACTGACTTCAGATTTGCCCAAACTATTGGAAGAAGCGCCCAGCCCTGGGTCCTGGTCTTCTGGTTTCCAGCCTTCACCTCCTTCTCCCTGTCCCCAACACCTGCCCTCTTCCCTAAGGGAGCACCACTGCTCTACCTCTGGTGGGAAGCTGGCAGTTACCAGCACGATAGCCCCCTTTCTCCCCTGGTGCTTGCTCTGCCCTTGTAGGGCCAGAGAGTGGAACATGGCCACAACCTTTTTCCTCCCTCCTGTGAGCAGAAAGAGTGCGTGTGGGTGAAAGCTGAAGCAGAGGATGGAATCACACACGTAATAAGCCCTAGAATATAAGCTCCACGGGACAGGGATTTCCATCTGTATTCTTAATTGCTGTGTCTCAGGGTATATAACAGCGCTTGGCATATGGTCGATGCTCAGCAAATATTTATGGAAGGAATGAATGAATAACTACTCTTTGTTAAGTACCCATTATGTGCCAGATACCGTGCCGGGTGCTTTACTTACACCATGTCATTTCCTGTTAGCTACTGAAATGTCTTATTCATGTTCCGTATGGAGGCAGGAGTCTGGAGATTCGGCGAATGCATTTTGCGAGCTGTGTGACATTGGACAATGTACTTAATCTCTCCGAGCTTTAGTTTCTCCATCTGGAAAAAAAAAAAAAGATGGTAATTCTGGCCTCTTTGGGTGGATATGAGGAGTAAGTTCATGTGTCTAAGGTACTCAGCCCAGGGCCCGGTTTAGAGAACATACGATGTAGACAAGGAGAGGAGCAGGAAAGGGCATGAGGAGGAGGAAGGTGAAGAAGGCAAAGGAGAGGAAGGAAGAAAACACTGAAAATTGCCCTACAACCCAAACTATCCCTTCCATCTATAATTGCAATCGTTTCTAAAACAACAAAAATTTTAACATTGACCTGATCTCAGAGTATATAAAATTCTTTGCAAGAGAACCCAGTTTGCATTTTACCCAGACATTTTTATCACAAGGACAGATGAAAATTTTGTCATGGACCAGTCAGTGCTCTTGGGGACCACCTTTCTAAGAGGAGGACTCGTTCTTCATTTTGCGGAGGCGAGAACAGACCCAGGGAGGTTGAATAACTTGCATAAGGGCAGACAGCTAGTTTTTAGAGGAAAAGTGCTTACCCAGATACTCTCTTCTGCCAGTTATAAAATTCAAATTAGTTAATATCCATCAAATGACATGAATTTGTGACAGCATGTGACCTGAGTTAAGACTTCTCCTTTTAGCCAGAGATTCCAAACTCTCAGCCTTCTGACCCACTGGGACACATATGAATGCCCAGACTATGGTACTTCATGTATTTTCTCTGAATTTGGGTCACCTCTCAGGATTCTTCACTCAATCATGCTTTTCACTGAGTTTCCTAGAGCATAGCTCTGGCCTCAGGAAAACTCCTTTGAAAAAAATTGCTTGATGTTGGGACGCCTGGGTGGCTCAGTCGATTAAGCATCTGCCTTGCGCTCGGGTCATGATCCCAGGGTCCTGGGATCGAGCCCCACATCGAGCCCCACATCAGGCTCCTTGCTCAGCAGGGAGCCTGCTTCTTCCTCTGCCTGCCGCTCCCCCTGCTTGGGCTCTCTCTCTCTCTCTCTCTCTATTTGACAAATAAATCAAATAAAATCTTTAAAAAAATTGCTTGATGTCATTGAATACTATCCAGGTTTATACATTTGCTTTTAGTGAGACCCTCTGGCCCTTGACCTCATGGTCCAAGATGGTGGTAGGAATCCTAGCAGTCATTTCTGCAATTGAAGAAGCAGGATGCTTAAGGGGAGGTAGAAGGAAAAATGGAGCATCCTTTCAAGGAAAGCTATCTTTCAATGAAAGTTACAGGAGGCTGTCACACACTTCCCCCCTGGCTAGAACTTGGTCCCATGGCCACATCTCGCTGCAAAGAATGCTGGGAAATGTATTTACTCTGAATAGGCATATACCTAGCTAAAAACAGGGAATTCTGGAAGAAAAGGAAAAACATATACTGTAGGAAATAGCAGTTCCTGCCATACCACCCAAGAACACACCCACATGTTTCCATGAAGCCCCAGCTGAAAAGAGGAAGGTCATAAGTAAGGACAAAATATTCAGCGATTGCCCCCCCCTTTCCCTCCCCCTCACCCAGATACCTCTTGTTACTATCTCAAGTGTGAAGCAGGGCAGAGATACATGGGACTTTCTAAAGCATTGTGTTAATGCCAGAAGCTTCTGTTACTACTGAGCTCAGAGACTTGGAATGTTTCTATGCCCAGAAATAGGACCTGGGTACTGAGTCCCTGCCATCATTTATTTTGAAAAAGGGCAGGAGTTTTCCTTTCCCTCAGCTCTGCCAATTTTAGGGACAAGCAAATGGGGTCAGCAAATCCAAGGCAATTCTCCTTGGGATAGACCGTGAAGGCTTCAAGACCCTGCTCCCACCCACCGCCCCCACCCCTGTTTATGTGCCTTCTCTCTCCAGAGGCTGCGCTGGGCTGTTCTCCTCACACTCTAAGGGGGCCGCGATTACTAGGGGCAAGAGAGCAAAACAAGCCTCTGAGGTGATTCTCAGTCTGGGGTTGTTTTCCCAAGAATAATGAAGGGTTTGCCCTGAGTCACCCCCATCCTCTTAGTTAACTGTAGTACATTGTTTGGAGATCTCCTGCTGGTGTAAAGGATGTAAAGGGGACACAGAGGAGAGCTTCTTCTGAGTTGGGATAGCTTTAGACATTGAGTCCATAAGCAAATATGACATACGTGTATTAAAAATAAGAATAATGCCAGAGTGAGGTGAGTATCGGGAGCTTATTGTTCAGGAGGCTCTTTCTTAATAAAAGAAACAAGACTACATTTAAAAATAACATACTGTGAATAACAATGTGTTAGTTAATGGGTTAGTAATCTGGACCATTTGTGTGCCTGTGAGTCAAGTTACTGCTTACCTTGAGGTCATAATGTCCAAAAACAAAGGCATCTTTCCTTTTCTACAATACTCTTCTGTTCTTGTCTCCTTCATGTTAATCAATAGTCCACACGGATATGGGCATCTAAATGGTTGGCATGGCTAGTCATATCTGTATTTCTGGAAAAGCTACCTTTTATTTATTTATTTATTTTTGTTTGTTTAATTTTTATTTTAATTCAAAAAGCCACCTTTTAATAAACCATTTATTATTGGATAACCGTATAAACTACCCACAGCCCACAGCTTTTATTGAGGTATGCTTTACATGCAGCGAAATGTATAGATCTCAATGACGAGAACAGCTCGGTGAGTTTTAACAAGCGTGTATACCCAGTAACCTGCCTTCCTAGCAGGAGATGGAGCATCTCGGACACCTCACAAAATTCTCTAATGCCTTCCTTCCAGTCAGTCCCTCATGTCCACCTCCCCCCTGACCCCACAACCAGTGTTCTGGATTCTATCACCGTTAGATTTGTGTTGCCAATTCTAAAACTTCGTATACATGGAATCATAAGGCATGTGGTCTTTTGTGTCTGGCTTTTCTCACTCAGCAGACGTTTTTGAGATTCCTTCGTGGTGTCGCACATATCTATGGCTCAGCCCTATTCGCTGCTGAGTAGTATCCCATGGGATGAATAAACCGTGATTTCCTCATCCATTCTCCTTCATTTTCAGTTGGGAGAAGTAAAGCTTTTTATAATAGTTATAATAAATAATTTAAATAACTATATAAGCAATAAATGTAAAACTTATAAATAAAGGAGTGGACAGGTAAGTGTGAGTATGCGCCTGACTTATCACAGAAACATGTGCACCAAAGATACTCAGCTAAAGCTCAGAGTTGGCAAAGTTGCAACCAGAACTATGCCGTGCATAAATCCTGGGGTGAGTGAGGAATTGTGGAAGGTGGTGGGACAAAGCAAAACATTACCAATTCATTAACTTTGAAAAAAAGTTGTTATCCAGGGCTCCTGGGTGGCTCAGTTGGTTAAGCATCTGCCTCTGCTCAGGTCAGGATCCCAGGGTCCTGGGATCGAGCCCCGAGTCGGGCTCCCTGCTCAGCGGGCAGCCTGCTTCTCCCTCTCCCTCTGCTCCCATGCTCCTGCTCTCTGGCTCATTCTCTCTCTATCACAAATAAATAAATAAAATCTTAAAAAAAAAAGTTGTTACCTACCAATTGCCATCAAATGAAGAAAGTAGGCTTGGTTTTAAAATGCATATTTACAATTTAGAGACGAGTCACTCCTGATGGGCTATTAATTGCTCCATTTTACAGTGGAGAAAATTCTAAGAATTTAAAATGGAGATACTAGTTCCTAACTTGCAGGGTGGTTTTTTGGTTTTTTTTTTTGAGAAGCATATGAGAAAATGATCTAAATGTCTATCAAAGTATCTGTCAGCTTAAAGCTCTGTGTAAGTGCAAAGTGGTAGTGTTTGTGACAAATTCACACAGGTTTCCCTTGAAAGACTACAGTGGAATATTTCACATGTGTCATGCATTTTTTTGTTTATTAACCCATTTACCTTCCTAAGAGGTAAATATTATTGTTATCATTCCCATTTTTACAGATGAAGAGCTTGAGGCCCAGAGGTCACACAGGTTTAAATGGCGTAAGTGGGATTTTAATCCATAGAACCGGCTCGAATCTGAGCTGTTACTATTGTGCCATCTGCCTTTCTAAAAAGATGTCATCATACCTCCTCCCAACAGCTCACTTTACGATAATTGTCTTCATCCACAGCCTTTATTTCCTTGTGGGAGGGTTGCTATATTCAGATTTGTTGGCCTGCTGTCTACAAGATATAAGAGAAGGAAGCTGCAAGCTTGCCTAAAATCTCAGTGATTTCCCATTTGGGTCTTCCTGGAGGTTTGCAGTGAGACTGCCGGGTCAGCCATGCTCTCAGCAAATACTCTGTATTTATGAGACAATCAGAACCACCCACAGGATGGAACAGATCCTGGGAGCTCCTACTTGAGGCCATCTTTCCCATGATGCACAGTTTGGTGTCCAGCTAAGGTGGGAAACACTGTAGCACTGAATGCTAAGAAGGAAACATCCCCATATCCAAGGCCATTTGGTCATTTACTGGAATATCTCTGTTCTCACCTGGACATTTGGTCTTGCTTCTCTTGGACCACTCTTGCACCTTAGGTTGCACCCCCTTTTGTCTGAGGCTGTGGATAACTGAGTTGAAAGGCACTTTGCATGACTGGGTGGGGATGGGGGGGTGGGCAGCATAGCATTTCTTTGTCTTTTTTCTTTTAAAATTACTGGGGACCACTCTTTGAAAAGGGGGGCACCTAGGTGGCTCAGTCCAAAGAGCATGTGACTCTTTTTTTTTTTCTTAAAGATTTTTATTTATTTTTTGACAGAGAGAGAGGGACAGCAAGAGAGGGAACACAAGCAGGGGGAGTGGGAGAGGGAGAAGCAGGCTTCCCTGCTGAGCAAGGAACCCGATGTGGGGCTCGATCCCAGGACCCTGGGATCATGACCCGAGCCGAAGGCAGACGCTAAACGGCTGAGCCACCCAGGCGCCCCAGAGCATGTGACTCTTGATCTCAAGTTCATGAGTTTGAGCCCCACGTTGGGTGTAGCGATTACTTAAATGAATGAATAAATAAAAACTTTAAAAATAAAATAAAACAAAATAAAATGCAATAAAATTACTGGGAACCACTAATTAATACCTTCAAATTGACCTGAAAGTAAAGTTCAGTTTTTAAGCAAAATAAGCATGGTTGTCTAAAATATTACACGTCTCTAACAGGTTTCAGAGCGTGAGGAAATTCTAAAGTTGGGTGAAACTTAAGTCAGCGACTCCTGAAACTGAATATTCAACTCTAGAAGAACCAGCTGAGAAAACCACCTGTGCTGCTTTCTTTAGCTTTTTCTACAGAATAATTAGAAGCAGGAGTTGTGGCCTCCAAAACCACATCACCAGGGATTGGCTGGCTGTATCTTCAGCACTGACTAAAACAGGAAATTACCAGGTGTATGTAAATGGAGCTAATAAGAATAAGAACCTCCTACAACTTTGTAGCCACTTGGGAAACATGACCCAAACCAAATTACCCATCTGGACCTGTTTTCTGTTCATAAATGAGGTAAATTAACTTGGAGAGCCCCAACACCCCCTCCAGCTGGGATAGTCATGGTTCTAGGAGATGGTACTAACCGTCAGGGACGGCAGTCCTCTACAAGCCTGTCATTATGTTCATGTTGGAGCTGTCCTGGAGGTTCTCCTGGTGGGATAGCAGGGTACAGAGCAAGATTCCGGGTGATTTCAGAAACCCCTAAGGTGGGGCGCCTGGGTGGCTCAGTCGGTTAAGCGTCTGCCTTCGGCTCAGGTCATGGTCCCGGGGTCCTGGGATTGAGCCCCGCATCGGGCTCCTGGCCCAGTGAGGAGCCTGCTTCTCCCTCAGCCTGCCCCTCCCCCTGCTTGTGCGCACGCTCTATCTCTGCCAAATAAATAAATAAAATCTTAAACAAAAAAAAAGAAGACCCTAAAAAAAAGCCCAACCCTGACAGAGGGCAGAAAGTGGACACAAATCTACAAAAAGCATTCATTTCACTGACTTTTAAGGATCCCCAGTGTTTTCTCTCTCCTTAAAGCAAAGAACTGAGTCCTTTGAAAAAGTGAATACATGGTGAGGGTAGCTATTTTGTTTTTATTATTCCCCAGATTCAAAGGGAGTGGAGTTTTTGTTAGCTTATTTTAAGGAATTATATAACCAAAGTTAATCTGTGCATCAAGACAGTCCCATGCTAAAAAGAGTCAAACAGTCATACATTAATTTGCACAACTATTACGTCCTTTTCTGCTGCTGAGTTCAGCTTAAGCTGTTGTTTATTTTATGGTAAGATTAAATTCATTCATTCTTTTCTTCAAGAGTTGAACAGCTCTAAATGTGGCTTCTCATTCAAAAAATTCATTCTTACTGTGGCCAAAAAGCCTTCTTTCATTCAAATGAATCATTTCCCCTAATTAGCGGGGAGAAATCTGCAACTAATTAACTAAAAGATCTAAGGTGTCTTCAAAATGCCTCGGGCAACATGTTAGATAAGAAGACTGTGTGATAAATAAAATCATTTTGCACACCAGCCATTTCAGGAAGGGGGTAGAGTTAGAGTCAATGGAAAAGCACAGGCCCTGGGATCAAAAGCCCAAGTTTTCCTGTTTATTAACCACATGTCCTGCGGAAAATAACTGAATATCTCGGAGCCTCAGCTTCCTCATCCATGAAGTAGATGTAGTAATCTGCTGTGCCTACTTCCAGGGCTGGTTCTTGGGGCCAAATGGAACCACGGATGTAAAAATGTTTCGTAAATGCCACAGGACCATTCAGTTGCGAACTGGAGTTATTCTGCAGTTGCGCTGCTTCCGGGACGATGAAAGAACTCCTTGTGTTTTGCATTCAGCCCTCAGACCACATAATGCCACTGAGGGGACCCCACATCACCGCCCCTCTTTCATCCTAAGCACACCCCAGGAAGGGCTCCAAACGGTCACTGTGGCTTTAGGCATAAACTGATCTCACAGTATTTCCTTTTTTCTCCACGATGACTCCTCTGGAGCTGGGATGAGCATATCAAACTCCATCAACAAGAAACTAGGGGACTTTTTGTGAAGTTATACTTGAACCTAGAAGCCTGTGTGTTTCAGTTAACGACAGGCTTGGAAAGGATAAAAAGTTGCCTTAACAATTTGATCAGGACTCCAGCAGAGGGAGACAGGGCTGCACTGACCCCCCACAGGACCAGCGGTGTCATTCACAGGTTTATGTCACCAACAGCCCGTCTTCCTTCCTTCTTTCCTTTCTAATCGGAGGACTGTAGTTATCATTTTAATATCTCTGGGTGGAGGAAATATATGGCTAAAGGCCCTTATGAATTCAGCTGCACTTCCAAAACCCTTCCAAAATGGGTTTGCATTTTATTGATCCCAGGAGCCCCTAGGACAACAGCGGCAAAGGTGGGTGGTGCGTTCAGCCTGCAGACGCTTCGCACCCGTGGTGGGCACCCCTGGAGGCCAGGCCCGCTGTCAGGCTGTTTTCGTCCTTCCTGAATCACAGCCCCTGTTTTGTTCAAGCATCTGCCCCTTCCCTGTCCAGAAGGGGATCCTGATTCGTCTGAGATCACATTTTCCCCTGATGAAGGTAACTGATCTAGGGGTGGACTTACGACCTTACGTGGTGGGCCCAGTCAAACGGTAGGGAAGGGCTTATCTTCCATACTCCGGGAAGAGGTTGTCTCTCTTTCTCTCCCATTGGCTATGAGTGAGGAAACGTGTTGCTGTTGGCAGCCATATTCAACCACAGGAAAGAAAATAGAAGAAACACAAAAGAATGAGGGAAGGAAAGAACCTGAGTTATTGTTGTTGCTGTTCTTTAAGAACCTGAGTTTTTGATGACACCACTAAATCAAATAACCCTGCAGCCTGGGTTTCTTGTTATTGTGAGATAATGCATTTCTTTTTAAGCCTGCTTGAGTCAAGCCTCTATTTTTTGCAGATACAGTACCTGTATATATAGATTGATGGACTCCCTTTGCTTTCCCCAAGGGCACCCAGTGGTCTTCAGTCCCTTGGGTGGGCTGAAATAGTGATTGAGAGCCACTACTTTTTGTTTGTTTGTTTTTCTTTAGAATTCCAGTATAGTTAATATTAGTTTCAGGTGCACAATATAGTGACTCAACACTTCCATATATTATTGAGTGTTCATCATGATAAGTGCACTCTTTAATCCCCTTCACTTATTTCACCCATCCCCCACCCTCTTCCCCTCCGATAACCATCAGTTTGTTCTCTAGAGTTAAGAGTCTGTTTCTTGAAGAGCCACTATTTTTTTTTTAAGATTTTATTTATTTATTTGAGAGAAAGAGAGGGAGAGAGAGAGCACAAGCAGGGGGAGTGGCAGGCAGAAGGAGAAGCAGACTCCCCACTGAGCTGGGAGCCTGATGAGGGGCTCGAGCTCAGGATCCTGAGATCATGACCTGAGCCGAAGGCAGAAGCTTAACCAACTGAGCCACCCAGGCTCCCCGTCCCTTGACTACTTTTTATTTTAAACTATTTATTGGTTTTCCACGGGTCACTTGTTGAGGAGGTTGTTGCAAATTATTTCTGTGATATTTTTCTTTCCATTGACATAGCACTTTACAGATACTTATTATTTATTGCTAGTCCTAGATGGATCTATAACTTAGAGGGATTATTCCAAATGAGAGATTGCAGTACAACAAGTCAAAAAAATATCCAAAGTTACCCAAGATGTCCATTACTGTGCTGAAAATACTCTATATGTCGTAAGTCCTCCTCTCATTACTAGTTCTCACCTGATGGGGGGAAAAATTCAAGTCATCTAAAATAACAAACCATGGTAGTTTTTAAAAAACAGGAATCTTTAGTGCTGCCTTCCTTCGTTCTCCTTTTCAAGGGTGGGGGATTATATATATGTTTTTCTTACTGCCCTTTGTTGCTGGTTTATGTTCATAACCTCTAATCAATTTAAACTAAAAAAATCACATTTTAAAGACCCACTTGTGGCTCCTATTGGAAAGAACTTGCCAAAGCAGGAAGTAGGGGTTGCCTCATAGGAAGGAGACCAAACACCCAACATCCCAAAGATTTTGGCCAAGTGTTTGAGGGATTGTTCAGAGAATCACCAGGTAATTTGTCTAAGCATTCATGAAACATTTATTATTTTACCATGATTATGAGAAATAAAGAATCAAAAAGGAATGTAATTTTTCATCCAACAGCATACAAAGTCTTGTGCTGGGCGCTGGTGTGATAAAAAGCTGAATAAGATACAGTTGATGACATTTTATATTGTCCTTAGAGAAAGAAGGTTAACACAGTGTATGTGAAACAAGTAGCCAACCATTTTAGGCAGCAGATAATTAGATGCTAAGGTTTGCAGTACAGACTAAATGCTATCAGCACACAGAGAAGGAGAGCTCAAGATGAACTATTGCGGTTTTGAGAGGTTATTTTATAAAAAAGATGAGCTACACAGGGTCGTTTGGATTTGGATGAACTTTCAAGGTGAGAAAATTGGGGCAATTATGGTATTGTGTTTAAAAAATTAAATCAATGCTAATCAAAAATAATTTTCATTTCAAACATTGTTGAACGTTTTCCTAAAAGGTATCACTACATGAGCATCTGAAATTGTTTTCTATTTTTTGGAAGGCTTCAAAATTAAACTTAGAAAACAATGTCAATGTATTTATGTACTTTGTTCTTTAGGAAATAAAAGCATTGGGCATTGAATAGGTTCATTATTCATTCACTAAATATTTATTGAGCACTTACTGTGAGCCAGTGACGATTCTAAGTGATGAGCAAAAGAGATATGCCTCACAGATGATTGAAATCTTGTTCAGAGTACTTAGAAAGGGAAGGAATAGATACAAAATCTAATTAGGTAGGGTGGTTGGGGGGCTTCTCCGAAAAGGCAATGTTCAGTTAAGATTTAAAGAATGAGGAGAGCCAGCCAGCCCCGCCAAGAGGGCAGCAGAGCTCCCGGCAGTCCCTGTGGTTGAGTTTGAGGTGCCCATGTGTATCAGCCGGGGCTCTCGAGAAACGGAATCTAGGGGATACAGATCTATGTTTCTATGTATCTATGTATTTATCTAACTATCTATCTCCTGCTTTGTTTATTTCAAGGAATCGGCTTATGTGATTGTTGGAGCAGGAAGCCCAGAATTTATAGGGCAGGCTGGTAAGCTGGAGCTCTCAGGAAGGAGAGGATGCTGTAGTCCTTAGGCAGAATGTCTTCTTCCGGGAAACCTCAGGTTTACTCTTTAAGTTCTTTCAGTTGATTGGATGAGGCCCACCCACATTATCAAAGGTAATCTCTTTTACTTAAAGTCAACTGATGGTAGATGTGAACCACATCTACAGAATGCCTTTCCAGCAAGACCTAGATTAATGTGTGATTAAATAACTGGGTAGTATGGCCTTGCCAAGATGACACATAAAACATCATAGCAGGAAACCGTCACATCTAACACAATGTCCGGAGCCTGATGAGATGAGGGAAGGTAACCTGATACACTTGGGGATCTGGGCAGGAGTCTCAAGGCCAGGATACAGAGTTTAGCTTTTATTCAAAGTGCATCGGGAAACCATAGAAGGAAAGTGATTCTAAAGTTTATATGGAAAGGCAAAAGATTCTGAATAGCCATTAAAATATTGAAGAAGAACAAAGTTAGAGGACTGCTTCTACCCAACTTCAAGATCTACTTTACAGCTACAATAATCATGACAGTGTGATATTTTTGAAAGAGTAGACCGTAGATCCATGGAACAGAATAGAGAGACCAGAAATAGACCCATACAAATATAGTCATCTAATTCTGACAAAGGAGCAAAGACCATTTGATGGAGAAAGGATAGTCTTTTCAACAAATGGTGCTGGAACAACTGTATATCCACACGCACGCACACACACACACACACACACACACGCACACGCACACACAGGAAGAAAGAAAAGAAAAAGTGAATCTAGACAAAGACATCTACTCATGCAGCAAATATTTATTGATTTCTACCAAGTGTCAGGCACCAAGCTTGCGATGATTCTCATGATGAAAAAATATGTGTGGATAAAATTCCGACTCCGCTACTGGAGGATTATATTCTGATGGTCTGTTGGTCCTTGGCACTGTAGTTGTGGCTGGGGCACTTGTGGAACTCTTGGCTGGGTTTGTTCAGATCCAAAGACTTAGACAGTGGAAAGCTCAATCCAGCTAACTGAGGCTTCTTATTAATCTAGATATCCCATCAATCATAAAAATTGTAAAATAGATGGTGGGCAGTCTCCAAATAGCCTCTTGTCACCACCATATTAAATAATTAAGTAATTTAAGTGGTTTCGGTGTGACATCCACACCAGCTGGTTTATGGATTAGTAATTCAACAGGAAAATGACACATTCCATTACAGATGGGCTTAAAAAGACCTAGAGATCAGGGAATCACACTGAACTAAAATAGCAGATGCAGAACAGGGCTGATGGCTGTCAACGCCTGCTGTAAGTACCACAGCCTTCTTGGCATGCCTGATACTAATGGTCTGATGGACATTTTGTCCCCTCTTTGTTTTGTTCGGGTGCTCTGACTGATCTGGAGTGGTTAGCTCCAGACGTGAAGGGGCAAAGGGGAAAAAGAGCCCAACAAAGTGGGTTTATAGGAATAAAAGTTGGGATTCAAGTCACTGCTACCTGACTCCCGGGATGGAGAGAATAACTAGAGTTTGGCAGACTGCTGATTGTTCCCCCAAATGTATTCTCCTGTTTTTACATAATGAAGGAGTTTTAGCTAGGCATAAGGTGACTCATCAAGAAACTACCCGTCTCAGACTCCTCACAGTTGGGAAATGGCCTACTTCTTGCCAGGAGAATGTGAATAGAAGTGATGAGTTCAGCTCTCGTATCACTTTCGTAAAAGGAAATTGCTTGCCTTTCGTTTCTTCTCTTTGCCTCTCCCCATGACCTGGGCAGCCCAACTTTAACCATGCATATAAGGACTACACCCTAAGAAGGGGCAATAAGATGGAACAGACATTGTATGCAGCAGACTTCCCCATCAACCTGGACCGCTCGCCTCTGAACTGTTATATGAGAAAGGAACAATATTCTATCTTACTGTTGGTCTTTGAATGTCTCAGTTATACAACAGTTTAAATTGTAGGTTGAGCAATACAGTGAGTAAATAAGTACCTGCATCAGGAACTGAAAAATGACTCTTCTGGTCATTGTTTCATCCAATTCATTTTCTTTGCTTTCTCTTATCCCTAATTCCCTACCTGGCAAGTTTCAGTCCAATGCTAGGAAACCACATTTAGGCACTGTGTTCAGAGCCAGAGCAAAACTGATGTGACAGAATGTTCTAGAGTGAGTTACTTGAAAATAAATTGATGAAGACCTAGGGCCATTGTCTTGGAGCAGCCAGCAGTGTGGTGTCTAAAGTTGACCTTCTTGGTCAGTGAATGTTGGGCTTATTCTGAGGGCTGGAGGCAAGGGGACATTTGAAGAGCCTAGAAGTGGCAATGAGAAAGCAAGCTAGCCTCAACTACTACCTGGTCCCTTCTCCACTGAAGGAATACTACCCTGGAGGTCCTGCACTGGTGTAGAGAAGGCCATGATGAGTGAGGAATTAAAAAAAAAAAAGAAGTTAGAGGGGTGCCTGGGTGGCTCAGTTGGTTGAGTGTCTGACTCTTGATCTCGGCTCAGGTCATGATCTCAGGATCGTGAGATTGAGCCCCACATTGGGCTCTTCGCTCAGCAGGGAGTCTGCTTGAGTTTCTCTCTCTCCCTCTGCCTCTCCACCCCTCCCCCACCCCCGGCATTCGCACTTTCTCTTTCTCAAATAAATAAATAAATCTAAAAAAAAAAAAAAGGAAGAAGGTAGAAAGAGAGGAAACTGGTGTGCTGAATAAAGGAAAAGAAGGATTTGGTCAAAAACAGTGGTTTTTAAAATTGGTCTGGAAATACCATACTTGAATAAGTCAGTCTGTGTCCTCAAGCTTTGGATCTTGATTTCTAACTCCTCTGCCTTCCTGAATCTGGATGCTAGCCCCAACTGGTTCTCTCAGGCCACATGTCATCTTTACAAAGCCCTCCCATGTCTTTATCTTGCAAAAATGGCATGGATATTCTCCGCAGTAGAGTTACATGGTGTTAATGGGGGGGAAGCATTTAGTAAGAGCATTTATAGGTTGGGAAGTTGCAAAGTGCACATGGCTTTCTGAGCCCTCATGACCCCCCCGCCCCCGAAGGGTGCTTGGGCTGGGTATGGTTGCCACGGCCAAATGCAGAAAGGGCTCCAAGACAGGGCCCCTTCCCATAGGGTTCTGCCGTTGGAGCTTCCTGGTGGGACAAGTGGCCTTGTTGGGAAGGCTGGGCATCTAGCATTAGCCTGTCCTTGCATTGAGCTAACTCAGACCTGTTGAGCCGGCTCTCTGCTAAACTACTGAGAGAAGGTAGGAAATGCATATTTCAGGCCATCTGGATTTGCTCTCTTTGGTTATGTCCAGGGTCCTCCAAGCGAGAAAGAAATGCATTTTCCAATATTCCAACATGTGCCTCAAAGAGTCATTTAATGGCCCCCTCAATGCCTTCTTGGCTTAGAGATTTTTGTGTACTCAGCCCCAGGGTCTTTCCCCTTTGCCACTTTGATTCTTCAGGTCAGCAAGTCACTATCAATTGAGTATCTAATCATGCTTGGCTTGCGTTGACTTCTGGAGACATCACATATTCTGTCTTTATTTCTGTATGTTGAATTCTTTTCATCATCTGTTTATTGACGGCTGTTAAAGGATAATTTATATAAGAAGATCTAATCATAACTCTCATCTAACTATAAAAATGAACACATGTCAAAGTTTTTATTTAACTCATTAATTAGTGAGAGGACTAGTAAGATGTTACAAGTAGTTCATATGAGGATTTGATTTACAGAGATTTATATTATGTACTGAACAAAAAGAATAGTTTGCATAGCTATGGACAGAAAAGATATATTACTATCAGCTTTCTACATGTTGATGTCTACTTGTACAGAGTTGTAAAATAGTCTGGTCAAAGACAATCAAAGGCCACATCCTTAGAGGATGAGATAATCCCTGCAGGGTCCACTGGACAAGGCTTAGTATTCTATTGCAAGGACACCCAATAATTTCTTTTGTCCATTTCAATATCTGACAGTTTCTCCTGGCAGACTTCCTTCCCCTTGTGATCACACATAACTTAAAGATTATTCTTGGTCATCAAAAAAAGCTGGTCTCATTAGGGTTGGCTGATTACTTAGATAGGTGCATCAGAATTGTTGATTGATCAGAGAGGCTTCCTTTCAGCCTGCTTTGAGAAATCTAGAGTCATACAGTATTGAATGGTCCCAAATTAACTTCTCTCTGTAAGTGTTCATAAGGAATCTTAGACTAGACTTTGAAAAGCACATCTTATTTGTTGTCCCAAGATATTCATCCGACTTTAGCTGCAGTACCTTTACATTTGGGCAAATTCCTCTCTTCTTGAGGTGTCAAAAAAATATCCCAAAGGCTTGCCTTTGAAGTGACCTTCCTTATTACCTATCAGGCTGGACTCTATATACTCGTTCAGGTCAATTTTCCTGGGAGGACTTTGTAAGCATTGACTCCATAATTATAGCCAAACTTTGTACTTTATTCTTTTAAAAAATTTTTTAATGATCTTATTTTTAAGTAATCTCTACACCCAACGTGGGGCTCATATTTACAATCCCTAGATCGAGAGTTGCATGCTCTATCTCCTGAGTCAGCCAGGGACCCCCAAACTTTGTTCTTTAAAAGGGCTTGTCACATCTATTCAACTGAGCATCAGCAACTATAATATTCCAGGCAATGCATTGATCCCCTAATAGAGTCTTCCAATTATGTCTTGGCAAAAAGGAGGACAGATTCTTACTGAACATATGTAAACAATTATATTGAAAAGTAAAGAGAGGGGTGCCTCGGTGGCTCAGTTGGTTAAACGACTGCCTTCGGCTCAGGTCATGATCCTGGAGTCCCGGGATCGAGTCCGCATCGGGCTCCCTGCTCAGCGGGGAGTCTGATTCTCCCTCTCCCGCTCCCTGCTCTTGTGCTCTCTCTCTCTCTCTTTCTCTCTCATTCTCTCTCTCAAATAAATAAATAAAATCTTTTAAAAAAAAAAGAAAAAACCATATATCATTTTTAAATGTTTCATTTTAGTTTACAACAGTAGAATTTACAAAATTATTGTGAATTACATATAGCATAAGAAAAAGGAGGGGCACCTGGGTGGCTCAGATGGTTAAGCGTCTGCCTTCGGCTCAGGTCATGATCCCAGAGTCCTGGGATCAAGCCCAGCATCAGGCTCCCTGCTCAGCGGGAAACCTGCTTCTCCCTCTCCCACTCTCCTTGCTTGTGTTCCCTCTCTCGCTGTGTATCTCTCTGTCAAATAAATAAATAAAATCTTTAAAACAAAACCAAACCAAAAACTATGACCTTTAAAAAAAAAGAAGAAGAAGAAAAAGGAAAAGCTTCCTTACACATCCAATAAATAGGACATTAAAACAAATCAACAGAATTCCAAAGAACCTCAATAAAATTTCCTGCACCAGTTTGTTCAATCTTATGTAATTAACTCTCATTCTGATGGATGTTGGGTTAGCAGTTTCATGAAACTGTCTGCTTTTCAATTATAAAGAGTCCTGGAAATCCTAAGTTCCACTGATATGCTCTGAAAGTTATCCAAGCCATGTCTGCCGAGATTTGAAGAGTCAATGGTTTGAAGGACCTTGTGCTATCTTCTTCCACAAGGTTCTGGGAGTGCCCTTCTTTGTTGAAGACACAAACTCTGGCCTATTGATTATAGCAGTCTTTGAATAAGCATCAAAGAAAAAGATAAACTATCTACAGTGTTTAAACTGTAAATAAACTGAGTAAATTCTGAAGATCTTATTGGCTTTATTCAATGATTCACCAATCAGGCAACATCAATCTAGTAGATAGAAAGGAGCTCTGAGGAGCTATATAAAATGAAAGATTTGTATAAGCAGAAGGGATGGGACAAGGAAGTTACACTAGACGGAAAAAGTAGACTGGTTACTGCAAGGTTACTTTCCTTTAGGGGATGGCAGGGGTCTATCAGGTAGATTACTAACTGATGCTAATTAGGTGACTTCTGATTGACTGGTTTAAGATTCCATTTCTGGGGGAGCTGAAACTACGTCTTGGTTTGGTGATATGGAGCTGAGCATAAGTGACTCCATTTTGGGCCCATTCTTTCAACAGTAGATAGCACAGACTTAACGGCTATTGCTAATTTATTACTGGTATTTTTTAAACATGAAATGTCTGATAAATTTCATAATACAAATAATACAGCTGACAAGGAAATGTGGTTCTTTCTGTTCAAAACAAAGACAAAAAATCCTCTTCCCCACTAGCCCTCCCAATCTCAGCCATACAGACAACCTGCCCAGGTAGGAAGCCCTGAGCTTCTGTGGATTCAGCA
Organism: Phoca vitulina; assembly: GCF_004348235.1. Classification (NCBI taxonomy): domain Eukaryota; kingdom Metazoa; phylum Chordata; class Mammalia; order Carnivora; family Phocidae; genus Phoca; species Phoca vitulina. The sequence goes on from NW_022589714.1 coordinate 3,025,357, forward strand.
TAGAAGGGAGTGGGGGCAGGGAGCTGTGCAAATCCAGCCCTCAGCTAAAGCAAATAATAATGGCTGAAAGCTTAAAATAGATCCAGGGAGGAGCTCATTAACTTGGCATGGGAAGCAGTTCAGTACCTCTGGCATTTCTCATTTTGGAAATTGCTTTGGTCCATTTTCCTTCTATTCATTGGACCAGAAAATACAGACCTTTACTAATATATTCACCACATATGATGATGAACTAATTTAGACCAGCCGAAATAATTGTTCGACAGGAACACAGGACTTCAACCTCAGTTCAGAAAATCCCTGACATCTGACGTAGGAGGATTTATAGGTTTAGTGGAAATTGCTTTCTCCTGCTCTCCAGATTACATACTGTGGGTTGATTTTTTTTTTTTTTTTGCATGAGTAAACATCCTTGGAATAAGGAACAGACCAATAATGTCTTAAGAGAGAAAAAGAACGTCCTTTTCCTTTTTGCTATTTCTTGAGAGAACCATTCGCATTTGGAAACCCATGTTGGCTGTCCAGAATATGAAAGTTGGCGTCTTCCTTTTGTGGTGGGGATGGGTTTGGGCCACTGAAAGCAGAGTGCACTGGCGAGGAAGAGAAGTACAAGAGATGTCTAAGAAAGGCAGGTGAGTGGACTTCTGGGGATAGAGCTTAAGGTATTGCTCTGGAGGCATTTCCAGCATATCATGTTTTATGTGTATGCCTTTCCCCACCTTTTCTCTTTGTTCTCCTGCTCCCTCTCTTTTAGGAAGTTAGAATTACGTTGTTGTTTTTTAATGATGCTAGATCAGATACAGTGCTATCATTGTATATTCCTAAATCTCTTATGAATTGTCCTAGGCGAAAGATAGACTCTGGAAAAAAATAATATATGCACCTTGTTTTAAAAAATTAAGGGCAATTATTGGATGTCCGCATCCTAGATTGGGACAAATCTGCAAATTCTCAAATAGCCAATGGGGTCTCTGATTAGTGAGAATGATTTTGTTAGTTCTAATTATTTCTGCTAGACTTGTGGGTCCCTTACAATGTCTTTGAAAAGAAAACGAGGCAGCTTTCTTCAAGCTGTACGGCTGGACGGATCATTAGATTGTCCCCTACTAGTAAGTGGGGAGGGTGCAGGGACGGACCTGCCTGCAGGCCAGCTGCTCGCCCGTTGCCCACGGTGCGTGCCACCCTGGCCATGACAGCGTCCGAGGTGGCAGCTGGGGCACAGGCGGACGGCCCCTCGGCACCTGGACTCACTCAGGCGGCTCTGAGCGCAGCACGGGTCATTAACTGATGGCCGTCACAGCCGCACACCTGCTTGCCCCATGTTCATCAGTGAAACAGGGGAAACCTGAACCAGCTCTCTCTCTTTACTGATGAGGAAAGGGAGACAGTAAGGGCATTCTTGACTCTCAGTTCTTTATCAGCGTTAGGTCCAAATTAAGCTTCAGGTCTCGTTATCTCTGGATGTAAATATGAACAGATGTCAGAAATATCCATTAGTGCGAACGGAAATGCAGCTTTCTGCAGATCGGGGCTAGTGACGGGGCTGGGGGTCTGACTCTTCAGTGTCCCCCTCCTGGGTTTTGAGGGCCCTCCACACATGGGCTCCCAGACAGCCCAGTGACGGCTCACAGCACTCGTTCTAGGATGTTTTAACAACATCACAAAACCAGGAGCTGAAATATCTGGGGATCGTGGGAAGTCCTGGGCACGGAGAGAGACTGCTGTGTATAAACCACACGCCCTGGTTCTGTCAGAGTCAGAAGTTGCTTGGGTGAACAGGGGAATTTGTGGAGCAGTACCGCCATAGAGATTATCTGAACCAAATGTGCTCATGAGGATTAAAAGCAACCACAGCGACAAACCCTATTGGTTGTCATCAAAAACTTCTCAGCATCTCTCCTAACCTGGAGTTGGAGTGGCGACCTATTGGTGAATACCAATGATGAAGAGCAGTCCCAGAGAATAAAATAGATTTTCTTTAAAAACATCATTTGGGGCACCTGGGTGGGGCAGTCGGTTAAGCATCTGACTCTTGGTTTTGGCTCAGGTCGTGATCTCAGGGTCATGGGATCAGCCAAGGGGGATCGATCTCCATGTTGGGCTCCACACTCAGAGAGGAGTCTGCTTAAAGATTCTCTCCCTCTCCCTCTGCCCCTCCTCCCGGCTCTCTCTCTCTGAAATAAATAAATAAGTAAATCTTAAAAAAATTAAATTAAAAAATTAATTAAAAGTACTTTCATTTTTTTTATTATGAAAGTCATATATGACTATTATTTAACATTTTTAAAAATGGGAAAAATGTTTTAAAAACATTAAAAACATCCCCAAACCCAGAAATTTATGGGTGTTAACATTGTTAACATTGTTGTGTATTCTTCCACTCCTTTTTTTTCTAAGCACATACTGAGTATTAACTAGTTTGGGATTATTCTATACATATAGTTACATTTGTAGCTTTAATTTATTTAATATGATTTTGTCTGCATGTTTACTTATTTATAGTCTACATAATTATCATTTGAATGACTGCATTATAATGCATAATAATGCATAATTTACCACCATTTAAGCAGTTTCCTCTGTATTATGGACATTTAGTTGCTTCCTTTGTTATTATAAATATTGCACATGAATATCTTTGTGCATGAGAATAGTTGTCTACATACAGGATTTTCTTTTTTTAAATAAGCTCTACGCCCAACGTGGGGCTTGAACTCACAACCCTGTCAAGAGTCACATGCTCTACTAATGGAGCCAGCCAGGCACCCCTACATACTGATTTCTTAATTAGGATAGACTCCTGGAAGTGTATTGGGTCAAATGGCACAAGAACTTTAAAGCTCCATATATATTTTTGCCAAATGGCTTTCCAGAATGGTGGGCCCAATTTATACATCCACCAGCCAGGTTATGTTTTATTTTTATGTAGCCTACATTTTTAAAGGGCTCACTTAATTTCATCCAGATCCTCAACTCATAAACTGCGGGTAGTTTGTATCCAGGCTTCTCTTCATAGTTTCTACTAATGAAATGCCAAGCAAGGTGAACACATGCACACGATAGGGTGAGGCAAGTGAGGTACCTACGGTGCAGAATTTAAGGAGGCACTTGCCTCCTTAGGTTTTGTTCCCCACTTGCCTCACTCTAGTCTCCACCCCGGCAAATAACTCAAGTGTTGTTTCCCAAGATCTCCACAGGAGGCACATCCAGGTGGGATTCTCCTCACAAATCATACTACTGGTAAATATCAGCATGCCAGGGCATTGGGCAATGTTTCTAGAATGGACCAGTAGTTATTGTCTCTCCCTCCTCCCTGGAAGAATGGAGGCATAACCTGTTTACACCACAGGCCCGGGAACAAAGCCCAGCTCCTGCTCTGGGAGGGCAAACTGACCTACCAGAAGCCCCAGTACTGTTCTCATACTTGCTTTGGCATGCTAGAGAATTCCAGTTTATTCTGAAGGTAAAGTGGGTCTGAATAGCTTCAGCTGATTTCTATTTTGGAGGGAATCACACTGGTGGCAGTAGGGTAGAAGGATGGGACGGTGCTAGAGGGGAGACAGAGAAAGTCATCCAGATCTATGCCTTATCCCAGGTGAGAGACGGTGAAAGCCTGAGGTAGGATATTAGTGGAAAGAATAGGGCTGGGGAAGATGGATCTAAGAGATTTAAGAAGCTAGAATTGTTAGAATTCGATTGGGTGGAAGCCTAGCAGGTATTTGGATTGGGTGACCTCGTAGAAGGTGGTGCTAGGGAAGGCAGAGCAGGATGAGGAGCAGATTTGGGGGGAAAGAGGCATTCATTATGAACACGTGGACCGGGATGTGCTTTCACAAGATGCTAAGAGATAGCTGTCCAGTCAGAGGCTTATAGGTCTGCAGCTCAGGAGGGAAATCGGGCTTGGAGATGTAGATTTAATCGGAGTCCTCATAAGTGGTGGTGGATGAGGTGGCCCAAAGACGGCCTGTCACATGAAAGAAGAATAGGATCAAGGACAGAACCTTAGGGAAGAGCAACATTTAAGGAGAGGATGGAGGAAGAAGCCTTCCTCGGTGAAGGACGCTGGAAAAGAAGGACCAGAGAAATAGGTGTATGACTGGAATAGAGAGGTGTCAAAGATGCCAAGAGAGTCATTTATTCGAAAGTTGTCAAATGCTTGTTAGAGGGCCGGCACCACACCGGCAATGGGTACTTCATCAATGACTAAATCAAATACAGGTTTTGCCCTCAAGAGGCTTAAACTAGAGAGGCATTCCAGCAAAGTGTCAAGGGTTTCCAGAGGGAGGGAGTGAATAATAGGGTCAGATCACACAAAGATACAGCGGCTAAGAGCCACTGAGGACCTCAGAGAAGAGAAGAGTGACAGTGGGTTGAAGAGCGGGGAGAAGAGGGGGTGAGTATAGGTAACTCGTAGAAGAAACTCAGCTGTGAATGGAAAGGCAGTGACTGGTGAGGGTGAGAGAGAGAGCCGGGCAAGAGCTCTCAGGTCAGCAGAGACCCAGAGGATTCACAGGCTAAAGGGGGAAGGTGGGAGAAAGGCGATGATGATGATGATGATGATGCGTGAGACACTTGCTGTCAAATCCCTGTCCTGACAAAGCACAAGCCATTGGATTATGGACTGGGTCTCTGGCTGCCCTAAGTATCTTGGAAGTTGATTTTCTCCTAAGTGAGTAAGTCGCGTTCTCTCCTCATCTTGTCCCTTCATTCTCCAGATGGTTTGCTTGAACTTTTGACCCTCTTCTTTGGGCTGCTGGGTCTTGTCCAGTTATGACCTGCCACTCAACCTGACGGTTTCCCGAGGCCTGTACTTACGCTGCTCCCCATGCTCATGACACCCTTCCCTTTCCTCTTTCTCCTGCTCATTTCTTTTGCTGCTCCAGTGCTTACCAGAGACAACACCTTCTCTGAGGAGCCTTCATTGGCCCCCCTCCACCCCTGTCTCTCAGTCTCAACTGGGCAACTTCTGAGCTTCCACAGCCCCAATCCATCCCATCTCAGAGGACCAATCTCTCAGCATTAGCGCTCACTCCTCATCTGCCACAGCTTCTAGACTATGAGCTCCTTGAGGGCTGTATTAGTCTGCTCGGGCTGCCATAACAAATCACCACAGAGTGGGTGGCTTAAGCAACAGACAGTGATTCTCTCACAGGTCTGGAGGCTAGAAGTCCATGATCAAGGTGCTGGCAAATTTGGTTTCTGGTGAAGTCTCTCTTCCTGACTTGTAGACAGCCCCCTTCTTGCTGTGTCCTCACATGGCCTTTCCTAGGTGCTTGCCGAGAGGGATGGAGGAGGCATCTCTGGTGTCTCTTCCTCTTCTTGTAAGGACACCAGTCCTATTGGATCAGAGACCCATTTTTATGATCTCATTTAGCCTTAATTACCTCCTTAACAACCGATCACCAAAAACAGTCACACTGGGAGTTAGGACTTTAACATATGAGTCAGGGGGGCAGAGTCCAGTCCATAACAAGGGCTCAACTTGTACCTTTGTCCTTGTCACCCCAAGTTCAAGTACAATATCTGATACATGATAGATACTCAAGAAATGTTAAGCATAAATAAATGAGTGAGGCACATAGGTAACTCTTGCTATTCCTGTACTTCATTCATCCAACAAATATGGCTTCACTACATGATGTTCCAGGTGCTGCACCCAGGGCTTGGGAGACAATGGTGATCCCTTGAGATACTGACAGTTTAGTGGGGGTGACAGACATTAATCAAATAATTTTTACAGAATGTCAGAATTTCAAGGACCTTAGAAATCCCTTCATTTAAAGATGAGAAGAAATGGGCCCCAAAATATACAATACTTATGCCAAGGTCATGCAACCTCCCCTCAGAATTCCACACCTCTCATTTATTTATGTCCAGGACCCACCCCTCACCATCACAAAGGGAAAACAGGACATTTTATTGATGCGTGTAAGATTCAGGTTGAACCACATGAAAATGTTTTCCTAGGTCAAAACCAGTTGAATGTCAGCCATTTTATGTGGTTCAAACATTTTCTTGCTTAATCCTTATAGCAGTCTTATAAAGTTAGTATCATTTCCCCATTTTACAGAAAACTGAGGCACAGAAAGATCAAGTAACCTGCCCAAGGTTTACGGCTAGTTTGGGGCCACCCTGGGAATCACACTGAAGTCTGACTGGTGCCAAATGTGAGGCCCTCCCCATACCATAAGCTGCCTCCTTGAGAAAACCCAACTTCAAATAAGTGATTGTGACTTGTGATTACTGTGACATCAGGTCTCCCTGTGGGTTTTTACTACCCACTCTTCTGGGCCTGGTCCTGTTTCATTTCCAGGTGAGAGGGCAGGAGATGGGAGAAGGTAGAGAAGTTCATTCAGTAACTTCACTTACCAAAATATGTTGCAGGCTATCTCCTTGACAAACATACTCTTTGTTTGCTTGTTTTTTTGGTTTTGGTTTTTTAACAGCTGGTATATTTAGTTAGTGATGGGAGCTCAAAAGACATTTACCGAGAGTCTAAAGTTTCAAAGGCACATAGGTATATAGTGAATAGAATATGATCAGTAAACAAAGGTTGCTCATAAAGGGGGTAGCATTGGAATTAGAGACAGATTTCTACATGTGAGAAAATAGTGTATAGAAAATAGTTAAAGAGCTATAATAAATGGGAAAAATACAAAGTGAGAATTCTGATAAAAAGAATAGGTAGGAAAAAAATCAGAGCTTTAAATTAAAAGAAAGTAATCCAGTGTCTTCAAATGGGAAGGCAAAGGGAATTTATGTTGGGACATATGTACAAGATAAAAGACATGATCTAGGCTGAGATTTTACCTGAGAAGTAAGGGGACAAACATGCTCTTGCTGTGCCCATTTGCCTCCACCAAGGGTGATAGATCCTAGGTCTTTGTGCTACAGACCTGCCAGGTTGGTGGGAACAGGGGTCAGTCACGGTGGCAAGAAGAAAGCTTGATCAGATGAGCCTGAGATAGGACTTGGAGATAAGATCAGAAGCCACATTGAAGTTGGACTCGTCCCACCCACACCACACACAACCCCTGCTGTCTTTTCATCCCAGGCAGCTCAGGTCTCCCACAGGTGCACTGGCCTCTGGTGTCAAGGAGTGTTCACACCCTGTGTTAGTCAGGTTCTCTACAGAGAAACAGAACCACTAGTATGCATGTAATATGTATCTATCTATCTGTAAATGCGGTATTACATAGATACATTGTGTGACACAGATGTAGTGTAATATACATGTATGGAGAGAGAGGAGGGAAGAAGATTTATTATACAGCAACAGGAGTTGAGGCTGTGACTCAAGTCTGAAGGCAGTCTGGTGGCAGAATTCCCTCTTCCTCAGAGGATCTCAGCCTTTTCTCTTAAGGCCTTCAATTGATTGGATGAGACCCACCCACACCATGAAGAGCAATCTGCTTTGCTTAAAGTCTACTGATGTAAATTTTTTTTTTTTTAAGATTTTATTTATTTATTTGACAGAGAGAGACACAGCGAGAGAGGGGACACAAGCAGGGGCAGAGGGAGAGGGAGAACTGGACTCCCCACTGAGCAAGGAGCTTGATGTGGGACTCGATCCCGAGACCCTGGGATCATGACCTGAGCCGAAGGCAGACGCTTAATGACTGAGCCACCCAGGCACCCTACTGATGTAAATGTTAATCACATCTTTAAAAATACCTCACTTCAGGGCACATGGGTGGCTCAGTGGGTTAAGCATCCGACTCTTGATTTTGGCTCAGGTCATGATCTCAGTGTCGTGAGATTGAGCCCACACTGGGCTCCACGTTGGGCATGGAACCTGCTTAAGATTCTTCCTCTCTCGGGGCACCTGGGTGGCTCAGTCGGTTAAGCGGCTGCCTTCGGCTCAGGTCATGATCCCAGGGTCCTGGGATCGAGTCCCGCATCGGGCTCCCAGCTCTGTGGGAAGCCTGCTTCTCCCTCTCCCACTCCCCCTGCTTGTGTTCCCTCTCTCACTGTCTCTCTCTCTGTCAAATAAATAAAATCTTTAAAAAAAAAAAAAGATTCTTCCTCTCTCTCTCCCTGCGACCCTCCCCCTGCTGCTCCCTCTCTCAATAAAAGCAAAAACAAACGAACAAACAAAACAAAAAAAACCCCTTGCAGCAACATCTTGTTTAAACAGGCTGGTGTTTAACCAAAAAGTGGGTACCATGGCCTAGTGAAGTTGACACATAAAATTACCCATTACATACCCATTACATACAAACCAAACCCAGCATTGTGGTTTGAAAAGCAGATTATTGGTTACTTATTCAAAAATCCAACTTAGTAAGAAATCAAAAGAAATGAACTATTTACACCCAAGGGAAAATAGAGAATACTTATTCACTATGTGGAAAAATGCACAACCTCTATAGCAATTCAATAAATATAATATAAATACAATATAAATAACATTATGGTAACATCCTTACTAGATAAATAAAAATTAAATGCACACATGCACATACACTCACTCACACACACCCTGTGCTGGTGGGTCTGGAGGAAACCAAAACCACATTTGTGGGGCTCTGCCAGTGGACTGAGCCTTCCCACACCGCCACCCACCCATAGGGCCAGAGCTATAAGGTACTTCTAGTACCTTAGGGGTGATGCCTTCTGGAATCCGCCTGAAAGGTCTCCAAGCTCCCCCACAGCCCAGCCCCTTATTTCACAGCAGAGTAATCAGAAACAGACAGAAAGCAGAAATGTGTTGGGGCACCTGGGTGGCTCAGACTGTTAAGCGACTGCCTTCGGCTCAGATCATGATCCCAGAGTCCTGGGATCGAGCCCCGCATCAGGCTCCCTACTCATCAGGGAGCCTGCTTTGCTGTCTCCCTCTGCCTGCTGCTCCCCATCCTTATGCTCTCTCTCTGTCAAATAAATAAACAAAATCTTAAAAAAAAAAAAAAAGATTTAAAAAAAAAATAAAAGAAAGCAGAAACGTGTTGTGTTCTCTCATCAGCCAGGAAAGCTGGGGCTTGAGACAGTATGCCGGCTTCCTCACGGGCTGGTGTCCTTCCTGCTCTACCAGGTCATTGCCTCAAAGAGCAATGTGTACAAAGTATGACAGCGGCCTGACTCAGGGTGCGCACTGGAGAGGAGCCCCGTGCTCAGTCTTAGGTGAGCAGCAGAGCAAGCTCAGCTGGTCTGGCCTACGTCTCCCTCCTCCTGACCTCCCTCCCGTTGCCACACGGGCCTGCTCGCCGCTCCTGCCGCACCCTGAGCGGCCCCACCTCCTGGCCCCTGGCCCTGCCGGCCTCTGCCGGGAGCACTCTTTCCTAGCCTCAGCAGGTGGTTCCCTCATCTTCTCAGGCCTCTGCCTGATTGTCACTTCCAGGGAAGTGTTCCCTGGCCACCCATGTGAAACAGCCAGCTAAGCACCCACTCCCAAACCCTTACTCGGCTTACCATCATCGCCCTAAATGTACGTTCCCATAAGGTAAGATGGAGCCCTGGATGTGTGTCCATGAGAATTTCCTTTGACGTTCTGGCTTCGGCAGGAACAGTGATAGGCAACCCCAAGAATCCACCACTGAAGCTCTAAGCTCGATGGGATGGTGGCGGGAAGACTGGCTCCAGACAGTAAGGAGGCCTGGCTGTGTGACCTGGAGTTGCCACATACTCCGTGACTTGTGACAAGTCACTGGACATCCTCAAGTCTGTTTCTTCCGTAGAGTGGAGTCAGTTAGCTCTGTCACCTCAGGGTTATTTTAAGGACTGTGTGAGCCAAAGTACGGGAAAGTGCTTTGACTACCATAAAGCTCAATAAACCCCTAAACACCCTGGGCCTCGCCTATGCCATCTTGTGATGCGCATGGCTAAGCAACCCCGTGCACACCCTCATCCCACCAGGCACTCCTTAGGGCTCATCTCTGCTTGGGGGACAGTGACACCATGCACACCATCCGGGGACACTCCCCGGATCTGCCAACTAGAGGCCCGCCCCAGGGAAAGGCGATCAGTGTAGGCTGTCTTGCTCTGTCTGAGCTCTCACTGGTTTCATGCTATCAACATGATGAGACACAGTAAGTTCCTAAGGTGTCTTTGTAATCAAAGTTCTAGCGCATGGCCAGGAACCATCCTGGAGCTTAATTCAGCAGCTTTCATGATACCATTTTTTCTTCTTTGTCAATCTCAAGAAAGCATTTTCTCGTCTCCAGTTCTCTGGCCTCTCTCTTATTTTCCAGATTTTCTCTGCTTCAGAATCCTTAAGTTTCCTGAGCTGTGATTCATCTGGATCTGTAGGCTTGAGTTCCATTTAACCAAAAATTAGAACAGTGGTTTTCAACATTGGCCAAGAAGGTTTGAAAGCTCTTGATGGCTGGGTCCCACCCCCGGTGTGGGGTGTGGCTTGGGAGGTTTTAAGCATCTCGGGTGACCCCAAAGTGCAGTCGGGCTGAGAAACCCTGAGTTAGGTGATCTCATGCCAACATTTTCACTATGCTGAGCAGCAACTCATTCACTGCCCCCTTCCCAATGCAGAGGCCAGTCTCTTTGACAGAGATTGGATTCTGCTAGCAGGGTCTCAGCCTTATCTTAATCGTTGGCTAACATTGCCCCTCTCCTCCCAGCAGCATATTTCCGTCTGCACACTCTCCCGGCTCAGAATACAACTTTAAGGAAAGCTGCTTGTCTTTAGCAGCTTCCTTGAGTATCACTTCATTTAAGCCTTGACCTCCTTTTCACATTTCTCACAGGACCATTCGACTCTCTGGAATGTACCTTTGGGTTTGTGCTTCTCCTTCCATATTTTGTACGTATTTTTGTGAAATCTGAGTTCTGCACACGGTGAGGAGCTGGGGCTACAGAAGTATATGAGATAGAGTCCCTCCCTGATAGAGGTCACAGTGAAGTGCATGAAGTGGTCAGAAAGCCCTCCGCCACATGGGCTGGTGCACGTGGAGAGGAGAGAAGTGCTGACTTTGGTGGGAAGGGGGGAAACCTAGGAATTCTTCTAGGAGGAGGTGATATTTGATCTGGGAGTGCAAGGCATTGCCTAGGTAAGAAGTATGAAGAATGTGGCAAAGATTCTCAGACAAATGGGATAGCAGGAGCAAAAGCATAGAGGTGTAATGGGCAACTGCAACAAGTGGGGGACCAAGTGGGAGCTGAAGCTGGGAAGGAACCTTTATGTATACGTGACTATTACAAATGCCATGAAAACAAGATTGTTTTCATTAATTGGTTGAAAAAATTCCTTTGTTATCAAAATTAAGTTCTCTATCTTCTCAGAGATAACAAAATCAGCAAAGTGAAGTAGAACTTATCAGGTGCTCTGTTATCAGCTAAAAGAGGGAGACTTCCAGCAGACCCCTTGCTCATCACAGGTTCCCATCCCTGCTCTATCCAACCTCTGAGAGAGTTCTGAGATGTGCTTCCGGAAAACATCACCCACCTACAAGCTGACCAAGAACTATAACAAGAAAACATCAAGATGTACCATAGGTCAGAACTTTTTATTCTGTCCAAGAGGCTAGGATGGACGTGGGTGGTTCAAAAAATGTACACCCTCTGTTCAGTCCAAAAAGGTGTCTCAAATGTCATCCTATATCATCGTAACTTGGGACATGTCTATATTTTCTTCATAACTTCTCAGGGGCTCATTCAATAAATAAGTGGCCATCAGTTTTGTGTAGGGTCCATGCTAGCTTCTATGTGAGGGGAAAGATCTGCTTGGGCCTTCTACATCTAACCCCAATTCCAAGCAATGGGAGCCAAATCTTCCAACGAGACACCATGGCCAACCTTGCTTCCAATCATGGAGCCAGAGCGTCTGGATTTGACTCCTGAATCCATCATATTTACAAGTTATTCAGACCCCCTTTGTCTTAGTTTCCTTACGTATAAAATGGGGATAATGATAAAGCCTACCACATAGGGTTGTTATGAGGACTAAGCCAAGTTAGTATACGTAATATAAGTTAGCATAGTACCTGGCAGATAGTAACGACTCAAGCAGTGTTTGTTATTCCTATCATTTGCTGTGTGTCATACTTCATTTCAAGATTAACAATCAGGGGCACCTGGCTGGCTCAGTCGGTAGAGCATGCAACCCTTGATCTGGGGGGTTGTGAGTTCGAGCCCCACATTGAGTAGGGCCTACTTAAAAAAATTAATAATCATACTCCTGGCTGGTAAAAAGATGCCAATGCCATGTAAAATATATCACGATATACTGTAACTTGAGTTTAAAAGCAAGTTACAGTGTCTCCTCTCTCTCTCTCGGAGGATAAGGGTATATGCAGATGGCAGAGATTATTTCTGAGTGGTTTTTATTTTCTCCTTTATGTTTAAATCTATTTTACAAATTTAACATGGGCATATAAGCAAAAAAAAAAAGTTATTTAAAAATATTAAACAACATCAGTGAGAAAGACTTTAAGGATCCTATTTACCAGTCTTTTCTAGGCTAGAATCTAAGCTTCACGATGGGAGAGGCAATGGCATTTCAGAGCCCATATCTGTTTCAGGCTGGCCCAAAGCGAAAGCAAGAACTGGGTCAAGCTCAATTCCCATCCCAAGCCCTTCTTTCGATTCCTCCTGCTTCCCTTTTCAGATGCCGATCAAGGGGGCTGATCGCTTCCTTCATTCCACTAACATGTGTTGAGAGCCCACAGGGGCCCAGCACTGTACAAGGTGCTGAAGATAAAGAAGACTCTGCCCTTGGTGGCTGGTGATCTCACCCTACCCGTGCTGACCATCAGTTGCCATGGCCTGTTGCCCAAAGACAGCGCTCCCTGCAATCTTAGCTCTTCCCCACTCCTGCCGAGCTCCTGCTTCTGCCCCACTTTGCTACAGATGACATAATCCCTACGCAACAGTCCTGATGTGTGTGCATCAGTCGAGTTCTGGCAGAAAACAGCATTGCCCTCAAAAGGGCTTACCCAATAATTGAATGAAGGGACCACTCGTAGAGCTGTGGGCACGGTTCAGGAAACGAAGCAGGCATGCCAATGTCCCCAAGGACAAGGACCAGCAGGAAGCCATGACTACCCACAGTCCTGGAGGGGAAATAGTATTATTGGAGCCTATTGGAGATACAGTGATTATCTGTAATCACAGAGCAACACAATTGCTAGTTCCTGGCACTGAAGCAGTGAGAGAATGAGGAGTCAATGCCCTGCTCTGCCATCTCCTGCCAGTGCCCATCCGGCTGAACCCACAAGCTGGAGAGCAAGGCTGCCCGAGCGCTACGGGCCACCCGGCGGTGTGGTACTCTCTGTAGGAACAGTTTCATGGTCGATCCGAGTTAAACATGGCATCAGTTTCTGGTCCGGGTGAACTAATGGCGCAGATATTTTAAGGCAGACCTCCTCAGACCAGTTGTTCTAAGTAATTAATTCTCCAAATCCCTGCTCCTGTGGGTACTGGGAAAACGCTCATCAAAAGGCTAAATCAGCGCACTGAAGCTTCGTAGTTTTGTTTTTTTCTTTCACATTTTATTCTGACTATATTGGAAGGAGATCTGAAGGGTGAGGGGTGCTTTGTTGATTTGAGTACCCAGGCTGTCTCTAGCGCGCCTTTGTTTTTAAAGTTCATCGTAGACAGACGACGACCAGAAGTACACAAAGATGCCAACGGGTAAGACAGGCATGGCCATAAACACACGAGCACCATTCTAAAGATGTCTCTTCCCCACACCTCCACTGTGGTGACTTTCAGCAGCAACACCCCCTACCCCCCACCCCCCCCCCCCCCCCCCAGGCAAGGGGCACGAGGCAGAAGGTGGGAGACCAGAGGAAGGGAGAACTGGAAAGGAAAAGATGGTGGGGCTCCCAGCTCCAGCTGGGTGGGAGAGGATGCGGGAGGTGGCGGGGACCGGTTTTCCTCCTCTCCAGGTTCCCGGCGTCTTCCTCCCTTACATCCATAAGCAGCGTAGCTGGGTCCTGGCTCACAGTTTCGATTCTTCCCCTGGACTGCTTCCTTTGCAGTCACTTCCTTACCTCAGAAGGAAACGTCCTTGTCGGCTCAGTAATGACAGTGGCTCCTTCCATTTGTGAACCCTTTAGAGTCTGAAGAGTACTTCCACACACATTATCTCATTTACTCCTCACACCCCTTGTCAGCTTGCAGAGCTTTACCTTCTAGTGGTTGAGGAAACCGAGTCTCAGGGAACACGTTGCCTAAACGCACTGAGTAGGCAGCGTCAGAGTTTCTCTGTCTCTCAGCCACTGTTTCCCCCACAATGATGAAAGTTTTCTTCAAGAAAGAAGATAGCAAAGGACTTAAAGGTGGACTGAGGTCATTATAAAGGAGGAAACCATGCATACTGAGGATAAAATGAACCAGGGCAGTGACTCTCAAAGTGCTGTCTCCAGAGCAGTGGCATTGGTGGCATCTGGGAATGTCTTAGAGGTGCAGATTCTTGAGCGTCAGCCCAGACCTACTGAATCAGAAACATCAGAGGAAAGGGGAGGTTCGGGAACCTAGGTTTGAACAAACCCACCAGGAGATGCTGATGCATGCCAAAGTTTGGGAACCACTGCCTCCAGGGGAAAGGAGGTGGGTGTGGTGGTAGCCTGAAGAGAACACACAGCTGGTGTTAGCGTAAGGAGGAGCTGGGAAGGTAGTCAATGATTTCTTTGGATTCTAGAGATGGTGCTGATGGGTGAATGAAGACCGTTCAAGGCCATTGAAGCCTTGTTTGTAATAGCAGGAGACTAGAAACAACCCAAATGTCCACCAATAGAGGACGGTCACATGAGTTATGGTGCATCCATGTACTGGAACACTACACAGTGTAAAGCAGAATAAGAGGCTTGAGATATTTAGATATGGAAAAAATCTGAAGTATATTTAAATAAAAGAAGAAAAAGCAGAAGAGTTTATATAATATGTTAACTTTGGATTTTAAAAAGGGGAGAACTAAGAACATATATTTGTATTTACTTGTACCTATAAGAAACTCTGGACAGAGACAAGAAATCATTCAGAGAGGAACCTGTGGATGGGAGAATGGGAAAGATGGAAACAGAGATAAGATGTCAACTTTTTACTGCATTTCCTTTTCTAAAATTGTCCAACCCTGTAAATAGATTACCTATTCAGAAAAAATAAAAAATAAATAAAAACGGCCATCGGTGTAATTCAGCAGGGGAAGAACAAGAGGCTGCCTCCTATGGAACAAGGATGGTGGGCATTTCCAAGGGCAGAATGGGCCAATAGAGGTCAAGGGTACCAAGTTCTGCCCACACCCACTGCCTCTCCCCTCCAGCTCAAACTCTCCCAGAATGGCCAAAATGCCTTGGGGGAGTTTAGACTTCTTAATAAGGCCAGGACCAGCAGTTCTCGGCCTTAGCTACACATTAAAATCATCTGGGAAGGGATGCCCACGTGGCTCAGTTGGTTAATCATCTGCCTTCAGCTCAGGTCATGATCCCAGGGTCCTGGGATCGAGTCCCGCATCAAGCTCCCTGCTCAGTGGGGAGTCTGCTTCTCCCTCTGCCTGCCACTCCCCCTGCTTGTGCTCTCTCTCTCTCTGACAAATAAATGAATAAAATCTTTAAAAATAAAATAAAATAATCCGGGAAGCTTTTGGGCACCTGGGTGGCTCAGTCGGTTAAACATCTGCCTTTGGCTCAGGTTATGATCCCAGGATCCTGGGATTGAGTCCCACATCGGGCTCCCTGCTTGTCAGGGAGCCTGCTTCTCCATCTTCCCCCACCCCTGGCTCATGCTCTCTCTCTCTCGCTACCTCTCTCTCTCAAATAAATAAATAAAAATCTTTAAAAAAATAAATTTAAAAAAATCATCTGGGAAGCTTTTAAAAATACCAATTGTCAGGCCCCATTCCCAGAGCACCTAAATCCAAATCTCTGAGGTGGGGCCTAGGCATTGTTATTTTTAAAGTTCCTCAGTTATGATTCTAAGCCACAGCCTTGGACCTTCTGGGTCAGCTCATTTATCCAGAAAGCTGGAGAGAGGAAGAGAGAATATCCAATAGCTTAAAAGAAGAAATAACACATCGCATCAAACCTGTCACGATCAAATCTGACTGCAAATTTTTTTTTTATCTGTCTTGATTGGAATCTGTGATGAACCTGTTTCTCCCCCCTTGGCAGCCCAATTCTGAAGCGAAGCCCTGATATCACCAAATCGCCACTGACCAAATCAGAGCAGCTTCTGAGGATAGACGACCATGATTTCAGCATGAGGCCCGGCTTCGGAGGTAGGAGACATGCACTCATGGTGGGGTCTGTCCACCTGTCCACGGGTAGAAGTCAAACCAAGGGACCACCCTGCTTTGCTCTCCCCCAATCAGGTCTGCCTCCGTTGTGCTTGGGGGCCAAGACGGAGCCCACAGCATCTTCTGAGCATCGCCGCTGCCCAGCCCTGCCGTGAGCTCTGCTAAGCACATTCCCAGGCTAGCTAGCTGAGCTGTCGTCCGGCCGCTGCTCCGTCAGGAAGGCTGGGGACTGGTGAGGCCAGCTGGCTGTGGGCCGGGCCAGGGGAAGACCAGGCAGCTGCAGCCCAAAGCTGCCTCCTGAAAATGCTCAGAAATAACAACCTTCGACTAAATTCGTGCTCATCTGGGAACTGGCAGACGAGACTGTGGGTGTCAATCTGAGGGCAGAGTGTGGTCTGCTGGGTTTAATTAAATGAAAATAGCTTGAGAAAATAATGATCTAGTACAGAGGGCTGTCACAGCCCTTTGAAGCTTAGCCTGCAGCTGGTGGATTTCAACCCCTTCAGTGTCAAATAGGGTTTTCATCCATATGGGTTTCTTCCTGGAATAAAATATTTATTTTAGAAATTGTTCTCAGTTTTTTATTTCTCCCAGCCACCTTCACCCAAAGAATAAACAGGTTCTAGAAGGGGGTGTCTATCCAATCCATAACCTGCCGCTGTTGGATCTAACTTACCTCCATCCATGATAATCCAAGTGTGCTCCAAGCCTGCCCCACATCCAGGGAGAGAAAGGGGCAGCCCTTTATAATGCTTTCCTTCTCTTGATGAATATTACGTTTTCATGGCCTAGAAATGCCAAAAAAAAATAATTCTAATGTTCCAAGGCCACCCTGGTGCATCATGTCCCCCTTGGAAGCGACTCCATCATGTGGCAAAGATGCAGATCTGTGGGCTTGGCAAACGACCTGAATGTGGCTTTGGTTCTGGGTGCCTATTTACCAAGCAGTGCCTTTCTCATGGCCAGACAGAGACATTGGCTTCCATGACAAAATCAGGAGGCAAACATAAAGAATAAAGTAGACGACCTCGTGCTAGGGAGTAAATCCTTAGATTAGACCCAGCTTTGAGCTAGGTCTTCACTGTACCTTTCGATGAGCATGTGTAACCAAAGAAGAAAGCTTCAGAGGAACCTCGTCGTTTCAGAATCACCGGAATGATTCAGACAAAAGCTTTAAAAAACAAAACAAAACAACAGCAACCTTTGTTGGAATATTCCAGGGAGCCAGCCCATGATTCAACCCTTTGATTTCTGGCTTCGCTTCAGCTTGACATGTGGGGACGCCAAACCTTCAAATCTGGCAGGAAGCTGAGGAAACGGGTTCCAGGGGGAACGCTCCTCATGCCTGTAGTAAAAATTCAAGTAAAAAGAATAAATGTTCTTGCCACGCCCCGTTTGCAGGTCCGGCCATTCCTGTTGGCGTGGATGTGCAGGTGGAAAGCTTGGACAGTATCTCAGAGGTCGACATGGTAAGCGCTTCTGTTGCTGGGGCTGTGGGCAGGTGGATTCACACGGGGCCTGTGCTGGGCCAGGACGTACACACACCCGAATTCACTGGGTCTCACAACTCCCCGGGCCACGGGAATGCCCATACTCATTTTATAGGTGGCTCAGGAAGGTTAAGACTCTTGCCAAAAGCCACCCAATTGGTATGAGACAGAGCTGGATGGCAAAGTTGATCTCCCTCCAGTGCCTAGGCTCTTGCCACGGGCATGTGCTCTCTAGGCAAAGGCTCTCCACAGAAACAGTAGGGTCCAAGGTTGCAGCTGTCAATGACCAGATGTTCTACAGCTGGAGATCCTGTATCTGGATATGGAAATGCGGAACAGCTGAAAGGGGTCCCTTTTTTCCCTTTTTAGTGGGTTTAGGTGGGAAAATGGAAAGTTCTACAAGTCCTCGACTTACAGGACTGTTTACAGCCTTATCTTAGTTTGGGTTCTCCAAAAAGCAGACTTGAGAGAAACATTCTAGCACAAGTAGTTTATTTGGGAGGTGATCCCCGGAAACATGAGAAGAGTGGGGGGAGGTGAGACAGGGATGGGGAGAAAGGAAAAGGCCTGTGCCTTCAAACCAGTTCCTACTGTGAATCTCAGTCCCACTGGGGGAACTCCGAGAGTCAGCGAAGAACACACTCAGGGTTATCCCAGCTGAGGGCCCAAGGAGCTGGGGTGCTTATCTAGCCCTTCCCACCCACCCCGTCCCCCCAGCACGTTGAGGATCAGCAGTGCTGGCGGCAGCACGTTGCCAGTGTGGGGGCAGATGCCGGGGGTTGGGCTGTGGAAACGGGTTCTGCTAGAAGTCTCTGGCTGAGTCCCTCCCCTGCAGTCCTCCTCCTACTGCAGCAAACCCCAGGGACCGGGTGCAAGACCTCGACTCTGCGGTTTCATTCCCAGCCAGGTGCTGGCTCCACGGGGCGCCCCGGGTCCTGCAGACACCCAGTAGGTTCAGTGCGTGGGGTTCCCCTCTCTCCCCCTCCCCTCCAGGACTTCACGATGACCCTCTACCTGAGGCACTACTGGAAGGACGAGAGGCTGTCCTTCCCGAGCACCAACAACCTCAGCATGACGTTTGACGGCCGGCTAGTGAAGAAGATCTGGGTCCCCGACATGTTTTTCGTGCACTCCAAGCGCTCCTTCATCCACGACACCACCACGGACAACGTCATGCTGCGGGTCCAGCCGGACGGGAAAGTGCTCTACAGCCTCCGGTAAGACCCTGGCAGCCCCCCTGCGCCCGCGCTCTGCCCTTAACCTGGAGGTCCCCTGACTCCTGAAGCAGGGGCGGAAAGGCAGGTCATTAACCACAACTGCAGTTTGGCTCTTTGGCTTTCAATGGCCAACTTCTAACCTCTCAGGAGGCGCCACCTTTTCAACGTCAAGGGAGACCAATTTTACGCACGAGAAAAAATTGTAAGGAATTATTTAGTCTCAGAAACACATTTGTGGGAAGTTCTCCAGCTGATACTTATGATTTAGGCCTTATCCTGGAGGTTCTATTTTAATTTAAAAACTTTAATCAAAGTTTTATTTAGTTTTCTTTATGTAGACTCTAGTGGGATTCAGCGAAATAGATAATGTATTCTTCTGAAAGACTTGCCTCCTTAGATGTCTCAGTTCCCATCTTTCAGGTATATTTTAGAACTTGGACTAGGAGAAATTCTCTTAGCTGACCTGACTAGCCACAGGCATGTTTGGTATCCTTTCTCACCACAGTGTCCTACTGAAAAAACTGGAAATCCCGGGCTGCTTTATGACTTTAAATGGTATTCTGAGCATCACTTTTAAATATGAAGAATACAGTCTTTTTTTCTTATGAGCGCAGATGCCTTAGAAATGTTCAAGTGCTCATTAATCACTGACCTGGAGAAGCTTTCCTTAAACACAGGCGCCACAGCCTGGTTTTCACTGCTCAGCCAGCTTTAGAAACTCATGGTGCCCCCCTTCCCCGGGGGAGGGGGGCACGGATGTGTGCAGATGAGCCGCAGGCCTTCACGGAGAAGGGGCTCTGCTTGCTGATTTACTCCTCCTGTGCTGGGCTCATGGTGCATTTCAGTTGTTGTTTGTTTTTTTTTTAAGATTTTATTTATTTATTCAAGAAAGAGAGAGAGGGAGATGGAGAGAGAAAGCTCAGGTGGAGGGCAGGGAGAGGGAGAAGCAGACTCCCCCCCCTGAGCAGGGAGCCCGATGCGGGGCTCGATCCCAGGACCCTGGGATCATGACCTGAGCCGAAGGCAGACGCTTAACGACTGAGCCACCCAGGCGCCCTGGTGTATTTCAGTTTTAAAGACTTCGTTTCGGTAAAGACGAATCCATACACCAGTGTCTAAGTACGGGATGCCTGGACAGTGGCACAGTGTATCTTTTGGGTCAAAGATGGCAATGTTGAAGCTGAATTTCTGCCCCCACCCTCCAAAGGAATATTTATGATGACCCCTCAATACCCACCCTGGCTTGGGACCTAAAGCAATTAGTTGCTAGGCTCAGAGTTGAGGTATGGGGTTTTCCTTTCCACAGCTTAAAATGCCTCCCCCCCCATAGAAGTACTCAGGAGGGTCAAGGAGGTGCAGTCCCTTCCCCAGCCATGTTGGGTTGGTTTTCCCTGGAGTCCTCACATCTGAGGCAGGCTGTCAAGACATCCTAAAGCTCAAAAACCACCCACAAAACAGCACAACCTGATGGCACCACCAGGGACACACAAGACTAGACCGTAATGCACGTGACCACTGGTATGCTGGTAAATATTTAACTACTGGTTGTCTGGGGTGAACGTATGCATACATATGTGTACATAAGCTTATTATAAACATGGCTGATACAAAGGATGTAGAGTACATGACTTATAAGTGAAACAATATATGTAATACTTTTTGTTATAAATCCATACACTTACAACTTCAGTATGATTTCCTATTTCTTATAAAATCCCATTTTTCCCAGTTTTATTGAGATATAATTGACATATAACCTACTATTATTTTTTATAATTCTATCGCCAACAATAATTCTATAAAATCATGCTATGAATAAATGTTTGTAAACATTTTTGTGATTATGTGATTTACAAATGAGTGTAGATCGGATAAATGATTGTTGATATTTTTGTTTGCTTTATTATATTTTTAAGTAATCTTTACACCCAACATGGGGCTCTAACTCACAACCCCGAGATCAAGAGTCAAATGCTGTACCAACTGAGCCAGCCAGGTGCCCCTATTTTTGTTTATTTTAGTAAGACAAAAATGAAACAGCCAAGGACTATGTAGGAACTTCATTCATTCATCAAAGACATAGCAGCTTCCTTGCTGAATTGGATAATAGCTTTTAAATATTGGAAGAGTGTATCCTTAATTTTTTATACTATTTATATATAATGGCAAAAAGATACAACACATTTTTGGTTTAATCTGCTTTCTTAATTCTAGACAATCTACAAAACAATTAATCAAGCCCAGATTTGTAGCATTTGCTGATTTCTGTAGTGTAAATACTCTCATCACAGCTGACTTCAAACTACCAACCTGTTGTCACTCAATGCAGAGTTGGGAAGAATGCATAGTAGCACACTGTTAGTATTTTCCACCAAGTAAACATTATAGATGTAACCTCAGGCGTATCAATAATAGTAAAATAATTAAGAAGTGATGAGTTTTCTGAAAAACAAACTGGGGGTTCTAGAGGGGAGGGGGTTGGGAGGATGGGTTAGCCTGGTGATGGGTATTGAGGAGGGCAAGTTCTGCATGGAGCACTGGGTGTTATGCACAAACAATGAATCATGGAACACTATATCTAAAACTAATGATGTAATGTATGGGGATTAACATAACAATAAAAAAAATTAAAAAAAAAAAGAAGTGATGAGTTTTGAGTATTTATTAGCTTGTTTTAAATATAAGTTGCTTGAGTTTATATAATTTAATTTTTAATAATGGCTATATTTAGGGGTGCCTGGCTGGCTCCGTCAGTAAAGTGTGTGACTCTTGATCGCGGGATTGTGGGTTCAAGCCCCACGTTGGGTGTAGAGATTGCTAAAAATAAACTCTTTTTAAAAAAAACTAATGGCTCTGTTGGACAACCAGCTTACAAACTTCCTGAAAATCTAGCAGGCAGCTTTCCTGAGCCAGATGAAGTTTAGTCCAGCACACCGCTGGATGTGATCACAGAAGCACTACATAACAAACAAGGAAGTGGAAAACCTCCTGTGTGTTCAGAATCAAAGTTGTCAGTGAGCCTCCTTGTGGCTAAAAACAGATGCTTTGATTTTTCATCGCAAATGAAATCATAGGTTTGTTTGATTTAAGTGAAAAAAAAAGATGCCTTGATTGTGGGCAGAGGAAAAGATTTGTTAGGTTCATGGCATGCCCACAACTCTCTCCCAAGACTCTTAAGCAGGCTCCATACTCAGCGCAGAGCCCAATGTAGGGCTCGATCTCACTACCCTGAGATCATGACCTGAGCTGAAATCACGAGTCGGACACTTAACCGACTGAGCCATTCAGATGCACCCCAATAAATCAATTTAAAGAGACATGGGGAAACAAAAATAAACATAGTATGGATTAAACCACAAACTGTGCTTAATGTGTGGTGTGTGAGTTACAAGTTGGAAAAACATCAAGTCAGGGTGCAAAGAACCAGTCTGATATCTGTGATTCTAAAAATATCTGTTCCTGATGCAAAGAGAAGAGATATTCAATCCTTTTGTTGATAGCAAAAACTTCCTACATTTGAGATTTCATTAGCTCTAAGTCACCAAACTTAGGTTCTAGTTTCTTTCTTGCTGGGGATGCCATCAGGCATAGTAGAAACGGAAGCCCACCCATTAGGGGTCCAGCTGCCATCCTGACTCCTCCCCACTCAATCCACCCTGTTTATCAGGATTTCCAGAGGAGATAAGGCTACCCAGCTGCCAGCAATAGACAATCCTTTTCAGATTACAACTATGCCAGACTCAACTGGAATGGGGAAAATAAAGCAGATATTTGGATAATTCAATTTCAAGAAAGCTCTTTCCCTTGAAATTTCCATTTCAATTAAAAGTGATTTTTTTTTTCCCTTTTGGCCATGAATCATCCAGACAGTTTCTACAACTTATACATAGCAATTTTTTTGTGGTTGAAGGAAAAATAGTTTGTTCAGTATCAGCCAATAACTGTTATTCATGTCCTGCCATGAGATTCCCCACGGGACAGGAGATCTTTCGTCTGTGACTCATGATCTGTGTTTGTTTATTCTTCGATGCAGAAGCCCATTTTCCTGTGTAAACTCTGAAACAAAACCATCAGAGGCCAGCAAGTGCTTGCATGCTGGTACAAAAAAGTTTTCAGTGTCTTTTCATTACCCTATGATCTCCATGGAATTATCCACTAAAAACACCAATGCCCACTAGGAGATATTATTATCAATATAAATATATCAACATCGTAAAAGAAAAAGTGCCCAATTTGGCCACTGGCAGAAGGGTTTCATTAATATTATTTCTGATATGTTGTATACAAATATTGAATATAGGTAAAATCAATAAAAGAACAGAAAAAAATTGAATTTATCTAAAACCAGAGAACAATATATGGTCCTATGGTTTCTTTTAAGAAACAATGTCATACGAGTTTTTATTTCCCATTTTTATATCGATTGAGACCATTGCTTCGTTAATATGCTTGAATCTGATAGAAGTTGGTAGAGACACTCTGGAGTTAAACATAAAACCCAGAGTACTACAATGACTATCATCCATAAGCTACTTATCTAAATCTTGACACTTGGCTTATGAATTATAAGGAGGCAGTTATATTGGAAGGAAGCAGAGCCTTTTTCTGTTCATCATTTTGCACTTGTATTTTGCAGCCTCTGAAAATTTGTATTTTGTCTTTTTGTTTCTAGGGTTACAGTGACTGCAATGTGCAACATGGACTTCAGCCGATTTCCCCTGGACACACAAACGTGCTCCCTTGAAATTGAAAGCTGTGAGTAGACTGTCCGGGACATCAGCACACAGGTGGCGAGTAATTCCCAACACCACTAACTCTCAGTAGCAGGAACAGCATGTGCTCCTCATTCATGGCTAGTGATTTTTTCAAGTGATTTTTTTTTTTTTTTTTAGATTAAAGCCAAGTGCAGGGTAATTTTGAAAATTAGGAACAAATTTGAAACTAAAACCTCTGTTCCCATAATTGACCCTTTTAAATGCGCTATGGCAATGGTTTTAAACTTGGTTCTGCAGGAACCCGGGCAACTGCTGGGGAGAGGGGTAGAGGGCTCAGCAAAGTGTGTCTCCTTGTGCAGCTATTTCTACCTGCCGTCCAATGCGTGAGCTCATTTTTGATCTGTTTTATTGTTCCTCTGAATGAGATTTCTGTTGAAAAAAAGATTTCTTGGCAAAAACAAGTTTGGTAACAATTGCCCGAGGGAACTGCCAAGGTGAACATAAGTGGTGCTAGAGAGCCTCAGGCACAACTGAGGGGCCTCAGGACACTTGCACACATGGACGCCCTGCACAGGTTAAGAGCCAGGAAGAGCAAGACTGAGGCGGCGTCAAGGACTACTCACTTGCATCTCCAGCTCTCTACACAGCTGCTCTCTTTTTCAATTTTTGCCCAAATGCTTCCTCTGGTGGGCACAGTCTGGACTCCCCCATAACTCCTGCTGGCCCACTCCTCCAAGTGAATACCAGCACACGCCCACTGGCCCTTCCTGGCTGGTGACCAAGCCCTAGTGAAGAATCTCTTTGACATAGTGCACCTTTGTAAGCCTGCCTGCATTTGTGGCAATGAGTCAGGGATCCCCTGGCCCCAGCCATCTGGGGCCGAGGAGGGCAGGGATGTTGACGCAGGGGTCAAATGGACAGCTCCATAGGGCACTGATTGTGGGAAAAGGGAGTAATAAATCCCAGGACCGAGGGAGTAATAAATCCCTGGACCAACACCATAGTAGCTTTCCACCTGCTGTCATTTCATCCTCACCAGATCCTGGAAGAAGGTTACTGTTATCTCCATTATACATGGAAGGATGTAACTTGCCTGAGGACATAGCACTAAGGACTTAACTCATTGGCTCCAGTACCGTGCTTTCCCTAGTACACCCAGGCAGCTCCATTGGGAATGGAGCGTCTTCCAGGTTGCATCAGGTAGGA
The DNA here is from genome assembly GCF_004348235.1 of Phoca vitulina. Lineage (NCBI taxonomy): Eukaryota > Metazoa > Chordata > Mammalia > Carnivora > Phocidae > Phoca > Phoca vitulina. The sequence goes on from NW_022589714.1 coordinate 3,050,171, forward strand.
TGCACAGAGAAGCAGAATATTGGAGATACATAGTAAGAGATATTGAGTGCAAGGAATTGGCTTGCACGAGCGTGGGGGCTGGTGAGGTAAGTCTGCCATCTGCAGGGCGGGCTGGCGGGAAGGGCAGGCTGGGAACCCCCAGGTGGGACCTGAGCCTGCCCTCCACGCGCAGAATTTCTTCTTCTTGGGGAAACCTCAGGTCTGCTCTTAAGGCTTTTCAACTGATTGGATCAGGCCTACCCACATTATCCTGGATCATCTCCTTTACTTCAAGTGAACTGGTTGTAGGCATCCCGTCCACAAAGCATCTTCAGAGCAACACCTAATTTAGTGTTTGATTGATTAACTGGGTACTCTAGCCTAGCCAAGTGGATACATGAAACCAACCATCACAAGGTCAAGGGTAAGACATAGAATAAAACAGAGGCATGAAATAGGGCATCCGGGAGCTCCAGAAAGAACTGTTTAACACGTGAGCAGACTGGACTGGCCACTGTTAGGTTTTACCTCAGTTCTGTCCAGGCTGCAGGTAGGTTTGCTCAACTGGAGTCAATGTGTGTGCTCACCTAAAGTAGGCGAGGGTCAGGATGTGGCAGCACCAGAGGGCGTGGTCCTTTCTGGGGGACTCACTGTGATTTTACCCTGGGTAGGAGCAACCGGAAGCCTGCAAGAGAAGGGACTTGTGTTCTGCAGCCATCACTTTATGGTCCTTTCTCGCTAGAATGCAGCCCTAATTACCTTGCAAGTATTTAAAGATATTCGGCATCAGTGGATGCATTACTACACTTTGGAAGGAGAAAAGAAAGGGCTAAATCAGCCTCGGTTTGTAAGGCAATTTTGCCACAATTTCACCATTTCTGCTCTACAAGTATAGCAATTTCATCTGTGTTAACCTAATAAATGGCAGGCTGAATTGTGGGGTGAACGCTTTTGCAGGAATTAGAAGCATTTAGGCTTGAGAGCTTTGCTCTGATGACTTCTGGAAGACTGGGGAGAATTAAGTTGTCTTTTTTAAATGTTTTGCTTTGTTTAGACTGTGGCTTGTTTATTCAAACTCTCTTACCACCATCCCCATAGTTCGTGTGGGAGACCAGGAGCTGCTCCCACGGAGCCCCCCAGACAGGCCCGTCTCCCCGCCACGTGCCTGCGCCTGACACTGTCTCCCATCTTCTCAGATGCCTACACGGAGGACGACCTCATGCTGTACTGGAAAAAAGGCAACGACTCCTTGAAGACGGATGAGCGGATCTCGCTCTCCCAGTTCCTCATTCAGGAGTTCCACACCACCACTAAACTGGCTTTTTACAGCAGCACAGGTAGGGCTTAGCCTGGCTCGGTGGGTCACCCTCTGTTTTAGGGAAGGTGTGGACTGGTTGTCAAGCAGAGCTTGTGCCACCTGGATTTGAAGCCAAATCGGCTCTAGGGGGTGGCAAGCACTGGGGGAGAGGTGATTTGTGCATACCACCAAAACACCGAAGTGATAAGCTAGAAAATATTAATAAGGACTCAAACATAAGCGAGGTGAGGAGGTTTGTTTGAGCCAATCATTTTGCCAGGTTAGCAGCTAACATCTCACCCCCCGTAGGATTCCCAGAACCCCCTCCTCTGCAGGCAAGAAACAGTTCAGTTTTAGCTCTGTTGATTTCCATTCTCTCTGTCCTACTCAACTAATCTCTCTCTCTCTCTCTTTTTCTTTTTCCTGGAACGAATTCTCTCTTAACTAGACTGCTTGCACAGGCCCTCTTTATGACCTTGTGAGCTTCCAGGCTCAGGTGGGAATGGGCTTGCCACCCCTCGTTGCCTGGAGGCCTGCCTGTGCTCTTCCTTCTGGCCCTGAGGTGAACAGCTCTCTCCAACCCTTACCTCGGTCTTGACTAATCACCCTTCAGGATGATATTATTCAAATCTTTATGTAGTTCGTTCGTTCCTTCCTTCCTTCTTTCTTTTTCTTTCTTCTTTCTTTCTTTCTCTCTCTCTCTCTCCCTCCCTCCCTCCCTCCTTTCTTTCTTTTCTTCTTTCTTTCTTTCTTTCTTTCTTTCTTTCTTTCTTTCTTTCTTTCTTTCTTTCTTTCTTTCTTTTCTTTCTTTCTTTCTTTCCTTCTTTCCTTCCTGTAGCTCCATGCCCAGCGTGGAGCCCAACGCAGGGCTTGAACTCATGACCCTGAGATCAAGACCTGAGCTGAGATCAAGAGTCAGATGCTTAGCCGACTGAGCCACCCAGGCGCCCCTCTTTATGTAGTTTCTATTGCCAAAACACTGCATGACTGCACAGGAAGTGCAACCTTTTAAGTCTTCTAATCTGTAACAGAGGGCACTCTTTTACTCCCAGCATATCATGGCAATCCAGCATATCTCATCTTCTATACACATCACTCAGGAGTCTTGGTTTTCGGGGGACCCCCACTTCATCCTTAGCATTCTGACACTTCCTCTTGTCTTAGTCTGTTTGGGCTGCTATCACAAAATACCATAGACCAGGTGGCTTCTAAACAACAGAAATTTACTTCTCACAGTTCTGGAAGCTGGGAAGTCCAAGATCAAGATGCTGGCAGAGTCAGTGTCCGATGAGAGCCTGCTTCCTAGTTCATAGACAGCCACCTTCTCGCTGTGTCCTCACATGGGGGAAGGCGCAAGGGAGCAATCTGGGGTCTCTTTTAGAGGGGCACTAATCCCACTCATGATGTAATCACTTCTGAAGGCCCCACCTCCAAATACCATCACATGAAGGATTAGGTTTCAACATACAGATTTGGGGCGGAACACATTCAGTCTACAGCACTTCCACAGTCTCTCTCTGCGACTACTTTACAATGATAGCCATTGCATTATAATTGTCCAAGATGCCAGGTTTTCAAGTTAGTGTTGCCAAGTCTCCATTTCATGTTCAGTCCTCATCATCCCCGGTTTATCCTGCTTTTTCCTTTTCCTTCCATCTTTCTCCTGTTCCTTTGAACGCCTCCATGTGTATTTCCTCCTTGTAGAGAACAGAAGGGTAGAGCTAAAGCATAGCTGCATCTGTGATCGTTCGCTGTTCCTAAATGCAATGTTTGGGTTAGCTTGGTATTTCAACTTTAAATCACTGTCCTCCATAAAGAAATCTAAAGGGGCTTGTTTAAATAAATGTTTTTCAAACTTTATCATGCATATAAATCATGTGGAGAGTATTGTTAAAAAAAGGAGATTATGATGCAGTAGATCTGGGGTGGGGCTGAGAGTCTGCATTTCCAACAAGCAGCCAAGTGATGGTGACATTGCTGGGCTCTGCCCCAAACGATGAGTAACAAGAGTCTTAAATGGACTTGTCAAGGGGCTTCCTCTCCATACAGGACAGGGGCCAAAGATGTCTTGAGAGGGACTCACCCATGTGGTGTAGGTTATCATAATCACTCTATCCCATGGTTTTTCTCACTTCCACTCTGTAAAGGTATGGCAAGTTTCCAGTGAAGTGTCTAAGGCGTTTATGAGTCCCTGAATAGAATGGGTTGTGTGCAGGAGCTGAGTCGCTATGGTGTGTGTGATCTTTTCTTCCCGTGTCCCCCAGGCTGGTACAACCGTCTGTACATTAACTTCACGTTGCGACGCCACATCTTCTTCTTCTTGCTCCAAACTTACTTTCCTGCCACCCTGATGGTCATGCTGTCCTGGGTGTCCTTCTGGATCGACCGCAGAGCTGTGCCCGCCAGAGTCCCTTTAGGTAAGGAACATCTCAAGTGTGTCCTTCAGACACCTGAAAATACAAGTAATTTCTTCCAGATGAAACCATTCATTTCAAATTGTTTCTAAACCCCTGCTGGCATGATAACTTGGAAACACCAGGTTATTGATTCACAGGTAAAATGCCATTATTAAGACCCTATGTGGCAAAACTGTTTCCAGGGCCCCACGAGTGCCCATGCAAACAACCTACCTTTAGGTTTGTTAGAACCATGTTCTGGGGTCGATGGTCCTGGTGTGTGGGTGCTTTTTCTGCCTACCTACATAGGAAACCACATTCTATAACAGGGTTTCTCTGAAGGAGGCCCAAGGGATCTTTGCAATGGAATCTCTGGGGGAAATTGTTAAAAATGAAGAATCCTGTGTCTCATCTACATGTATAGAATCAGAATCTCTGAGAAAGGACCGGAACCTACATTTTGAACAAGGTCTCCCGGTAACTCTTATACATACTCAGGTCTGACAATCCCTACTCCGTAAGCATTTCATGAATAGCTATTTGCCATCAACTCTCTCCCCTACCTTAAATGTCACACCCACTCAGTCACATCACCATTGCTCAGATGGTTCCGAGGCTTCAAGAGGGAGGGTGACCCCCCCCGATTTTAGTGACACTGAGTTGGAGCTGGCCCTTAAGGTGACCCCATTCCCCTGTGATTTGGTATTTGCCAAGCAAATGTTCTGAGCTTAATTTGAAATCCCAAGCAAACACCCCTGACAAATGCCCTGTCCTTTAACAGTTGTTCTATAGCTTGAACAGTTACTGTGCTAAATAAACAAACATTCTAGTTTTAAAAATCTATGTTTTAAAAATCTAAATGAGGTTAACATCATTCTTGGTAAAATTGACCCCTGCATCCTCAAGTCAACATTGCTGAATGCGCAGCCAGGTCCAGCATGGGGATGGTTGTCAGAAGTGCTCTCACAGCTGATAATACAGGCCCAGGACTGCGAGATTCTACACCAGCAACAAGGACACAAGTACTGAAATATACCTAGTGCACTTTTTCCCCTTTTTGGAGAAGTAGTTATAAGAAACACATATATACCTGCTTGTATATATAATCTCTGTTTTTATTTATTTATTTATTATTTTTTAAGATTTTATTTTTTAAAGTAATTTCTATGTAGGGGATTGAACTCACAACCCTGAGATTGAGAGTCGCATGCTCTACTGACTGAGCCAGCCAGGTGCCCCTATAAATCTCTGTTTTAACCAATTGAATGGAAATAAATATCTTGCTGCCAAAAATATCTAGGGTGGGCTCTCTGCAGAAGGACAAGGTGAGACAGGTGTCACAAGTATGTGGGGGGGGGAATGGGTAAGTATGAGAGGTGGAGGAACAGGAGAAGCTTCATAAAAGCTAAATCTTTAGGGGCGCCTGGGTGGCTCAGTCGGTAAAGAGTCTGCCTTCAGTTCAGGTAGTGATCTCAGGGTCCTGGGATCCAGCCCCATGACAAGCTCTCTGCTCAGCGGGGAGTCTGCTTCTCCCTCTCCCTCTGTTCTCTCTCTCTTGCTCTTGCTCTCTCAAATAAATAAATAAATAAATAAATAAATCTTAAAAAAAAAAGCTAAATCTTGAGAGATGATTTGGTGTTTGCTAGACAGAGGGGCAGAGATGGAGATTTCTAGGCAGAAGGAGCAGAAGGGACAAAGAAGAGAGGCGTGAAGCTCCCCCAGGGGTTCGGTGAAAGGCAAACGCCTGCTTATTTCTCACTCTGTTTGCAGGTATCACCACCGTGCTGACCATGTCCACCATCATCACGGGCGTGAACGCCTCCATGCCCCGCGTCTCCTACATCAAGGCGGTGGACATCTACCTCTGGGTCAGCTTCGTGTTCGTGTTCCTGTCAGTGCTGGAGTACGCAGCCGTCAACTACCTGACCACCGTGCAGGAGCGCAAGGAGCGGAAGCTGCGCGAGAAGGTGACCTTACCACAAGTGAGGTGTCTGCTCAGGGATAGAGCCTGGTCCGGCTCAGGACTGTGAGCAGGTCAAACCTTCTCTGTAAATTGGGGTGGTGACACCCCCTCCTCCACCTACTTCACCAGTTGGTGTGAAAAGCAAACAAAATAATATGTTAAAACAGTGGGAAATTTACCCTGGGCTACATCTTTCAGTCTTTCAAATATTTATTTAGCACCTATCACATACCAGCAGCTAAGCCAAGTTAATTAAGACAAAGTCCCTTTAATCATGGTGGTGTTCATTGTTTAGTGCTAAAAATAGATGACAGTTCAATATGGTGAAACAATTATTTGTGAACCCAGAGGTGTAATTAAAAAAACAAACAAACAAATAAACAAAACTTCCAGGGAAGTACATTCTCCATTCTAAGAACTTTCCTTTCATATGTGACCCCCGGGATCATCTTCCCTCCCACCAAGCTTTTCTTTCTTCCTCCTGTCTGCAGTCAAATGGTTATTTCCTCCAGAGAACTAGAACTAAGCAGGAGTAAACTATTTCCACAATGCTACACGTTTCGATCCCCACCCGATCACACTACACACACGTAATGTTATCTGAAAACATTCTTATCGGGGCTCCTATCAGTTTATGACCTCAGGGAGAACAGGACAATTATCTGATCATGAACCTTCAGGGGTTGGTCTCTGAGACCATGTGATGTTCCCTCAGAGTTGCTCCGCAAACTTGGAACAAAACAGGACACCTGCTCTTTTAGCATGTCTGCAGTGCCAACACCGTTATTTTCCCATGCCCCGCCCCTAACTGGGAATAAAAGAAACTAGAAAAGGCAACCCCCGACTGGCATGTGGTTTCTTCTGAGAGCTGGAGCTGAGCTCGCATCCCAGTGTGTGTTTGCTGTGTTCACAGCTTCCTTGCACCTGTGGAATACCCCAGCCACGCGGGGTCATGCTGGATGGCAGCTACAGTGACGGGGAGGTTAATGACCTGGGCAACTACATACCGGAGAATGGAGAGAAGCCGGACAAGATGATGGTGCAGCTGACCTTGGCCTCGGAGAGGAGCTCCCCCCAGAGGAAAAGCCAGAGGAGCAGCTATGTGAGCATGAGGATCGACACCCATGCCATTGATAAATACTCCAGGATAATTTTTCCAGCGGCATATATTTTATTCAATTTAATATACTGGTCTATTTTCTCATAAATGCCTGTTAACTCTATAAATTTCACATTCTTCTGTATGTACCACAGAAATACCTGTATGATGAAAGTAATTTAAGGTTATGATGCAATTAAAGTTCCCACTACCCGCCCTTCACCAGCTTTCCAAAACTACATGGACAAGACACTCCCTGGTTTAATTTGCACTTGTTAACCACCTATTGTATCCTCAGCATTATACTCGGTGCTGCCAGGAATAGGACACCTGTCGCAACTGGTGATACTTGTTACCAGGATCCCCTGGAAGAGCACCCTGCCCGTGTTGTGGACACACTGTAGCTCAACCTCTTTTAGACCCTACGTGCTTATTCACATGAATGATGCCCTCCATGTGCATGTCATTATATTCTCTGGACTAGATGGAATTGGGAAGCACCTAAAATTCACATGGAACATACATGCCCCGAAATCCCCACTTTGACCAAAATTAATGTTTCACGTCATAGTCTATTCCCTATTTTTCAATGTGTCTCCTCATGTTTATTTTAATACAAGGCAACAATAATTTTCCTATTTTTATTTACGTCTTATGGTTCATGAGGTTTCACTTCTTCAGAAGCAAAGCTCTTTAGACTGGTGCAATGGCTTCTGATTTGGGGCGGAGTGGGGAGTTTCCCTGGTAGGGAGACTATGAAGAAGAGGGTCTGCGTTCTGTCAGTTCTGTCATAGAGATAACTAGCCTAGAAAAGTTGTGTTTCAGTGTTTCCTGTTTCATAATCACTGTTTCATGTAGCTCCACCGTGGAGCATGTCCTAGTTCAAAGTGAAGTCCTTTCTCAGTAGTGTGATACCTTCCCTGAGGAACTTGGAAATAGACAGTTTTCTGCACAAACATTTCAAGAAAATGCATCATTTGGGACTACTACCTGTTACTCATTAGGATGAGAAATACTCACATGGTTTCTGAAGAAAAAAAGAACACCAGAAAGAAAAAGAAATGGGAAGACATCACTGAACATCTCTAGTTATACTTAGTGAATGCCACCATTTTCTGTGAACCAGAAAACAATGGCCATCTCTCGCCAGGGCATGGGATAAGAGAGAGGGTTCTAATTTGATGTATTATTTAAAAATATAAATAAGTTATTAATACTATATATCTACAGGATCAACCCCCACCAAATTTATCCAAATAGCATTTGTTTGAAACTCACTTTAATAAAGTGAATTCTATACACAATGATGTCATTTTCTTTCCACAGTTAATTGAACTTCATATGAGAACCATACTTCATTCTAATATGTAAATAAAACCACATTTGCCCAAATCCTAATTACAAGGTAATCTCCCATTTCCCCCAATAAAAACTCATGAAAACAAAGTTTTTTGGCAAACTCAAGAAGATACGTAAAGGGATATAGATGAAATAAACATTAGCTTTTGATATTTAAAGACATTTTTAAACATTACTTTTTTCATGCTTATTTTATGAAACAATTTTGATCAAACTCTTCACAAACATCCTTGCCACTCACTTCTTCCTCATGACCAGAGCCCCTCTGAGTCATCTAACAAGGTTTCCAGGGCACATCATCTGAATTTCCATCTACTTTGTTTGGAAAACTCATATAGGATGCTGTATTAGCCTGCTCAGGCTGCCTTAGCAGCTGGCTGAAACAACATGAATTTATTTTCTCTTAGTTCTGGAGGCTGGAAGTCCAAGATCAGGGTGTTGGCAGGTTGGTTTCTCCTGAGCTCTCCCTCCTTGACTTGCAGATGCCCACATTCTTGCTATGTCCTCGCATGGCCTTTTTCTCTGAGCCCATGCATCCCTGGTGTCTCTTTCTTTTCTATAAGGACACTAGACATACTGGATTAGAGCTCCACCCTAATGATCTCATTTACCTTAATTGCCTCTTTAAAAGCCCTATCTCCAAATAAGTCACAGTGGGAGTGAAGACTTCAACATATAAATTGGGGACAGAGTGGGGCAAAATTCAGTCCAGAACAGATGTCCATGGGAATTATTCATTTGCATAATAGTACATCTTATAGGTGTTTACTCTTGATCTTTATAACGTAATCACATACAGTATTGTTTTTTAAAGTTTATAGTGATATCCACACTGGTAGTTAGGAAGAAGAAACGATTAAATTCATGCTAAATTTCTTTGCTGTCTTAAAGCAATTCTCTCAGGTGACCTCTTCAAGCATTTCAATGCTAATGTTTTCTCAAGGCCATACTTTGCCGTTAAAGCTATGTGTTTGAGAGAACTCTAATACGACTTTGTAAAGACCCAAATATAAAGCAACTATTTCTGATGAATAATTTTGGAGAGAACCTCACCATGTATGTGGGCACCTATAGTACTTAATAAACTTTTGCTGGCATGACTGGAGAATAGGAAGATGTGGTTAATAATATTGTCTGGTTAAGAGGCAGGTACCATCATATGCCCATATTGAATAATTTTTCTTTTTTTTTTTTTTAAAGATTTTATTTATTTATTTGAGAGAGAGAATGAGATACAGAGAGAGAGCATGAGGGGGGAGGGTCAGAGGGAGAAGCAGACTCCCTGCTGACAGCAGGGAGCCCAATGCGGGACTCGATCCTGGGACTCCAGGATCATGACCTGAGCCGAAGGCAGTCGCTTAACCAACTGAGCCACCCAGGCGCCCTGAATAATTTTTCAAGAGTCAAAATACTGGGGGCCGGCCCCTGGGTGGCTCAGATGGTTAAGCGTCTGCCTTCGGCTCAGGTCATGATCCCAGGGTCCTGGGATCGAGCTCTGAGTCGGGCTCCCTGCTCAGTGAAGAGTCTGCTTCTCCCTCTCCCTCTGCCTGCCCTCCCCTTGCTTGTGCTCGCTCTCTGTCAAATAAAAAAAAAAAATCTTAAAAAAAAAATAGTCAAAATACTGTAAAATGCAGTTGATTTGAACTATATCAAACATAATTTATTCTCTGGTAGTTCAGAGGGTAGTTCAGGATTTTGAGGGTTTATCATCATTGTTGTGCTATAATGTGGACATCATAAAGATGTGCAGAGTGTTAGCCAGGAAGGAACTGGGGTTAGTCAGACCAGCTTTTACTTAATGGCAATATTCTCTTTCTGTGTCATATATCCCTAACCAATAGTCATTAGTTTTTTCATAATTCATATTTTTTTAAATGATCAGTTTTTTTTTTTTAAAGATTTTATTGATTTGACAGCGAGAGAGAGAGCACAAGCAGGGGGAGCGGCAGAGGGAGAGGGAGAAGCACACTCCCCACTGAGCAGGGAGCCCGATGCGGGGCTCGATCCCAGGACCCTGAGATCATGACCCGAGCTGAAGGCAGATGCTTAACGACTGAGCCACCCAGGCTCATAATTCATATTTTAGAGAAGAGTGGTGATGCTAGATTTTAGGAAGAATAAAAAATGGCTTGTTAGTAACAATGAAACCTCACATTTGTAAAACCTAGTTATAAACAAGTACTTTTTTTTTTAAAGTAGGGTGGAGCCCAGTTGCAGGGCTTGAACTCACAATCCTGAGATCAAGACCTGAGGTGAAATCAAGAGTTGGATGCTTAACCTACTGAGCCACCCAGGTGCCCCAGAAACAAGTACTTTTTTTTTTTTAAAGATTTTATTTATTTATTTGTCAGAGACAGAGAGGGAGAGAGCGAAAGCGCACAAGCAGGGGGAGCAGCAGGCAGAGGGAGAAGCAGGCTTCCCGCCCAGCAGGGAGCCCGATGCAGGACTCGATCCCAGGACCCTGGGATCATGACCTGAGCTGAAGGCAGACGCTTAACCTTCTGAGCCACCCAGGCGCCCCACAAACAAGTACTTTTGATGTGGCACTTTGGGGTCTGGGAGCAAATGGTCAAGAAGGAATTTTTGAGATGTCTTTGGTGCAAAAAAAAGGTGTGTGTGTGTGTGTGTGTGTGTGTTTTAAGAGTGCCAAAAAAGGTGGTTTTATTAAATGGACAGGACCCGTGGGCAGAAAGCTGCACTGGGCTTGTGAGGAGTGACTGATTACATACTTTCAAGTTGGGAGGAGGTTAGGGATAGCATAAGTCTCTAAGGAATTTGGAAGCAAGGTTTCCAGGACCTTGGGGGCCAGCTGTTGTTCGGATAAGGTCATTTACTTCTGTCTGGTAAACCCTTAGTCAGGAGACCCTTCAAATGTGTATCAGTGGGCCATCTGTTTGGATGGTTGCTAACATATCTTGGAGAGGTAGAGATAAAGGAAGTTTCCAAAGGGATTTTCGTATGTTAAAGAAGACTGGGCGCCTGGGTGGCTCAGTTGGTTAAGCAACTGCCTTCGGCTCAGGTCATGATCCTGGAGTCCCGGGATCGAGTTCCACATCGGGCTCCCTGCTCAGCGAGGAGCCTGCTTCTCCCTCTGACCGTCCCCCCTCTCATGTGCTCTCTCTCATTCTCATTCTCTCAAATAAATAAATAAATCTTTAAAAAAAAAGAAGACTTACAGGATCCTGGAGGTAGGGCTAATGTCAAGCTGAAGTTGCCTTTGGCCTCTAGCAGAGTACTAATACTGAAGCAGTTGAGCTCTTTGAGGAAGGACGGTCACTCTGCCTGTCCCAAGTACTTGTCAATGGGCTGGAAGTTGTAAGGAAGTTTAATTTTTTCTGCATTTCTTTCGCCTTTGTTCTCCACATCACTTTCAGATAGTGTATTTGTATTAAAGATTCCTAAGTTTCAAGTACAAAAACCTTTCATTTTGTGGTAACTCACTAAAGAACTCATACGAAGAGACATAGACTAAGAAGTCAGTGAAGGGGGGCGCCTGGGTGGCTCAGTTGGTTAAGCATCTGCCTTTGGCTCAGGTCATGATCTTCTATCCTGGGATAGAGCCCCACATTGGGCTCCCTGCTCAGCAGGGAGCCTGCTTCTCCCTCTCCCTATGCCCCTCTCCCGGCTTGTGCTTGCTCTCTTTCTCTCTCTCATATAAATAAATAAAATCTTTAAAAAAAAAAAGTCGGTGAAAGAAAAGAATAAGATGAACTCTTGATGAAAATTTAGTATCTAATTAGCAGGGAAAAAAACAAACAACACTTCCATTTTCAGGCCAAATGAGAGTTGAACACAACCCTAATGACTGCAAGATAAAATTCAAACTCTTTTTGGTCTATACAGCATTCGACAGTTTGATTTGTCTGATGAATGTGACAGCACCTTTGGCATTTTGTAGCTTGAACCCTCCTATACGTATCAGATTCTCCAATATATAAAAGCCCTTTCAACTTTTTATAGCTCTCATTTATTCTGAAAACTGAAAATAAGACAGGGAAACACAACATATAAAGAAATGCAAAAAGTAAATACTCCCCAAATCCCCACCATTTCCTTGGTTTAAAAATTTAATTGACTTTTTTTTTTAAGATTTTATTCATTTATTTGCCAGAGAGAGAGAGCACAAGCAGGGGGAGCAGCAGAGAGAGGGAGAGGGAGAAGCAGGTTCCCTGCTGAGCAAGGAGCCCAATGCAGGACTCGAACCCAGGACCCTGGGATCATGACCTGAGCTGAAGGCAAACGCTTAACCGACTGAGCCACCCAGGTGTCCCTTAATTGACATTTCTAAGAGTAGCATTAACACTGGGGAAAACTGACTGGAGCAAGAAAAAAGGTTCTGGCAACAAATATTAAATATAATCTTAATTTTTGGGGCTTGCAACATAGAATCTAGACGAATGTAATTCTAAAACATTGTCCCTAAAAATGACGGATTCCAAGGAAATGAAAATTCTTGTAGGCTGAGAGGTCAATGGAATTATTTGATAAGGATTAAAGAGGCACGGAAGTTGCTTTAGGAAATTTTCCTGGTCACAATAGCAAGATTTCTTGTATGCAAAGGCCAGGTTTTAAATCTCATTCAGGCACGTTTTAACAGGATTCCACTTGTAATTTTCCAGTAGGTTTCTTCCTCTTACATCTTCTATTGGAAAGCAATCAACTTTAGTATTGCCCAATTTAATGATATGCCTAGAAAAATCATTCAAGCATGATGAGAAAAGAAAAAATGATCTCTGCAAATTTCTCAATATTCACCGAAAATTGGCACCATTTTCTCATGTGGTACATCTGCACACAACTATCCTTATATGAAAATCAATTTTAATGTTCTGGCTTCTCCCCAAAATACCATGACTACAACTTAATATGAACCTGGCTTTGCCACTTCAACTAGTTAACAATCTTCGCAAAATTGTCTTTAGTTATGAAATATGGCATAATTGTACTCACATATGTCTGGTGGATTTACCTAAAAACTAAAGATTTAAGGTTCAGCTTCACAACTATTTTCCCATTTTGTAATACTGTTCCGTAACACAATTATCATGGCATTCTTCAAGTTGGATTTCCATATTGGGGTATTCGCTGCATCTATTTTTAATTGGGATAAAAATACAATTTGATTCTTGCAACTCAGATATCCCCAGAGCAGGGTTGGCATTATCTAGTAATGTGTTAAGAAAGCAGAATCTCAGTACCCGCCTTCCACCTTCTCAATTACAACCCGTATTTTAACAAGATCCTTTAGGTGATTCATTTGGGGCTGCCACTCAGCCTAGGCAGTGAGAGGATGCACCCAAGGCAGAACAAAAGAGAAGTTTATTGATCACACTGCAGGACAGCAGTGGGCAAGAGAGTAAAGGAGAGACTGCAAGGAGGTAGTGGGGAGAGGCCACAGTTATAGGGCGGCATAAGGGAGTATGGGGATATATGGAATTTTCTAAACCTTTTTTGGTAATCTTAGGAACTGCGCCTGGTTGTGAGTAGCCCATTGGGCAGTTAGGGCCTATGGCTATTTCGAGGTGGGTCACTTAAAGAGCCTCTTTGTATCCAGCTCAGTGTTCGCTGTGGGTCCTTTTGCCTTGCTCAGGATTCCATCACTCAAGTGTTGCCTAAAGCAGCCTCCACAATTCATCCATACATTCAAATTAGCCAAAGCTCTGAACTAGGCTCACATAACCATACATCTTCGAGTATCATTCGCAAGTGATATAAGAGCTACATTTATACATTCAACGACTCAATATTGAGGGCCTACTATATGTGCTAAGCACTGCGTTAAGAGCCAAAGCTGATCCGTTGATCTCAAACAAGTTGGTCAAGAACATTGCTCCTCCACCCGCCACCCACCCGTCCATTAAGTCTACAGCCCTCAAGCATCAAACGCAGCTTAAAAAACACAAATGCCTCTACAAAATAGGAAGAAATGTTTGTCCTGGAAACTTCAAAAATATTTCTCCACCACAAAGCTCAACTGAGTTAAATTTTTTTTTTTTTTTAATTCTAAGGGCGTATGAATCTTAGTTACCTTAGTAACTAACTACCTCAGTTACCTTAGTTACCAAATCTAAGTGCAGCTTTGGGAAGTAAATTTATAAAAAGCAGAAAAAACTCATAATCCTATTAAGCAGAGGCAACTAGTACTGCTTTTTTTTCTGTACATTTTTATATAGTTGCCATCATATCTTATATACAAATTGATTTTGGTTCTTTTCTGTAACATAGCATGACCATTTTCCTAATAAGAGCTCCTTATATTCTGCAGCCATTAAAATCATTCCATATTTTAAACATACAAGGCAATCTTCCTCTTAATATTGGACAAAAAATAATACTGTGATGAATACTCTTAGATATATATTCTTGTCAGACTCTGTTTCCTTACACTGACAATGAATGTCTGGAATGGATGTTCATTTGAGATCAATATTCTTTATTATGTTATAGTAGTGTGATTCTAGGTTCCTAGTTTTCTAGGACTTGAAAAATCACAAATGGGATTAAACCATACCTTAGTAGTATCTGACAATATGGAACAGCAACCCACTCATACTAGCTTAAGAAAGAAATAGAAGGGGGCACCTCAGTGGCTCAGTTGTTAAGCGTCTGCCTTCGGCTCAGGTCATGATGGTCCTGGGACCGAGCCCCGCATCGGGCTCCCTGCTCTGCGGGAAGCCTGCTTCTCCCTCTTCTACTCCCCCTGCGTGTGTCCCCTCTCTTGCTGTGTCTCTGTCAAATAAATAAAATCTTTTAAAAAAAAAAAAAGTGCCTTCAGCTCAGGTCATGATCCCGGGGTCCTGGGATCGAGCCCCAAGTCAGGGCTCCCTGCTCGGTGGGGAGTCTGCTTCTCCCTCTCCTCCCTGCTCATGCTCTCTTGCTATCTCTGTCGCTATCTTTGTCTCTCTCTCTCAAATAAATAAATAAAATCTTCAAAAAAAAAAAAAAGAAAGAAAGAAATAGAATAGAGGGGAATCTCACCTTTAAATAAAGTAAATAGAAGTCCAGCTGGGCCTGATGAACACTGGAAAGATTTCAGACAGCTTTCTTTTTTAGGCAGTATAACACCTTTCTTACATTTCTGGGTGATTGCTGTATTGGCTACTAAGCTTGTCCTCTGCACATACATGACATTCAGCTCCAGATTTGTCTTTAAACTTCTAGGGCTCATCGTCATCAAAATGACACCCCCCCCCCCCAGGAGAGCTAATTCGAGTGCCTCCCCATCCATATCAGAATTCCAGGTCAGTTTGTATAGGTCTTCTAGAGAGCTGAAAGAGGGTAAGCTAGCTCTTCAAGAGACAGGAAAGGAATTAGCAACCAGAATCAGATTAAAGACTTTTTCCTCCTCTGCCTACCCTGAGCTCAGTGACGGCTGTCGGCAAATGAGCCAAAACGAGAGGGATCCTTCAGACTATTAAAAACAAGAAACAAAACAAAACAAATAAATACAAAAACAAAAGTTTCAGCAACTGGTTCAACATGTAGGACATGCTTTTGAGTATGCAGAAAGTTGATTTCCCTGGCAGTGGGAATGCACGTATCTAAGGCCATATATTAAAAGATAATAAATATGGCTGTGACAAATCATGGTGAGGACAGAAAACAAATCTTGTTAGTGAAATTATGTTCTTGTCATCTTAGAATAAGAAATTTGTGGGCACGTGGGTGGCTCAGTCAGTTAAGCATCTGCCTTCTGCTCAGGTCATGATCTCAGGGCCCTGGGATCAAGAGGCTCCATGGGGAGCCTCTTCTCCCTCTACCTCTGCCTCTCCCTTTTCTCTCTGTCTCTCATGAATAAATAAAGAAAATCTTAAAAAAAAAAAAGAAATTTGTGCTTTGTGAATTCATTTCTAAGCTTTTGTTATTTTTTTTCTCTTTGATTTCCTAAATTCATTTTTGTCCAATCTTAGATCCACAGAGAAAAGAAATCATATTTAGGCCAGAAGAACTTAGTAAGTGGCAGAGGATGGAAGGGTGTAGAGAGCAAGATGGGAGTCACTCAGGTCAAGCAAGAGCCTGTTTCAAATAGGGACCTGTGTTAAGCAATGATGTAGAGTTAAGGGTACTGCAGAGGGGCACCTGGGTGGCTCAGCAGGTTAACTGTCTGGCTCTTGATCTCAGCTCAGGCCTTGATCTCAGGGTCCTGAGCTCAAGCTCCATGTTGGGCTCCACACTAGGTGTGCAGCCTACTTAGAAAAAAAAAGGGGGGTACTGCAGCCACGAGATATCGCTGGGATCAGTATCAGGTGACACCTCAGAACTGGTAACAACCACAAGCAGAAGCAGGGGCCCAAGACCGATTAAAATCCCTTTGAAATGGGAGAGGATTTTTGCAGCAAACTGTCACTCTTCAGACATGACCCCTCTATGTCTGACCACTTAAGAAAGGCAGCTGCCAGATTGATCTCTGAAAAGAACGGAGATCCTTTACTGCGGAGCATAATAAGCAGCGTATGTTGAGCTGACCCGACCTAGGTCTTATCTCAACCTCAACCACACCCACAGATTGACTTCTGTTTCCTACACCCTTCTGTTATCTTGTTATATTGTGTGGCTTGTCTTACGTTCTGCTCCGTGGGCTGGGTAAGAAGTCAAGTTAATCACATGGTGAAATGTCATTGAGTTTGGAATCCTGAACCTGTTTTTAAATTATGATTAACTTTGCCTCATGATTAGATAAAGCTGACATTGTGGAAAGACACAATTCATGTGTGCGCCTTCATAGCGTGCATCACGACAAAGGGGTCGTGGCAACAGCAGAGGATGGAACAGGGGCTAAAATCTGATTGGAGATGCCTAGAGATAAAAACCCAAGAGAACCATGGTTGCAATCTCTTTCTGCCTGGGATTTTCTATCACAAGCTCTTCTTATATATATATATATTTGTACATGGGACCTTCTCTTAAAGAACACACAACCCACCTAACCGGGTTTTGTGACTTGGGATGAATGGTTCCCCTACCACAACACATGATCTTCCTGTAAGGAATGGTCGGGTCAGATGACAAGGCACGCATGAGGTGATTGATCATTAATCCTGAATCCGTATCATTTATAGGCAATTAACAATGCTTGGATTTAGAAGGTTTGGTATTCCTTGAGTAAATTAAGCTCAAATGGGAAAACATGAAGTTTCTGAACTGCTTTCCATTCTCCTGAGCTAAACAAAATACTGCATCAGATGGTGACACAACAAATTGATAGAAGTTCAAACTCTGATGTAATTTATTGTTCACTCAGTGGGGTAAGGTCTAACTTAGTCTTTGACCTAAACAAGGTTCTTATCTAAGACTCTGACCTTATATTTCTATTTTATATTCCTGAGGTTTATTTTTTAAGGTGATTGGATACTTTGATCCACTGAACTAACAAAAACTAATCTTACATTTCCATCCCTGGAAAGAAGGATTGGACTCTATTTTGAAAGCCAGTCTAAATTTTTCTCATATGAAGACACTTGTAATTTTTTTCACATGAGGCACTTATTCTTCAGCCATTGGTAAGAATCTAAAGACCTATTCTATTGCATTTTAGTTACTATGTGGAATTATTTTGTATTAAAGTTGAAAATTCTTTTTAGAGAAAATTCAATACTATAATTACGTATTCTCTTACCATGTACAGTTTACACTGGCATTTTTGAGCTTCTGAGACTAGTAAAACATTCATTTTTTAAACAACGCAATTTTTAAAATTCTCCATTATATGAGTAATATGACATTTATTTTTTTTCTTTAGTTTTTTATTTTAAGTAAACTCCACGCCACATGTGGGGCTTGAACTCACAACCCTAAGATTGAGAGTCACATGCTCTACTGACTGAGCCCGCCAGGTGCCCCGACATTTACAGTTTAAAAGCAAATCATCATCTGTAAAACTGATGAATTAATAAGAGAATAATATATCACAAGGTATTCGAGAAATCGTACTTTAGCTTCATATATCTTCTTATCTCCATGTATGCTGAAAACAACCACAAGACAACTGCTATTAAACATATTTATTACCATTTCAGATTTTCACACACACTTTAATATGTACGTATTAAAATACTACAGGAACTACCGTCACCTGATGGTGGTAGAGACTGCTTACTTGAAAATATTAACTTCATACATATCAAAACGCATCATCCTCAAATGAACTGCAAAATGCCTTAAGTATGTTGAAGCGATAAAGACAGAGTTTATCATACTTTACAGCCGTATAAAGAGTCGCTAGCCAGCACGAAGATAACGGATTTATTTGACAATGAAAATGTGTTTTGATAGTTTGGAAGGCTAGTACACTATGTAGGGCACTTTCTTTCTTTTTTTTTTTTTAAAATGTTTTATTTATTTATTCTTGAGAGTCAGAGAAAGAGAGAGAGAGAGAGAGAGAGAGAGAGAGAGAGGCAGAGGGAGAAGCAGGCTCCCCGCCTAGCAGGGAGCCTGATGCGGGACTCGATCCCAGGACCCTGGGATCATGACCTGAGCCGAAGGCAGACGCTTAACCATCTGAGCCACCCAGGCGCCCTATGTAGGGCACTTTCCAAAAGACTGAAGAGATGCTTTGGGTAAAAAGTAAGAAATGTATAAAACAAAACTATCAGAAAGATTTTTTTTAAAAAGAGTATTTGACAATCATCCTTTAAAAAAAAAGACTTTTAATATCAATTTCTTCTATCCAACCAAACTGACATGACTCAGGTATTTTTAAATATTTTAGAAACACTTCCTAAAAAATTTACAAGACAGTAGCTTTCAGATGTTCCCTCAATACCTGGGTTGCTCAGACGAAGTAAATCTTATGAGAACTCACCACCAACCCCAAGCGTTTTCACGCATATGCTTACTCTTCTTACCACCTTGAGCTTAGAAGTAGGCAGTCCTCCACAAATGTTCACTGAACTCAGCTACTGAAATTACAACAGCTAAAATATCAATATATCCATAACTCAACAGGCCTTTGGAAGACTGTGGGAAATCATAACACTGTCAGTTTATACAAGTATTCATAAACACATGAAAATGTTCTAGTTTACCCTACATGCCTCAGCCCTTTTGAATGCTATACAAAGAAGTAATTAAAAGGATAAACTTCCTGAGTAGTTCCATAAAATATGGATAATATTTAAAAATGAAAAGCAGTCTGAAAAGAGGCAAGCTAAACATTAGCTATACTCTTTTATTATATGGCATAGACTAATTTAGTAATTAATAGTCCCACATAACTGTTTTACTCAGGTTGTTGTCAGGCCTGCTTTTAAAATTAAGTCACTAAGGAGAAAACGTTTTCAGTCTGTAGTTATATTTAAATCATCAATTTGACTTCTACCTTTTAAAGTCTATTAATTTAACAAAGATAGCCAAAAGTTGGTATTCGAGGAAAAGACTTTCGGTGCAGGTTATGAACAATGAAAGATCATTAAAAAGGCGTGTAACAAAAGTATTTTCCATAAAAACAAAGACACCTCAAACACGTCCACTCATACCTCTAGTTTAGGTGAGAAACGAGGTCAATCTTGAAAAAAAAATCATATAATTTTAAACTTTGCACTAAGTCAGCTTGGCCTTTCTTCCCCCCAAGAATCAGGTTTTAGTGTACCTGAAGGAAACTAAGTATAAGTATATTGAAAAGATACTGGCTTCCAATAATATACAGTCATATTGATATAAGGTATCAATATATTGATGTATAATCTAGTAGAGGAGTAACAATGGCCACTGATGCTAAGTGATAATTAAGTGTCATCACTCAAACGATTTCTAGGAGAAAAACTTGGTTGCCCCTTTCCTCAAACGAGGATACAATTTTCCTCGAAAACAAGATACAAAATTATAAATTCTGAAAGGTCCTATTTGTTAACCTCCTAAAAATAAGCAGTCACCTTTTAAAAGTATAAAGAGCTAAATATAACCCTTCCTTGTCTAAAAGTCACACTGTTCACATGTAATCTAGTGTTTCCTTTATCTTCCAGAATCTCTGGAGATTTAACGTATGCTGAGAGGACCAACCAACAATGGTAATTTAAGCCAAGTAGAAACGTTTATGAAAATTCAGCACCGTTACTGAGGAAACATGCCGCTGAAGTATGGGGGTATAAAAAGAGCTTAGTTCCAAAAGGAAAATCTATCATTACAAAGGCAGCGGTCTCTTACATTCAAATGGCATCATGAGGATTAGTGATCATTGGTTCCTCTGAAATGAGATTTTTGACTCCAGCATTTATGTACGTGTTTATTTATACTTTATAGCGTAATGTGGCTCAATTAACTCACTGGTATATAAAGAATAAAAAGGGATGAAAAATCTGAATTGTATTAAATACAAATGAAGTAAAATAATGTGAAATGTCAAGGTAAGCTCTAGTACTAAAAAAAATGTACCTCTACATAGGCTCTAGAGCATCAGTTCTCAACCTCTTTTCTGACATGATAAATCCATGCCATATTCCAACGACTAAACCCGTATTCTGACCAAGTTTTCCAAAAATTGGAAGGAAAATAAAGTATTACAGAAACCGAGACGGGACATAAACCTTAGGGGCGGATCTGGATTATTCCGCACGCTGGGTTACGGCGGAGGGTGCTGGTGCAGATGACACCCGCCCACCAGCTCCAGCCCCACACCTCGTTCTCTCACGCAAGAATACTTATCAGAGCCCAAGTGAGTCTGAGGAGAATATTATTAGTGTGCCAGTTACCTGTTAACAATCACTGTTCTATAGAATGTTATCGAGGCTTTAGAAAATAGAACCATGTTCCTTAGAGCGCGGGACTTCTATAAGGAATTTAAAACCTGCAGTTGAGACATTTATTAAGTTGATAATGAGGAAACTAATTCCGTTTATAGAAACTGGCGATCTTGGACATATTCCAATTCTCCGCCAGAAGCCTCTGCTGATCCCTCTCCGGTTTGTAAAATATATACCAACCATGGCTCTTTGAGATTACAAATAATCTCACAAGGTGTGTCACCGCAGAGCCAGATCTCACGGCTGATGTGAAGAGCTGCAAGACTGGCTTGCATAGAGGACAGACTGAGGCATCAGGAGAGCTGTGGCTCACAGTGAAGTAAATGCTAAAAGAAACAAACTGCTGAAGGTACCAGAATGCCAGACGAGGACAAACCGCCGATGCACTGCAACGGTCAACACCAGGGCCCTGCCAGCTAAACCCCTTTCTCTGAGTTTTCAGTTGGCTTGCAGGTTTATCCTAGGAGAAGATCTGATTACATGATGTAAGTCAAAGAAGGACCGATTTTATTTTACTGTTATACAGCACAGAGACTGGCAAATTTTTTAAAAATAAAGGGCTGGACTGTAAATATTTTAAGTTTTACTAGTCACATGACCTGATCTTGGTCTCTGATATATTTTTTTTTTCTATGACTCTTTAAAAATGTAAAGATTATTTTTCGCATGCTAGCCATATAAAATCGGGCACTTGCCAAACGAGGCCATAGCTTGTAGTCCCCCTTGATATAGAAGAAAAGCAATTCTCAACTACTAACTCTCCTCTTTTTTTCAACTTTAAATAATTTCAGATAGAATAGGAATTAGAGGTTCAAAGGACTGTAAGGATGAGCGATCTAACTTTCCAAATGGGGAGCTCAAGGCTCAGGGGCCCCGAGTGACCTGCTTGGAGCAGAGAGACCAAACACTTGTCTCTCTTTTACCTTCCATTTTTGGAATACACTCAAATTCGAGGACTCCCTTTAAAATGAAGTATACTAGAACTTTACTATATTCACAGCTTAAAGTATTTGCTTTACCAGATACTTTTTTTTTCACATTCTTTTATCATGTTCAAGAAATTCACACTCAGAACCAAGAAAAACTTACAATACTTTTAAACTAGTATTGAGATAGCATGGGGCTTGAGGAGGCTTAGAATTCTGTCCCCCAAACTCAGTAAACTGGACAGGACGGCTTCTGAGTTGAAGCCTGAATAGGGCTGCTGGGTCGAGGTGACCAGTTATATGACATTAATATTCAAAGCAAACAGACTTTGCTCCTTTCTCATTAAGTCCCTCTAGAACACACCGGGCTACCAAGCAAACACTTCACAGAAATGAGTCTAACCCGTCTATGTTTTTTCCTATTACAGAAATATGGACTTAGGAATAGCACTTTAATGCCACTTCTCAGAGTTAATTAAAAAAATTTTTTTTCTTATTCTTTGTACCTGAGTTTCTAGTTGTTTCCCACAGCATTTCCGATTAAAACCTGCTTTTATTATCAATGAAAAGATTCTCTAAACCAAAACAGATATAGTCAGATATTCAAAATGAACCTTCCCTAAATTTAGCACTTGAATTTTAAACTATTTCACCACCCTATATCAAAAAAGAAAAAAATCTTTCATGGGTCAATTCTGAATATAAAGTTTGAAATCCCTTGCATCTTTTAAAATACACTTATACAACAATTAAATTAATATTTAATTAATATTATTAATCAATAATATTAATTAAAATAATTAACATTTATAAAATATTATCACTGATAAACCATGCATCATCCAAGTTGTTTAAGAAATGCCATCACAGGGGAGCCTGGCCGGCTCAGTCGGTGGAGTGTGTGACTCTTGATCTCGCGGGGTTGAGTTCGAGCCCCACGTTGAGTGTAGAGATAACTTAAAAATAAAATCTTAAAAAAAAAAAAAGAAAGAAATGCCATCACATATCAGCTCCTAAAAGATCACAATTGCATCAAACACAGATTTGTGAAAATTTTCATTTTATTTATTAAATTAATTTTTTTAAAGTAAACTCTACGCCCAACGTGGGGTTCAAACTCATGACCCCAAGATCAAGAGTCACGTGCTCTACTGACTGAGCCAGCCAGATGCCCCTGAAAATTTTCATTTTAGGTATGAGGTCATGTGTTTTTGCCACATCATGTCCTCACTTTTCAGGTAAGAGGGACTTGACTCCCTTAAGACTAAAAATTAAGGATGCCTTTCTCCATCATTAAAAAAGATTAAAGAAAAAAATTATTACTTCTTAATGATCCATAAGTGGCTCCTAGATCTTCCTTTTATTCTACTGTATTTAAAAACTCTTCTTGAAGTTTCAATTTAAAGTCCTCTTTGATTCTCTGTAACAACTCTGGTTTAAAAATAACATCCAATGCAGTCATTGCCAGAGCTTTGGCTGTACGTAAAGTGTAGAACTGAGCTTCCTGTGATCCTAAAAGGTGGAGAAAATAAATGAAGAAACCTCCATATTTATTATAAATTACTGAACTGTTTTCAGGTTAGCACTCGATACCAAACTGCCTCTCCAAATGCCCACCACAATACAGTATTTTCTGAGGTCATGTTAGATAATGAAATAACAATAGACTAAATTACACGGGCAGCTATAACCACAAAAAGAGAGCATATGCCAACACGTTCACTTAGTTCTAAGAACACTTACCTGCAGCTTCCGTATATTGTTCTGTATGATTTAAGGCATCAGATCCAATGTAAAAATATGGATGAATCCCAGGAACCACAAAAGTAACATTTCCAAAATCAGTAGATCCTTGGAAAGGCACAACAATCCATGAATTTCTAATCGCTAGTCCAATGAACACCACACCATACTTATCCAATCTCTATAGCACCTGACATGATTTACCACTCCTTGCCTTCTAGAAATTCTCTACTCCTTTGGCTTCCATGACTTGACTCTCTCCTGATTGTCTGGCTTTCTGTCTCCTCTAAATGGCTTCCTCTGCCTGTCTCCTAAGTGCTGGTAATCCCTAGGGAGTCATCTTTGGGCATCTTCTCTGTGTACTTGAGCGACCTCAAAAACTCCTGTGTTTTCAATCACCTTTCAGATATTGACATCTTCTATATCTCCAACCTAGACATCTTTTGGGGGTTCTGGATTCAATAGGCTACTGAATAGCTCCCCTTAAAAGTCCTATAAGCACCTTAAACTTAACATACTAATAATATATACCAACATACCATACCCCAACCTGCTTTCTCCTGAACTCCTTATTTCAATAAATGACATTAACATCCCATTTCTACGGCCAACTCCTTTTGAGTCCACCTTGTCAACATCTATTATTATATTTTAGGAGAACACTCTAACATGCAAACATATTAGTAATGATGCTTTTAAAAGGAACAAAATCTAAAATAACCCTCAATACACTTATAACTATTTAAATTCTAATAGTTGCTTACTAAACAACTACTAGTAAACAACCATAATAGTCACACCTCAAAAACTGGAATGCCCCCTTATAACTTGCTAGCCTGTCTACTGATGACTGAGAATGAATTAAAATTCTAGTTCTCCTTTAAGTAGCTTACTTAAAAATTAGAACTAAGCAAATTTAAACACTAGAAATATTTAGAATACAAAGGAAAAAGTATGCTGGCTATTTCTAAAAACAAATCTGCTCACTTAACACTTTACATTCACTGAAGAGTTCATTAGTTTCTTTCCCCTAACCATTAAGTTTGTGAAAAATATTATCAAAAACAAGAGCAATACCCCCACCTCCAAAGCTGCTAAACAAAACCATTTAACCAAAGATGATATTTTCCTTCCCCAAACAGCACAATATAGTATATATGAAGGAACCTAATTACCTGAAGAGCCATTCAATATTGCATCTTCTGAAATAAATTCTATTCCAAGTTTTTTTCCGTTTTCAATATAAGCTTTCCAGAGGCTCTTATTGGGAAGAACATTGTAATAATCATGTGCTCCACCTTTAATTTCTACCTAATAAGAAATTATAAAACAAATTTTGAAATAAAAAACTCATTCACTATCTAATTTTTAAACCAGCAAGAGGTTTAAGGGCACACTTTCCCTTCCAGATATAAACTCTCTCAAATATTTTACCTTTAAAAAATATGTATTTTCTATAATGAGACTTCCCCAGGACCCTATCTCCTAATGTGATATATGTACCAAACCACACAATGTCACCTTGCTCTACTGGCCAGTGAGTCTCAACTTTAGTAACTTCAATAGGGTACAGAGGAAGCCCAGGAATCTCCATTTAAACCAGCACCCCCACGTAATTCTGATGCAGGTGGTCCAAAAACCAGACACTGAGGAACACTGAGCCCTAGGCTGTAGCCTCTAAAAGAAAAAATTAAGCTGTACTCATACCCAAAATACAAGCCAACATTGACACCACTGCTTGGTCCGAAAGGTTTAAAGGTACCTGAGAGGAAGACAGGAGGCTCACAATGAAGAAGGGTTGACTACGGGGGTCACTTACTATTTATTTATTTGTATTTTAAAAGTAATCTCTACAGCCAACGTGGGGCTCAAACTCACAACCCCGAGATCAAGAGTTGCATGCTCTACCGACTGAGTCAGCCAGGCGCCCCTGAGTCCTCACTTATTAATTTCAGTATTTCAGTGTATGAAGATTTACAAGCAGTTTATAGGTGGCCAGTTAAGAGGATTTACAGATTTTGTTTCGATTAAATCCAAATGGGTAACAGTTCTTCAAATGAAAGGTAATGCCAATAAACTAGTAAAAGCCAATTATAAAATGGCAGGGTGGACATTTCTTCTATTCTTAGCCAACATCTAAGTTAGAAATAATGACCACCTGGTCATATATTACAAATCAGCCAATATATGAAAAATATATTTTAAAAATATAACTAATTATATTACATTTAATATAATTTAATTTATATTTAAATATTAACTTATATTATTAAATATAAAATTTATTATTTTATAATATATTGATTTAAATATTTAAAATATAATTTTTATATTATTATATAAAATTAACAATTTTTTCCTCTCTGGACATTTATACTGCCCGAGAATCACTGCTACTGTGAGACACCATTCACTATCTGAGTAAGTCATACATCTCCAGTCTAATGAGAGCAGAAACAAGTAAGGGAGTAAGGATGAGAGCGAGGCCCTAACTCTTAACAAACACCTCATTTAATTCTCACAAGAACCCTAAGATAGATTATATTATCTCCATTTTTCAAGAGAAAATGGAGGCCTAAACATATGAAATAATAATAAGATAGTAATAATGTTTCCAAAAGTTACAAAATCAGCACCAATCCAGATCTTGACTCTCCAACTGGACTACAAGCTCCTCCCAGGGCAAGAATATGTAATATTCGCATTACACTGGATGCCCTGTATGACTGCTACATAGATGTCACTGATTTTATGGTTCAAATGAACAAACTTTCTAGCAAGCCATAAGTATTTATATCATTACTGCACATACCTATAACTTCACCAAAAATAGCTTTCGTTGATTTTGCCATAAAGTTCCCTTTATGGGAACTATACTGAGTAATTCTGAAAACATAACTGCCAATAAGGAAGGTTATAACTTGCAAAAAAGCAGGGATTCTAGTTCAGCCCTATGAAGAGTTATTCCAAGAACAGTGTAATAAGAGGACTGTAGTCCTCCCTATGTGGGCACTGAGTAAAATAAGTAAGAATTAAAGACCTTCACATCACCTATTCAGTCAATTGATTTTATATATTCAAAACACTGCCAAATGATAAAGGAGCAAGGTAGGTTCTACTCTAACTTAAAAAAAAAAAAAGATTTATTTATTCATTTTAGAGAGAGAGAGCTCATGTGCGTGTGCACCTGCGGGGTGGGGGAGGGGCAGAGAGAATCTCAAGCAGATGCTGTGCTGAATGCAGAGCCCCATGGAGCTCAATGTCACTCACGACCCTGAGATCATGACCTGAGCTGAAATCAAGAGCCTGACGCTTAACCAACTGAGCCACCCAGGCGCCCCAGGTTCTAATCTAATTTGGTAATATTCTAACTAAACAACCCCAGCCCACATATATACTTCTGATTATAACTTAGATTAACTCTTAAAAGTTCTTACTGTACACCCCGTAGCCAAAGCTGCAGCTCTGAAGCAATCTTCTGCCTTTTTGGTCAAAACTGGAAGTTCTTTCATTGAGGGTGCACGGAAGTAATAGATTAATTCAGAATAAGAGGGAATGATATTGGGTTTTACACCACCACTTTTTATTATGCCTATAAAAAGAACCAAATTACTGAAATTCAGCTTGGAGACCATTTCTTTAGGTTAAAATACACCTATAAAGTTTTCAGCCAGTATGTACATGAAGAAAAACAATTTAAATTTACTAGCTTCACAGATATACCAATCAAAGATTTTGATGTGTTGTACAAAAGTTTCTATACATAGGGTAATACTTTTTAGCTAATAGGAAAAAAAAATTGTCTATATGTACTTTATTCTAAGGAATTTATATAATGTTAAGAAATTATGTTGCATGACTATAAAGAAACTGTTAAAAAACTTTTATAATTATCCAGCCTTCTGAAAGAGACGTTTATTTCAGTAGGCTTCACTACAGTTGTACATTCTGAAAAACTTTTGACCTAAGGTGGGGAAAAATGGTGTAAGGTTCTGTAATTACCCTCATACTTCCAAAATCCAATGAATATTTTAAATGGCATTTAAATTATGGGAACATAATTTTTATACCAGCAAGAAACCAATGCAGGTCAAAGATCACTAAGCACTATTAACTGTCAAAACAAATGCGTTTATTTGGAACTACACTGAGAAGGAAGATTTAGCCATTCAAAGTAATAATTAAAATAGATATATAAAATCTAAATTTATATGACCTGCTTTCAAAAATATTATTTCTACATATTTCTCTTAAAAAAAAACTAAGAAAATTGGTAAACGTACCATTATAAACTAATTTCAGCCTGTAACAAACTCAGGTAAAGAACGGATATTAAAGTGTAACAAAATCCCATATCATGAGAAAATAAACTAAAAAATAAATTGGTACCTTCAAGATACTGTCGTTACATTAAGGTAACACATAATTTATCGTTACATTAAGGTGATACTGTCATTACATTAAGGTGATATGCATAACTTAAAAAGATGTTACTCAGGATAAACAGCACTTAAAAAATAAAACCAGTAACCCTAACTGTTTTTAAATTGAGGAAATGATTTGCTACCATTAAAAGACAGTGAGGATAACTGGAAAATCAAGATTCAACTTTCAAATACCCACAGAAAGCATGTATGTCCTTACATAAAACCATTATTTCTAATACTCAAAATGACCATTCCATTTACGCATAAATTCTCTTAACTGTCTTCTTACCCAACATATACAAACATCCTAGTATTCTGTCACATGAATTTCTGAAAATGTTTAAAAAGTTTGGAATATTCACATGAAGTACATAAAATGTTTCCAATTTTTAAAACTCAAGCACTAATTACCTTGCACTGAAATATATTAAGCACCATCTATTACACAAAATATCTGACATTCGTACCATGAACTCTCCAGGTTGGTTTCATTTGCTGTCTCAACACGGACAGATTGTTGTAAGCCAGGACAGCAGCGTCTAATGCATTTACTCCTTCCCAGGGATATGCAGCAGCATGAGATGCTTTTCCGTAGTATTTCACAGTCACGCTAGGAAATCAAACATCATTTGGAATTACTCTTTTCAAAATCACTAAAGAAAATCCAGGTACTGTAATTAGAATTACCCAACAAGTATTCAGAATTAATTCAGACTGCTGGAATTTTTATTCGCAAATCATTTGTAGAAATAATGTAACAATTTATGTATCTTAGTTATAGTTTACTGTTATGTAACACAGTGACTGACACAAAGATGGCATTCCCCAGAAGAGAGAGAAAAAGACAACTTTGCTCAATCGACCTCCTGTGCAAATTAAATCTGTATACAACTCAAGTCAAACAAACATGCAATTCTGTGTTAGGTGCTGGAATTACAAAACAGTTGGCTCCTGTCTCCTTCTACATTGCATTGTGATAACTTCATATCAAAGGTCTGCAAAACTCAGATGATTCTGTCTTAAGGGTGGGAGAAGGTAAAGGAAAACCGAAATAGGTGACAATTTGAAATGAGTTAAGACAGCCTCTGAATAGCAGATTATACTCACAATATTATAAGATACTCTAGCATTGTCAGTTGTTCCTAATATTTTATTAGTGTTCCAAAACACCTGTGTCACTAGTATCTCAAAATTTTATCAATTATTGTTGTTCTACTTCCAAACAGTTCTCATATCAATCTAACTACTCAGATACAATAAAAAAATAAGGTTTAAGGAAAGGATTGCATATGAAATAGTTTATTTATAAACACGACTTGCTTAGACAACACTATTTAAGCCTAACTAATAGTATCCACATTTAAATTATTAAAAAGCTACTCTAGACTTATTTTTTTTTTAATGGACTAGATTCAAGAGTCCTTGGTATGCTCATATTTCTTGACAAATTCAAAACATTCTGTTAGCAAAAGAAAAACAAGTAAAAGCATCCAAACACATTTTTAAGATTTTGTTGGATACTTGTTATTTCCTTGATATATATCTTATCACCGTTATATTGAAACTGGAATTTTAACAAAACTGGTGATAAATATAAAATGGAAAAGGACAGTCTTTATGAAAATGGCTCTAGCACCATTTCTCCCAGGGCCCAAATCTATGTACAATTAAAGAACAATAAACTACAGGAAAAGAAATGTTAATGGTCATTTTACCAACATTAGTATTTGAGCATATTTTAAAACGTATTTTAAAAAACATATTTTACGATGAGCACCGGTTGTTATATGCAACTAATGAATCATCGAACACTACATCAAAAACTAATGATGTACTGTATGTTGGCTAACTGAATTTAAATAAAAATATAAAAAATAAAAATTAAAAAAAACAAAAACAAAACATATTTTAAACAAACTGACATGGAATAATTTTTAAGACATATTCTTTCATCTTCGAAAGCAAAAGCCAGACCAACAATATATTTAGCAGAATATTTAAGGGGGAAAATCCTCCTTTAAAAGTCAATTTATGAGGCACCTGGGTAGCGGCTCAGTGGGTTAAGCATCCTTTGGCTCAGGTCTCTCAAGGTCCTGGCACAGCTTCGAGTCAGGCTCAGCAGGGAGTCTGCTTGTCTTTCTGCCCCTCCCCCACTCATGTGTGGGCACTCTCTCTCAAATAAAATCTTTTTAAAAAAATAAAATAAGGGGCACCTGGGTGGCTCAGTCGTTAAGCGTCTACCTTCGGCTCAGGTCATGATCCCAGGGTCCTGGGATCGAGCCCCGCACTGGGTTCCCCGCTGGGCAGGAAGCCTGCGCTTCTCCCTCTCCCACTCCCCCTGCTTGTGTTCCCTCTCTCGCTGTGTCTGTCTGTCAAATAAATAAATAAAATCTTAAAAAAAATTAAAAAAAATTAAATTTATATGTGTACCTATTTATGTTTATAAATATACTCAAAAAGTCTTAGAAGGATATATGCCTCTGGAGAAGGGACAGGATGTGGGAAAGGTGGTCAATATGGACATAGCGCTTTATCTTATTGTTAGAGATTCTTAGGATGAACAGATTAGTAACTTTTTTTTAAAATTTTAGTTCTTGTTCTCTTTTCTGTCTTAAAAGATGGCCAATGAAAAACTAAGAAGCCAGACACTAAGAAAAGGCCGGAGGCCAACTGGGCTGCTATCAGGATCAGGGCCCAGAAGCCGAACTCGTAAGTCCTAGAAGGCTAATGGGCTGGGAAGCCTGCCTGCAGTTGCACGCCCCGTCTAGCCAGAGGCTTTGGCAGAGATTTCTAACCTCGAAGGTTCTCCAGACATGTACTAGTATACACTACACCCCTAAATCCAAAGTGGGAAGATTCTTCCTACTGCCACAGCACCAACTCCTGGGATAAGAAAGAAGATACCAGAACAGTTAAAATGGTCATCCTCTGAAAACAAGGCCTCATGGGATGCTGAGATGTAAGATAATGGAGTACAATCTAGAAGCTCCGCTGGAATGGTTCTGCTATTAATCCCTAGCTACCACAGAGAATATGTGGTGTTCCGGAAGCAGCTGAGCAGTGGCTCCTTGAGACAGGCCCACGAACTGGATCAGTAACTACTATGATTGAAAGTTCTGGTGTACAAAATTCAAACCACTTCAATGATCCATGCTCCTAAGTACCAAAGAAGTGAGCTCTTCAATGTAGAGAAAAAGAAGTAAAATGTCAGCATCGGACAAATCAGAAAAGTATATACTGACAAATTCCACTAAAATCCACAGCTAGTTAGTTTCTGTATCCTCTCTCAGAAATATAATTTACCGTCTTCACAAAGAACTCAGATTACAATCAAGTAGAGAAGTGTGTTTTCTTCCCAAGTCTAATAAAGCTGCCTCTTACGAATCTATTCAGTTGCAAGGACAACCCCATATTAAAGGGTAGATATTTTCCAGAAAACAGCTTGCTCAATTTAAAGTAGAGTATGTGGGGGTGCCTGGGTGGCTCAGATGGTTAAGCATCTGCCTTTGGCTCGGGTCATGATCTCCAGGTCCTGGGATGGAGCCCCGCATCAGCTCCCTGCTCAGTGGAGAGTCTGCTTCTCTCTCTCTCTCTCCCTTTGTCCCTCCCCACTGCTCGTTCTCTCTCTCTCAAATAAATAAATAAAATCCTTTTAAAAAAAAGTAGAATATGTGTTAGGACGCCTGGGTGGCTTGGTCTGTTAAGTGTCAGACTCTTGGTTTTGGCTCCAGTCATGATCTCACGGTTGCAGGATTGAGCCCCACCGCGGGCTTTCTGCTCAGTGTGGAGTCTGCTTCGGATTCTTTCTCCCTCTCCCTCTGGCCCTTCCTGCTTGTGCTCTCTCTCTCTCAAATAAATAAATAAATAAATAAATCTTTTTTAAAAAGTAGAATATGTGTCAACATTTGTTTGCTATTCTAAAGGCACTGTTTTAATAGTCTAATTATGAACACCATATTAAATCTCAACTAGAAGAGGCTTACCAAATGTTATTCAAAGGAAATCAAGTAAGGCATCACATCATCACTTTTCAATTTATTTTTTAAATGTATAAATATGGAGTTTTAGTCTCCAGTTAGGACATGTAAATATTTTAATAGTCTGTTTTCCACGAAGGGGCTTATTTCAACTTGATTACTCACTCATGTTCAGCCACATCAGGTAGATAAGCAGCATTCTCTTGGGATGGGTGGGCCATAAAAACAACATCAAGATTTTTAAAAGCCCCTGCTTCTATTAAATCAATTTTGCCACCACCATCTTCTTCTGCAGGGGTTCCCAGGACAATTACCTAGAAGGAGATACCTCTGTCAGAGCAAAACAACAACAAAAAATCCTCGGAGGAAAATATCAAACAGGTTCCCTCGCATATGTATTCACAACCTACATTAAAGTCCTTAAACTATGTGGAGAGAGGTTTTGTTCTCTGACACTTCAATAATGCAGGGGGCATAAACCTATGGTGCTAAATTAACCACAAATTTTAATTTACACTATTATACCAATTCGGTGACACATATGCACTAAAGCTACAACAGGAAACTTCATTTTGTAACTCAATTTTATATAATTAATGGCAGAGATGAAAAAAAGATAAATTCTATCTACTGAGCTCCTCCAAATTCCTTAGGACTTGTTTCTTAAAGCTTCTTCTTGACTAAGTCTTTTAGTAACGTATGTAACTACTCATAAGCACTCTACTGGTAAAGAACTTTCCAGTTACTTACTAGTTATCCCCACAACAACCCTGTGAGGTAGGTGAGCCATGTGTGTCATCTTTTCAGGGATGGTGGTTTGGAGGCAAGGGGTGAAGTCACAGGACACAAAGCAAGTCTCTAGGCAAAGCAGGGATTAGATGTCCTGATCCTCAGGCCTGAACTCTGGTTCCTTACTGAGTTCCTTACTGAGATACCTCATTAGAAGGTCTTAACTCATTAAACTTTTAGGAAGAGCATTAAATAAACCTTAACGCCACAGTTAGAAACAGCCGACTATTACACAAACTTACTAATTCGATTCCATCAGTTCAACCAGGCAGACTTACTGGTCACCAAACACCTAATTAAACAAGAGAGAACTTTACAGAATATACATTTTACTTTGATATTTAAGCTTAACTTCTTCAAACAATTTTTAAAAACAAAGAAAAATGATCTATAAACAACCAATACACTTTCAAGATCATGTATAGGAATACAATGAAACAAGTTGGGAAAAGGCTTGGCTCGTTAAGGGAATCAACATAAATTCCATTTTCAGAGAGGAAAGATAACCTTGCTAAAACTATGCAGTATCCTTCAAAAGTGTACATTTCCCGAAGTTGAACCTTCTTTGGAAGTCTAGAAACCACTCAAACTCTTACATTAACCTACTTTTTACTCTGAGCCCTTGACTCCTTAAATCTGATGACTTCTCAAGTTAAATTTTGCTGACTTCCCTGAATCTTTCATAAACTTGGCTGAAGTTAAGCATCTCCAGTGTTTCGTGCAATGGCAAAGGACACCACCCCCCAACAAAACAAAAACCTACCCAGATGCAAAATCAAGCCCCCAGAAGCAGAAAAGAGAAGGCAGCTAAAAGAGGCTAAGCCACAAAAGATGTAACTGTTAAAAGAAAAGTTACTGACATTGGAAAAAAATGGGCTACAGAATATGAAAGAAAACCTCGGTCTTGCCCTTAAGCCGAATGGAGACGAATGTATCTTAGTTCACAGAACGAAGGATATACCATCTGAAAAAACACAGCAACACGAGATTACACTTGCCCTATAACAAACATAAACGGCATTTCCCCCACTTAAAGGAGGAGAAATTTCTTAAAATCATGAAATATTAAAATTTAAGGATGAACTCACCTATGCAGTAAATGTTCATTCACTTCCCCACTTTTTGTGGGGAGGTTTGGTAGTTCTAGTTTGGTAGTTCTAATGACTGAAAATTTCCTATCCAAATACCAATGATTC
Organism: Phoca vitulina; assembly: GCF_004348235.1. Taxonomy (NCBI): domain Eukaryota; kingdom Metazoa; phylum Chordata; class Mammalia; order Carnivora; family Phocidae; genus Phoca; species Phoca vitulina. Next base: position 3,084,059 of record NW_022589714.1, read on the forward strand.
GAATCACAACAGCTCCTATGACTGCCACAAACAAAAGAGGTTTTGGAGCCTCGTAACGAGGGACTATAGGTTTCCCTACAGTAACTACTTCTTCCAGAGATTGCACAACCTTGTCAGCAAATTGCGGTTACCTCTGTTACCAAAAATAAATCACAGCGAAAACCAGGCTCGGTTCTAAGTTCTTTCCTTAGGGAGAGTCTACTCAATCGTTTACAACTACGTAAGAGAAAACGAAAAATCTGAAAAATGTCGCTGGGCCGGCAACTCGTGAACTACAGACTTTTATCCAGGGGTTCTGTCTTCTGGCAAAGGCGAGGCCGGGACCCCGAGGGGGGCGGACTCGCACGGGAAGCGCCGGGTCCTGCGATCCCCGGGTCCCGCCCGGCCTGGGCAGGCGATGGACGTCCCGAGCCAGGGCCCCACCTCACCTTCACCGGCGGAGGCGGCCCGGGGAGGCTCTCCAGGGCCCCCTTCACGCCCAGCGCGGCGGCCGCCCCGACCTCGGCGATCAGGTTGTGGCCGCAGGCGTGCCCGATGCCGGGCAGCGCGTCGTACTCGCAGAGGAAGCCCAGCTGCAAGGGGCGCGGCGCCGCGCCGACCCCCGGCGGCCCCCACTCGGCGCGGAAGGCCGTGGCCAGGTGGTAGTGCGGCTGCACGGTCCACGAGGCGGCCGGAGGCTCGCACTCGAAGAAGCGTGTCATCACGCCGTGGGCCCGGTGCTCCTCGTAGGCCAGCTCGGGCTCGCTCCAGATCGCGCGGCTGAGGGCCCCCAGGCGCTCGGCCGCCTTGTCAATGCGCTCCGCGGCGCGCAGCTTCAGCAGCTCCAGCTCGGAGACGCCGGCACAGGCGCCCCCCTCCACGGGCCGCTCCTCTCCGGGTCTCATCGTGCGCACAGCCGGTGACCTGCCAGCACTCCGCTAGACTGCCCGCTCGGCTGCTCCCTCCTAGCTGCCCACCGCTTCCGGGCACGCTCCGGCGTTCGCGAGCACCCGCCCGGGGCCCAGAGGTCGGCTCCGCGACTCCCGGGAGCACCGCCCCCGAGCCCCGGGGACCCGCCTCCAGCTCCTCGCCCGGTACAGGGTCCGCCCCTTCTGCTCCCGGCAAATGCTCCTGTCCGCGGGAGGAGGGGAGTGGGGGAGGGGAAGCTGGCAAGCGCCCCCGGGGGAGAGCGCTGGGAAGTAGTGCTGTTGAGGGACTCGTCTCTCTTCCGTCTCCTTGGCTGTGCTTACAACTGAATTATGCTTTAAAGTCATTATTACTTTTCTGCTGTTGCTTATTTCCCACAGCAGCAGAATGAGGACGGTTTTATTGGTTAATTGGCATCAGACACAGACCAAGTGAAAAACGCCACTCTCCTTTCTAGAATAGTAATAAAAAAATTATACAAGGTTTTTAGTTCATAAAACTAGATGTCAGTATAAAAATGCTATACAAAGAACAGTGGTCTATAGACTCCATATTCTTTTTTTTAAAATTTTGTTATGTTAATCACCATACATTACATCATTAGTTTTTGATGTAGTGTTCCATGATTCATTGTTCGCGTGTAACACCCAGTGCTCCATGCAGTACGTGCCCTCCTTAATACCCATCACCAGGCTAACCCATCCCCCCACTCCCCTCCCCTCTAGAACCTTCAGTTTGTTTCTCAGAGTCCATAGTCTCTCATGGTTCGTCTGCCCCTCCGATTTCCCCCCCTTCATTTTTCCCTTCCTGCTATCTTCTTCTTTTTTTTTTAAACGTATAATGTATTATTTGTTTCAGTACTGCCCTCACTGTCTTCTCCTTGAGGTTGCTGTATTATCTAAAAGCTGCAGCTACTCTATAGTTTTCTCTTTAGAGTGACACTAGTGTCTAGAACAGCACCTGGAATATAGTAAGGACTGGATATGTATTAGCTATTAGCTATTATAGTCTATTTGAGTAGAGTAGAACTAAGAATTTAAAATGAGGGATTTTGGGGGGGGGGCCCTGGGTGGCTCAGATGGTTAAGCGTCTGCCTTCGGCTCAGGTCATGGTCTCAGGGTCATGGGATCGAGCCCTGCATAGGGCTCCCTGCTCTTTGGGAAGCCTGCTTCTCCCTCCCCCACTCCCCCTCCTTGTGTTCCCACTCTCGCTGTGTCTCTCTCTGTCAAATAAATAAATAAAATAAATAAAGGAAAGAAAGAAAATGAGGGTTCTTTTTTTAAAGCCCAAACTAAAGAGTTAATAAAAAGATTTATGGTTGTAAATATTCATACCATTTTGTTGACTTGAGTGTTTGATTTGAATAGTAACACCTATGAAAGAGAACATATGACCAGTTTCATTTGTAACTAATTGATGCTGAACTCAAGTAACATGATGTGTGCAGCTGCTGTGCACAATATAACTGGGTTTTAAATTACCCAGTGAAGAAATTCAAGATGCCATACTCTTGTTTTCCTCCAGAATGAAGCACAGAGTCTGAAGAAAAAAAAAAAACTTTTGTTGATGATATTCTAACGTGTTTCACATAGTGAAAGCTTCCCTCAGCTCAGCTTCCTTCCCTTAATTTGTCACAATTAGGTTAAATGGGGCATAATATATTCAAATAATTAGAAAAATGTGTTTTTTAAAGATTTAATCTATTTATTTTAGAGAAATGTACTTTTCAAAAATAAGTCTAAGGGAAGCTGCATACATGAAGACTCTCTACTACTGTTGTAACTATTTCATATGCTAACAATACCAGAGTAAATGTCATATTTGAACTCGGAAAATACTGTCATTCTCCTTAACACCCTAAATCTCAACCCTGAAGGTAACAAATGTGGTATTAAATTCCTGGACCCCCTTATCTATACTTAGTATATCAGGCCCTGGTATACTTCTGACAAAAATCCCACCTTTATCTATGAAATACAGTATTATTGCTTTACGTGAGCAAAACCAACAGGGGACATTTGTAGAACACTTACCCTGTGGTAAGCACTTAACATGTGCCGGGTGCTTTCCATGTATTAACTTATTTAATCCTCATGACAACCTATGAGGTTGCTAATGTCATTATTTATCTTTATAGATGCAGTGTCCAAGATGACTGCATCTATAAAGCTAGTAAATAGTGGACCCAGGATGGGACAGAAGCCAGTCTGGCTCCCAGTGATCTGCTTTCAGCCACCATGCTTTATTGTTTATGTAAGCAGACATCCAAATTCATAAATGCATCTGTAGCTTGTCTATTTACATCAGAACCCATTAAAAATCACTTACTTTGGGGGCGCCTGGGTGGCTCAGTCGTTAAGCGTCTGCCTTCGGCTCAGGTCATGATCCCAGGGTCCTGGGATCGAGTCCCACATCTGGCTCCCTGCTCAGCGGGAAGCCTGCTTCTCCCTCTCCCACTCCCCCTGCTTATGTTCCTGCTCTCGCTGTCTCTCTCTCTGTCAAATAAATAAATAAAATCTAAAATAAAAAAAAAAAAATCACTTACTTTGAATAACTATACTGTAGGAACTCTGCCTGTTGACATAAGTAGAACCCATGTTTGCTCGTTCTTACCAGACGGCTATAAACAGTAATAGAAAAGGCATACATATAAATTCTAAATAGAGCTATTTATATGGTTTGTCATGAATTAACAAAGCTGTCACTTGAGGCAGAGGAAAGATAGATTCATTTCCAGTTCTGTTCCGTTTGTGTGCACACACATGCTGTATATGTTGGGTTTCTTTTTTTTTTTTTAAAGATTTTATTTATTTATTCATGAGAGACAGAGAGAGAGAGAGGCAGAGGCAGATGGAGAAGCAGGCTCCCCGCAGAGCAGGGAGCCCGATGCAGGACTCGATCCCAGGACTCCGGGATCATGACCTGAGCCGAAGGCAGACGCTTAACCGACTGAGCCACCCAGGTGTCCCTATGTTGGGTTTCTTTTGTGGGCACCCTATATTTCTTGCTCATGGTGCTTTGTACCCTTTTGTTGAATAAATGATGATAATTTGTTGAATGTGTATCTTCCCCAGTAGTGCTGGAGGGAAAAGGAATAGAAGGTGCTAAAATGATTTCATCCATAGAGAGAGTGCAGATATTTTACCAGAAAATAGATAAAACTTAGAGTAAAAACTTAAAAAATATTTTAAAAAAAGGAATTAGTTCCAAAAGTGCATAGGATTCTTGCCGACTATCTTTTCATTTTAACAATATTTGGAATCTGAACATTCTTCTCCGGAACCAAACCGTGGCCCTGGGTGATTTGGGGCTACCATTGGCAGCATGCCGCCGAGTAAGCAAACTACAGTGCTGCTCTAGGATGTTCCTTGTTCACAACATTGCCCTAACCCCCTCTCCGTGCTCCCCCACCTCAAATACTTACAGTCATCTCCAGAGGACTCTCTAGTTGAAATAAACATGCAACTCGAACTAGACAGCATATTAAGAAATCACTTCTGGGCTAAGATGTTGGAAAAACTGGCTGTCATTTTGAGAGAAAGCAGCGAGCTAAGAATTCAGCAGAAAGGTGAATTTTGATTGAAGGTGAAGGAACCCAGAGGAATCGTGCACACATCGTTAAAGAAATAAACCTTGGGGCGCCTGGGTGGCTTAGTTGTTGAGCGTCTGCCTTTGGCTCAGGTCATGATCCCAGGGTCCTGGGATCGAGCCCTGCATCAGGCTCCCTGCTCTGCGGGAGGCCTGCTTCTCCCTGTCCCACTCCCCCTGCTTGTGTTCCCTCTCTCGCTATGTCTCCCTCTGTCAAATAAATAAATAAAATCTTAAAAAAAAAAAAAAAAAGAAACCTTTATCCAGACAATGGGTAACTACTGGATGTTATGAAGCAGGGGAGAGTTAAAACGGGATTTTTGTTCTGGAAGAATAATTGATGATCACGTGGAAAGTAAATTGGAAACCGACTTTGGTCTGAGACAAGCTAACCGGTTCCTGTGAAGTCCCAGGATTCCAGAAACATTCCACAGGCAGAAGTGACAGTACTTGGGGCCTGATTGAATGTGTTTGGGGGAAGGGGGGCATGATAGAGAGAAGGAAGAAAGATGACTGAGGTCTGTAGTGTGAATAGGTATGTGGATGGTGAAGTCATTAAACAAAATAGGGGCAATGTGAGCATGAGGGGCGAGCTGATGGATGTGGGTTAGACAAGTCAAGAGGAGGTGGAAGCCCCCACTCAAGAGACTAGCAATAGCACTAAGGAAAGTGCATTTCTGCCTATCTACTATGCGTAATGGTTATATCCAGAGGAGAATTAAACTATCCAGGGAGTGAGTGACTAGGGAGGGAAAAAAATGAAGCTGAGGAAGAAACTCTGGAAAACAAAAACAAAGGGAAGAAGCAAAAGTGTCTGGCAGAATCTTGCTTCTGTTGGGTAAGGCTCTATTACAACTTGTTTTTAAGTTCTGTATAGATTTCTTCAAGTGGCCCATGAGGTGAAGGCAGCTATTTCAGAGCCCAGAACGTCCTGGTACACAGTTATTTGAGGCTCCCTTTGGCTTCCATCTCTCCTGGCAGTGAGATTAGCTGTTCTGCTGACCATGGCCGCTCCTGGAAATGAGAACAGTGAGGTTCTCGGAGGAGGCTTCTCCTTTGCCCCGATTCCCTAGGGCTTATGTACTCCAACACTGGGAGATGTGGCCTGGCTTGTGCTGGATGAGAAGACTTCTCTCCTAAGGTTATGGTGCAGAAAAAGGGAGAGAATTTTTTTTTTTTAAGATTTTGTTTATTTATTTGAGAGAGAGAATGAGAGGGGGGAGGGTCAGAAGGAGAAGCAGACTCCCTGGTGATGTGGGACTCGATCCTGGGACTCCGGGATCATGACCTGAGCCGACGGCAGTCGCTTAACCAACTGAGCCACCCAGGCACCCCGAATTTTTATTGCTCCTCATTGGTAAAACATTTAGAGCTTGGACCCAACCCCGTGCTTGAGGGTCCTTCTCAAGATCCTCTCTCAAGCCATGTGTGTAGCTTGGCCATGTTAGTAATTACTTATGTTAAAGGTTCACTTCTCAAACTTCTTGGTCATTTTGGTGTTTATTATTTTAAAGTCGCTAGCAGGAATGGATGGTGAAGATGGTCATAGGGTGCTTAAAATACTCAAGATGTTTTATAAAAGATGTGGTAATGAAGAGTCATTAATAAATTAAAAAAAGTGTGGTCTAAATATTAATAAATAACATCTAGGAATTAGAGGCATGCTGGTAGATGAAGCAGGAAGCAAACTAAACATTTCCAATAAAACCGATTAAGAAAAAACAATTACAATGTTCCCAAAGGTCTTCCCCTTCTGTTTTGCTGCAAGGTGTGAGACCAAAATAAGGAAAGAAGAGACCCTGGTGGAAAACTTTGGCTGACCAGAAAAGATAGGAAAGCCAAGTTAAGTCTTTCTTACTAGTTAATATTTCAAAATATTTACTGTTTGTTAACATGACACAAAATAAGCCTCTGACAATTGGTTAAATTGAAACCAGAGTAAAACTAGAAGATTCAATGGCTGGCCAGAAGTGGTCAAAGGTACAAAGTTATGCAAAGGGTAGTTTCAATCATGTACGATGACTAAATCCTAGAGATCTACTCTACATCATAGTGCCAATAACTGACCATACTAAAACTTTGCTAAAAGGATAGGTCTCATGCTAAGTGTTCTTATCACACACACACACACACACACACGCAATAAAGAGGGCAGGAGGAAACTTTTGGAGGTGATGGATATGTTTATGACATAGACTGTGTTGATGGTTTCATGGGTATATACTTATATCCAAAATCACCAAGTTATATACATTAAATATGTACAGCATTTTGTCAACCATTCCTCAATAAAGTGGTTTATTAAAAAGAAGTGCTTGCAAGAACATGAAAACCTTCAAAAAGTTGTACAGATTTCTCCCATAGCCTGGTGATTTCCAAGTTAAAGGGTTTTGGGGGGCTCTAATCAACTCTAGGAATAGTTCCTGGCTTAGCTTAAGTAATGGCTGAGAACATTTAAATATTAGTGGTTATGGCAATAAATTATTGTTAATTTTACAGTTTTAAAACATGCCCCTAAATTGTGTATCCTAGGTTAATGTAGCGACAAGGGACAGGAATCTCATCCCGGCCCTGACACTTTATCTGTGTCTCCTCGGACAACCCAGGTTCTCACCTATGAAATGAAATTGGACTCAGTTATGTCTAAGACCCATTCTAGAATAAAGATACCCCCACCCCCCCACCCCAAGTATCCCATCTTTTAATTATCCTGCTTAACTGCTTCAATAAAATACTTTATTTTTGTTTTTTTAAAGATTTTATTTTATTTTTTATTTATTTGACAGAGAGAGACACAGCGAGAGAGGGAACACAAGCAGGGGGGAGTGGGAGAGGGAGAAGCAGGCTTCCCACCGAGCAGGGAGCCTGATGCGGGGCTCGATCCCAGGACCCTGGGATCATGACCTGAGCCGAAGGCAGACGCTTAACGACTGAGCCACCCAGGCGCCCCTAAAATACTTTATTTTTAAAGCATGGTTTGGTAGTAAGACATGCTTTCCACTTTGATTTAGTTGATCACAGAGGGTGAGGAGAAAGGACATAGTACACTCTAGATTCTGATTGTTTCTCCCCAGCCCCATTTTCCTTTTGCTCTTTTATTTTCTTTTTAAATGTCATTTTCCTTATTTCTGATTTTTAAATGTAATACATCATAAAAGTTTACTCATCTGTGAAATGGAAACAATGGTACCTCTACAGCCATCCCACAGGTAAGGCTGTGTGCGAATTAAATGAACTCGGTATAATGTAAACACTGGAACAGAGCCTGGCGTATAGTCCTGCACATACTCAGAAACATTAGCTGATATCATTGGGATTATTAGCATTATTTTTTTTTACATGTCACCCTAAAAATCAGGAAAGTCAGCAAAACACAAAAATAATAAAAATTATTTATAGTTTCTGATCTCATCGCTATGATTATTGCTACGGAATAGTAACAATATGGCAGTGCGTGTGCTTCCAGACTCCTGTCTGTCTCTCTCTCTCCGGATGTAGGTATGTTCATGTGTGTGCTACATATGTAATCTGTTTGTGGCCAGGCCCCCTCTGTGGCTCCCATGAATGTTCTTTTTTCATCTTTAGGCCAGACCAATCATGAAATTCCGGTGCAAACTACTGATGATGATTACAGTTTTTACTGAATGCTCTGAAGGGAGATAAAGACAGCATTGCATCATACCCTACGGTGTAACAGTTACTTCAAATGTTTCAGCATTTCTCTTTCCCTCCAAGTCCCTCTCCATCTAGCAGGGCCTCGTGTCTCCCCTCCTGCACACCACTTCCTCCACAGCCGCCCCAGCTGCCCCTGGACCCCTGCTCACTATGTTCCTCAAAGCATGCAGACTTGGCTCAGCAGAACCCTCCAATCAGGCCTCTTTTGGACAAACCTCAAGCATCTGTTGACTGTACCAGGCTGAGTCAGTTCCTCTGTGTACATGCACTTTGACACATACCAGTGGGAGAGGAGAGAGAAAAGAAAAAGAACCTGGCAAATCCAAGCGGTTGGGCGTCCATGCACTGATTCTCTGACCCCCCAAGGGTCTGCTTGGTCGCCATCAGCTCAGCAAAGCATACCCCAAGAGTTCTGGGATGAAGGTCCCAGGATGACCTTGATAGCACCCTGGTCCCTTCAACATGTCCTTTGGATCTCTTAACCCAGGGAAAGCTCTCCGCTCACTCTCCATTTACAAAAGTCCGGGTCTATGATGTGCTTTAAATGAAAATAATAGATATTACAAGTCCCCAGTCTCTTCTGTGGTTCTTGAAATACTGTGAGCTTCTGTAATTTTGTGATGAGCTAAACAAAGCAGGTGCATCACCACCATCAAATTACTTGGGTTGTGATGTTTTAACTGGAAATATCGCCTCTATTCAAAAGTGATATTGTGATGATGCTTCCCAAAGTGAACCCGGTGCCACAAACCGGTGCCACATCAGCACTTGCCAATCTGCTGGCCCAGAATTTTATATAATGTGCTGTCTTCCTATATCGATGTTGTGCAGATATCTACTATTGTAGTCTGCTCAGGCTGGCATAACAAAATACCGGAGACTAGGTAGCTTGAACAATAGAAATTTATTGTCACACAGTTCTGGAGACTAGAAGTCCAAGATCAAATTGCCATCAGGGTTGCTATAGTGAGGCCTCTCTTCCTGGCTTGCAGACTGCCATTTTCTCACTGTGTCTTCAAATGGACGTTCCCCCCCCTCGTGATTGCACAGCGGTGCGGGGAGGGCAGGGGAAGAGAGAGGCGGGGGGCGGGGAACTGCTGGTTATAAGGACACCAATCCTATTAGATTAGGGCCTCATTCTTATGACCTCATTTAAACTTAATTATTCTCTAAAGGCCCCATCTCCAAATACAGTCACATTGGGGGTTAGGGTTTCAACCTATTAAATTTTTTGGGGGGGGGGAAGCACAATTTAGTTCATAACATCTACCAAACACCAGTAGTCCAAGATAACTATATAGCAGCAAAGCAGAGGATTTGTTTTGAATCAAGATCTCATTATGAGCTATAACGTTAAATATTTCTAAAAAGAGACATCTAGGGGCACCTGGGTGGCTCAGTTGGTTAAGTGTCTGCCTTAAGCTCAGGTCATGATCCCGGGGTCCTGGGATTGAGTCCTGCATCGGGCTCCCTGCTCAGCAGGGAATCTGCTTCTCCCTCTATCCCTCCTTCCTGCTCGTGCGGGTGCACGCTCTCTCTTTCTCTCTCTCTCTCTCAAATAAATAAATAAAATCTTTAAAAAAATAAAAAGAGACATCTATAGTAAACACATACACAGAATTAGACAAATTCTTCATAAAAGCTTTCCAAGTATTTTCCTTGAGAAATTGAAAATCTTAATATACACTTGTGATAACATTAGAATTTAAAGTGTTCATTTCCTTTGAAGAGAGCATTCCTTGAAAATTCATGTTTTTTCTTAGTGATAAATGTGAATCAGATTAAAATGTTCCTCAAAAGTTGCATTTTACAGTCCTATTTGCTCTAATAAGTTTTTTATGCCAAGTAACTAAAATTTAATTATTGTTATTATAAGCTGCTTGACTTCACTAAAACTAGCTTCCTTTGTTATAAATGAATTTGGCTTATGAGAAAAGTTCATTCAAACTGAATTATGGGAGAAGAGATATTTAATTCAATATTTTAATTTTTTCAGGCAAATATGATAGCTGGCCAATTTTTAAAAATCTAGAATGTCACTTATATTATCATTTTAGAAAAGCAAACATTTTATTCATTGCCTAATTTATACCAAATGGCAACAAGTGATGCTCTCATGTTTTTTCTTATCAAATATCAGTTTATAATTGTACTGAAGTGTTGTTGTTACCCCAATGTTAGTTTCTTTCTCTGGTAATACATGACCATTCAGAGATCTGCAATTATGAGGACATGTAATGTGGATCTATCATGTTGCTTTGAAAACTTTAAAACCCAGATTGACTATAATATTCAACATCAGAATTTAACACAGAACTGGGTCTCCTGGGTGGCTCAGTTGGTTGAGCGACCCACTCTTGATTTCAGCTCAGGTCATGATCTCAGGGTCATGGGATCGAGCTGTGTGTTAGGCTCCATGCCTACATTGGAGCCTATTTGGCATTCTCTCTTTCTCTCTCTCTCTCTCTCTCTCCCCCTCTGCCCAACCCCTCGGCAGCATGCACTCTCTCGCTCTCAAAAAAAAATTAAAAATTAAAAAAATTAAAAAAAAAAAGAATTTAGCACAGAACCAAATTAATTGTGTAACAGTGTATACCACTATATTTGAGATGGGAATAAAAGGCTTAAAGTTATTACACTGGAATGTCCAATGATTTACAGTCATCACTAAGAGACAGATCCTATGCCACATAATTTTAGAATACTAGAGAAACTATGAGAAAAATACAATGAATAATGCAATGTGTTTGAAGGAGAGGGGGGAAAGAAACAAGGAAAATAAGCAAACTATGCAGCAGTAAAATTTTTTACATTGTTGTAGTCTTATTTAAATATTTTTAAAAATTAAGTCTGTGATAAATAAAATACACACCAAAAAAACCCATGCATTTTTAGCCCGTGGATCACACACTGAAGGTGAAGTTAAAGAAAACAAACTAAGCTAAATAAATAAATAGAATGACCAAAGTTACCAATTCATGACCTAACCAGTCTATTCGTCTGCTTTCAATTAATGGCTAAATAAGTTTCATGCAAGATCATATTAAACCTGAGTTTCTACATTGCACAATAGGATCATCTATCATAGCTGCTAATCTAAGAGAATTTGATCTTCAAATACCCAAGGCTGTGAAATAAACAAACTCCATACACTTTAACCTGGATTCCAGTTTCAAACCCAAAATTCTCTGAAGTGCTTCTGATGTCCCCTTTTGACTTTTGAGTACTAATATTCCCATTCGCTTCATTGTATATTTTTAAATCAATAGAGAAACTCAGCAAGTGTTTGTTAGTCACCTTTGGTTGACTTAGTATCTGAAACAGCAATAATAAGTAAAGCTTCAGTAGTACTGAGGCTGGTGGATGCAAGGAAATTACATTGCTCTACAGATAATCAGCTTAACCAGTCCACCATCCTGACCAGACAGCAAGCCTATGGAAGTGGAAAAACCTTAAAAGCTGACAGAAACATCTTATGAAAGTATCAATTGGTCTGTAAGGTAAAAATATTGTAGCAATGGATTCCACTTTTATTTTTTTAAAGATTTTATTTATTTATTTGAGAGAGAAAGAGGGAGAGCACAGAGGGAGAAGCAGACTCCCCACTGAGCAGAAAGCCCAATGAGGGGCTCCATCCCAGGACCCCAAGATCATGACCTGAGCCACCCAGGCACCCCTCAATGGATTCCACTTTTAGCCTCTGCTACTCCTACCAGAGAAATTGGCCACCATCCTTCGCTATACTGCCACTTTTTTTTAAACTTATGATGAAATATAGAATTGATCAAAAGAGAAATCTGTTCTGAGGAAATTTATAAGATTAACAAAGTATATAATATTATATTTTATTTATTTATTATAAGTATATAAAACACCGAATTTTTCTGAGTATAAAAGTATATATCTGGTTAGATAAGTATATCTGGTAGAAATGATATAAAAGATTATATGTTTGAAAAATACTTTGTGTATTAATATGTTAGAAATAAATTGCACTGAATTAGCGGAGTTAGGTGAACATGACTCATTTGGTAAGGATGTGTCTTGATCAGCAAGATTCTTGGAAACACAGGTCTAATGAAAAGGATGAGACTCCACAGTTTGAAATTCCTGTAACCACAAAAAAGAAGTGAAATTTGGGATCAATTTATGCAAAAACCAGTGATTAAGATCAAGGAGAAGGGTCGGATTTGTGGATAAAAGGATGTTCCTGAATCTCAAGAACATTTGGGACATAGTGGGTGTTGTTTTTCCTGGTGCTGTGGTTACAACAGCATAAATAAACTAAATGTTCCTGGATAAGTGTTATTCTTCCTGTCCTACCCAGAGGCAGATATACCGCACAGCTTAATGAAGCTTAAGCTTCAAGGCCCAAAAAGGGCTTAGAAATGGTTTCACATGATCATATATTTGAGTAAAATTTGAAGAAGATATTTTAATCATAGTCAGTTAAGACCACTATCTCTTTCCATTCTGACTTTCCCCCGGTCATGTTACATTGGAATGGCCATAAGAATGTTGGGATCCATTTAACAGGAAGTTGAACTAAACATACATTTGGTTTGGGTTTAGCAGAATGTAATTATGTGTACTGCAGTCCCTTCTGTGTAGAGGAAAGTATTGCTAGCTGTCCAGGTGTAGAAATGGCTTCCAGGAATATCCCTACTGTCTGCTACATCAACTCTCCTGGCATCCCGTCACATGAAGGTGCAGGGACAGAGGTCATATTGCAATGTGACCTTATCCTCCAAAGCACAGCACTGTAAGTATGTGGGTAGAGCAGAAGAAACAAGGTTTGAAATTAATGGAGTTTATTGGAAGTCAGTTAATTGGAAATTCTTCCAAACACTAGATACGCAAAATTGTTAAGAAGGCAAGAGTCTGTTTTCATCTTCCTAGTCAAAAAAGAAGTTCTATCCTGTCAGTGATATACTCAACAATTCAATGTATACAATCACAAATGTATCATTGTTTCTCCCCCCTCTTTTGTTGGAGATTGTACATAATAGAATTTATCAGAATTTCTGTGTCTGTCGTGTACAAACTTAGCAGGACTCTACACAATGAGTACATCTGTCTATGAAGTCATATGTTATATATGCATTGCAAAGTACTGGATTGTGTCTTAGCAGACCTGATGCATCTGCTCTTCACAAAGGCTGATGACAAGTCACTCACTGGGAGAAGATTTAACTGGCTCTTGATTTAATGCCAAATACTGGCATCAATAAGGATAACATAAAGCTCATTATATTCCACTGAGACAGGACATGGCAGACAAACTTGTTGATGACTGTGTCCTATTCAAAAAGATTTAAGGTTTATCACTGCCCAAGAAAACTTGAAATGTCTTTAAATCTTACAGCTCGTATGTGACAGAGGCTTTACTATATTTGACAAGAATTTTAAAAATATACATGACATTACTAGTCATGAGTTATGAAGCTCAAAAAACTTTTCCAAATTATCAGTAATAAAAAAACAAGTTTAAACAATCATGCTAAACTAAATCATCCTTATACAATCATCCAATATTACAAACCATTGTCATATGAGGAAGAGATCAAGGGTGCCTGGCTGGCTTAGTCAATAGAACATGTGACTCTTGATCTCAGGGTTGTGAGTTTAAGCCCCATGTTGGTCGTAGAGATTACTTAAAAAAAGAAAGAGAGAGAGGTGTGTGCCTGGGTAGCTCAGTGGGTTAAGCATCTGACTCTTTAGCCCAGGTTTTGATCTTAGGGTTGTGAGTTCAAGCCTCACCCCATGTTGGGCTCCATGCCCACCAAAAAAAAAGAAAGAGAGAGAGATCAAAGTCTGTGGAGTAAAACAAAAAAGAACTAGCATTATAGAGAGATCCCAGGTACCTGCAATATATAATTTTTTTCTGGATTTTCTGATATTTATAATATTTATCAACTTTTAAAAATTTAAAATTTTCTTTTATTAATAATCTCTATGCCCAACATGGGGCTCAAATTTACAACCTTGAGATCAAGAGTCACATGCTCTATCAACTAAGCCAGCAAGGCACCCCAACTTTAAACAATTTTAAATGACTATTTCTATTCTTTACTTTTGTACCTGTAGTAATAACTGTTGGCCTCCTGACCTAATTCCCTCCAGCAAGACAGTGTACCCATCCCAGTTGCTGCAAGTGTTGATTACTAAGGACTCACATCTGTACCCTGCTGCAGCTGACTGCCCATAGCGTCGGGGAGCCGCTTTCCCAGAAATGAATGGGATGCTGGACTTACTCCATGACTGACTGATGCTGGGATGTAAAGGCCCCTGCCTTATAGCAAACATTCCAGAGCTCCCCAGAAGGTCAGGCCAAGGCTAGATATCTTCTGAAACCACATCTTTGCCTAGCTTCTCTGGCCTTCTCCTGCATCCCTCACTCCCCAACAATTTCCTGAGAGCCCTGATAAATCACTGCTCAAGAATCCCAGTCTCAGGCTCTGCTTCTAGGGAACCCCACCTAAAAGAGTATCTAATTTTGTATTCCTTTTTCTCAGACAAATGCCCTAAACTGCAGAAGCATCAAGTCCCCCAAATTCTAGATTTATTTCTGGCCCTACTTACTGGCATCACTGCACAGAGAACACTCTGAGCTGGAAGATGGGGATCCCATTCAAGTGCTTTGAGGAGCAAGGTTGGGTTGCTCACTATTTTAGCGACTTTGAGGATTGTTCTCCCTGTCTCTTGCCACCACCAAAGATTTGGTTAAAGGGGTAGGATAAAAAATGAATCAGCTAAGATTAGATGCAGCAGCATTTAACCCCAAAACCCAACTTATAGAATTTTATTTCTGGTGTGAGGGCAACTCTGCAGCCACCAGGAACCAAGGCTCCTGCATCTCTGTTCTGCCATCCTCACTATGCAGCTTTCTTCCCCAAGGTTTCTGCATGGGTTCAAGATAATCCCTGGCATTCCAGCCCTCATGTCCACATTCCAGGCAGTAAGAAGGGAGAAGGGTAAAAGGAGTATCCCTCATCGGAATCGGACCCCTTTAAGGGGGCATTCCAGGTGTCTCTCATAGCATTTCCCCCTGTGTGTCTTTGGCCAGAGCTTGGTCATGTTGCCACAACTAGATGCAAGGGAAGCTGAGAAGAGTGTTTTCAGAGAGATGATTTGCTGCTAGAATACAACGTGGAAAATGGCAAGCAGGTGGAGGTGTGGAGACTTCACAAAGCAGAGGAAGCTGAAATTTCAGCACTTGCAGTCAGAGAAGCCAAAAAGCAAGACAAAACAACTGTGACATCGGAGGCACCTGTCACTTGGAAGTGACAAGATTAGATGTAAGCCCATATAAGGAGCGGCTAGCCCTCCCGATGCCGGCTCTAACATGGCAGAGCCGGGCAGCTAAACCTTTCCCATTCCAACGGAAGAAGACAGGTATTCTCACTGTAAAAGTTAAAACAGAGCTCCAGCCTCAGCCGGATATTTTAGGGAAGTAAGGCAGACGGTAAAATAGGGAGGTTAAGTTAGATTCTATGTACTGAGTTGTGAGAACCTTTAGTGCCCTGCCCCTGCTCAGCTCTCAGAATAACAGCAGTCAGGCCTGTACCTTCTGCAGGAGGATAGAAGGGGTCTCTCTCCTGAAAAATAGAACAACAACAATAACAACAAATAAACAAAAAACTAGCCCAGGAGAAAAAAAGCCACAGATGCTAATATTTGGGGGCCTACAAAGTAAGACCTAAGTAAGTGTAAGGATAATACAGTGAAGTCACCAGTTAGCACACTCAGCCAAGCTTCCCATCCATTTTTTTTTTGGTGTTTTTCTCTTAAATAAAGTCAGAGAGCCAAGAATCACCAGAGTTTTGAAGACTGTCTCTGCCAGCTCTACCCTATTGCCAGTCTAAGGGCCTGTGAGCATGAATCCTTGAGATACCCGTAACAGACACCTGTTCTAATCCTGAAGCTCTCAGTTCAAGGGCATATGTTGGCTTCAGAGGCTGCAGGTGATTAAAAAAAAGACTGTTCGTGCTCGGTGGTCTGTGTTGGACAATGCTCTATCTTGTTGTTTATCATTCACTCCAAGATTGATGGGGTATACCTAGTTCTCATGAGATGGTCTCTGACACATATCAGGATTGGCTTAAGTGCAGAACTACTCCAGTCTCTCAGCAACTAAAATTACCCAATGCAGCCATTCACCACTTTTCTACTGAAAACAAATTACTAGCTTACTCAACCAGACACTGGTTGAGACCCACCGCTATTGAGGGATGACTATGACCAAAGATTCCAATACTTCTCTGGGTGATACAGAGAAACAATGGAATAAGCAAGGAGTGACTCAGTCAATCTCATTGATTGATTGATTGATTGATTGATTGATTTTTTAAAAGATTTTATTTATTTATTTGAGAGAGAGAGAATGAGAGACAGAGAGCATGAGAGGGAGGAGGGTCAGAGGGAGAAGCAGACTCCCTGCCAAGCAGGGAGCCCGATGTGGGACTCGATCCCGGGACTCCAGGATCATGACCTGAGCCGAAGGCAGTTGCTTAACCAACTGAGCCACCCAGGCGCCCAATCTCATTGATTTAATGTGATTGATACATTCAGGAACATGTGAGAAGGCACAGCATGGGAGAGCTCTAGAGAATTCATGGGCCAGAGGCATCCACCATCTGGGGATGACATTGTCCCCATTGCATGCTCTCTCTCTGACAAGGACTGATGTTCAGAGAGATGTGACTAAGCTTCATTTATTGATGGCAATGTCCACATTAACTACAACCCTAGTAGTAGGAGGCAAGAGGGTCTAGTTATATATAGTATGGCTGGATGTACATTCCAATGTCTTTGTTTAGTTTCCCCTGAAAGCAGAGCCAGGGACTCATAAGTGCAAGTCACTTATTTGGAAGATAATGCCAGAAAACAGGGGAGTGGTACGGGGAAAAAGTGAAAGCCAATAAAATGTATATTACTGAATCACTAGACATAGCTAGAGATCAATCCTGCCTGGGACCTTCTGAAGAACTCTATAGAATCCACTTGGAATTGTACACTATTGACAAACTGCACATATAATCAAAACACAGTATCTCTACTATGCATAAAGAAAAATAAAGTAAAAATAGCTTTATAAAATTGTATAAAAATAATATTTATAAAACAGTATTCTGAGGGGGCTCCTGGGTGGCTCAGTCAGTTAAGCGTCTGACTCTTGGTTTCGACTCAGGTCATGATCTCAGAGTCCTGGGATCAAGCCCCACGTTGGGCTCTGAGCTCAGCGGGAGTCTGCTTGAGGTTCTCTTTCTCTTCTCCCCCTCTTAAATAAATGAATAAGTCTTTAAAACAAAAATAAAACAAAACAAAAACCATTATTCTGAGAATTAAAGTTCTATTGGATGTTACTTTGATCAAAGGAATGGTCCTTTAAGTAACGTTTAAAATGCTGATGAATGAGATTAAAATTCCTTTTGAAGAGATATCATTTTATTTATTTATTTTTTAAAGATTTTATTTATTTATTTGACAGAGAAAGAGAGAGAGAGTTCACAAGCAGGGGGAAAGGCAGAGGAAGAGGGAGAAGCAGGGTCCCGGCTGAGCAGGGAGCCGGATGCGGGGCTTGATCCCAGGAGCCTGGGATCATGACCTGAGCTGACGGCAGCCGCTTAACCAACTAAGCCACCCAGGTGCCCCGAACAGATATCATTTTAAAAGTCTTGAGTTGGGATGCCTGGGTGGCTCAGTTGGTTAAGCGTCTGCCTTCAGCTCAGGTTATGACCGTGGGATCCTGGGATCAAGTCCCACATCGGGCTCCCTGCTCAGTGGGGAGTCTGTTTCTCCCACTCCCTCTGCCCCATCCCTGCTTGTGCTCTCTCTCTCTCCCCCCTCTCTCTGACAATAAATAAATAAAATCTTTAAACATAAATAAATAAATAAAAGTCTTGAGTTTCTGATGTTGGCTCCAATAGGTGGTTCATTTGAAATTTGGATTAACTTCAAAACAGCACCAGTTTTTAGGATTCGGAGGTGGAGGACAAACTCCAGCCCCAGAAGGGGGCTCCCCATAAGTGCTTCCCAGGAAATGAGAATGAAAATGAGGTCTCCAAAGGGACCATTTCCTTGGAAGGGGGATAGTAATGAACCTCATTCTGGAGCGTAGGTGGGTGAATGTGGCCTTGGCAGCTCAGGAGGCCTGAGCAGAAGGAAAAAGCAGCTCACCTTTCAGACCAAGCCCACCCTTTGGAGGGATAATGAGGGAGCTGTTGGCTGGAAAAGCTTATTGAAATGTGGTGACTCCTCGCTCAGTGACCAGGTCATTCTTATAACTTTAGCCATCATTTCGTCTTGCTTTGCATGTCTGGATCTTTCTTCATTAAGTTCTTTTATGAGGGAAATAATTTTCTCCTTCAGGTTAAAGTTTGTTCTCTTCCACTTTCCATAGGTGTCCACCAGGCTCTGAATTTTTGATGACCCTTTTTTTAGGCCAGTATCCTCCAAAGATGACTCAATACCTGCATTCCCCTTTTGAACAAAGTCAGGCTTGTCAAGGAGTTGACACTATCTTGAATTACTGCAGCTGGTGTTTTTGACATGTTGAGCCAGTGTTTGTGAAAGCAGCATTCTCTATTTCACATAAACTAACCAACTGGACAAGTCTAAACTAATACGAGACCCACCAAAAGGCCAATGACAGATGCACACACCACTGACTCCCCACTGGAGACCACAGAGGGCAGGGTCCAGATTCCCATCATCCAGCCACAGCTCTACCGCCACCACTTGTGGTTTCCCAAGGACACCTGAAGCCAAGCTCTACAATAGCTTGAAGCCCTTTCATGGCACTGAAAGCCTAGAACAGAGTTCTGCTGAGTTATCATGTCTCCACCAGCCCTCCCACTAGCCTCGTAACAAACTCCCCCTAGTAATACCTGTCAACATTTCGTACTGCCAACCTGAGCAGCCTACCAGTGGAGCTAATCCAGAAGATTCAATTTAAAAAAGCTTCTTGTTGGGGCATCTGGGTGGCTCAGTTAGTTAAGTGTCTGACTCTTGATCTCTTGATTTCTGCTCAGGTCATGATCTCAAGGTTATGAGATCAAGCCCAGCCTTGGGCTCTGAGCTGAGCATGGAGCCTGCTTCAGATTCTGTCTCTCCCTCTCCCTCTGTTCCTCCCACTCCCCTTCCTCTCTAAGAAAAAAACAAAAGGTGATCAATTAGGCTTGTTTTTTAGTATAATTATGAACTTGTACACTTAAAAATATTTGATATGTTTTAATCCATTGCCGTTATTATTCTTATTGATATTTAAATTTGTCCCCTCTTTATCCAGTGCTGTCTTTTGAATCCTTTTCACATGACCCCAGAAAACTTTGACGGCTTCTTTCTTTCTGATGTGACAAAATATCCCAGACTTATCTTGTTCATTTCCTGCCCTAGACCTGGCATTAGCCACTCTTCCAAAGTTATGGTTCCTTTTAGGAGAAAATAATAGAGACTATAGTGTGGGCTCTAGGAATGCCAAATGCTGCTGGGCTGGTCATTGTTTTTAAGTCTTTTCAGTGGACAAAGCTAAGAAATATCTTTTTAAAATTAAGATATAATTGACATACAACATTGTGCTAGTTTTAGGTATATAATATAATGATTTGGTATATGTATACATGATGAAATGATCACCACAGCAAGTATAGTTAATATCCATCACCACACAGTTACAAATTTTTGTTCTCTTGTGATGAGAAATTTTAAGGTCTACTCTCTTAGCAACTTTCAATATACAGTCCAGTATGATTAACTACAGCCACCATGCTGTACATTACAACCCCAGGACTTATTTTCTTATAACTGGCAGTTTATACCTTTCGACTCTCTGCACCCATTTTGCCCAACCACCATCCCCTGCCTCTGGAAACCACCAGTCTGTTCTCTGTATCTATGAGCTCTATTTTTTTTTTAGATTCCACATATAAGTGAGATCACAGAGTATTTGTCTTTCTCTGATTTAAGAAATTTTTTTTAAGAGAGAATATATTACAGGGATGCCTGAGTGGCTCAGTTGGTTAAGCATCTGCCTTCAGTTCAAGTCATGATCTCAGGGTCCTGGGATCGAGCCCCATGTCAGGCTCCCTGCTGAGCGGGGAGTCTGCTTCTCTCTCTCCCTCTGCCCCCCTCACCACTCAGACACACTCTTGTGCATGCTGGCTCTCTCTCTCTCTCAAATAAATAAAATCTTTAAAAAAAAAAAAAAAATATATATATATTACATGCAAGAGACTTTTAACTGATCTACTTGTAACAAGCTCTATTTCACTACTCCCTGAGATTTATCCTATGCATCTCTGTCAGAACCATCCTTATAAAACATAGATCTAATTTTCTTAATCCCCTGTGTAAAAACTTTTGATGAAATCCCATTACCAAAAGAAGACAAAGCTCCTTGGCATACACACACACACACACACACACACACACACACACAAACTCTCAAAATTTAGCTCGAATCTCCATTCCAACCTCTTTAGGAGTCCTTCTTCCTTCCCCTCTTAGTTCAGCACACCACACTACTCCTACCACACTGCGCCTTTGCTCAGCTAGTTAACTTTCTTCGAAGTGCCCTGTTTTTACCGTTCCTCAGTGAATTTATATTCACCCTTCAATAAATGGCTCAAACATCGATTTTCTTTACAATGACTTGCAGCCTCCCTTCCCCACAGAGAGCTAATCTGTT
Organism: Phoca vitulina; assembly: GCF_004348235.1. NCBI lineage: Eukaryota > Metazoa > Chordata > Mammalia > Carnivora > Phocidae > Phoca > Phoca vitulina. The sequence continues at coordinate 3,104,916 of NW_022589714.1, forward strand.
TCCATCATGTTCTACATAGTACTCTGAAATCTTTATGTACCACTAATGAAACTGTACTGTAATGATTTGTTTACATGTGCATCTCTCCCTAGCTAGAACGTATCCCAAAAGGTAGGACACTCAGCCATTAGTGGTACTACGGATGGTTTTATGTGTTACACTGATGCAGCATTAAATATCATTAAATATTGAATTGCATAGGGTGAGAGCTGGTGCCCTTTTAATAATCTACATTAGGGAAAACATTTTAGTTTGGTGCTTGGGTGGCTTTAGCATCTCTCTATTGTGTGATTAATTTCCCTTTTTAAGAGATAGCAGGCCTCAGTCTTGGAACCTTTGTGGATAAAAGTAATAGGCTAGAATTTACATTTTTTTTCTCTAAAATGATATTTTGTAATGATTACCCTCTGTGAAACTTCTAAAATTAATATTAGTGATAGAATGTTCTTTTAAAAGTAAACTAATTTAAAGAAAAATAATAAACCTATTACAGTAAAGCAGTACATCATGGCAAAAATCTCATAGGATATATGAAAATGACTTAAGTCTGGGAAACACTGGGCTGAGTCTTTCAGAATTATGAAACGTAACTTCTTTTTTCATCCCCAGTTCCTAGTACTATGGTTAACGTACAGAAGATCATCACTAAACATTTGCCAAATTAATTAGGTTAGGAAGAAGCACACACCTCTAACATTTTCAAGACCAAGTGTCATTTTGGGGAATATGCAGGTAAAGTGACAGGCCTTCTGTAAGCCAATGTTTCTGAAAAAGTTAAATACTATCCATTGTTATCAAATAAATGACCTTTTAAATTATTTCCTATAGCTACCGTGGAAGAAATCAACTTCATAAGAGGATACAATCATAGATTTTTCAACTGGATTGTGTGGAATAATGTTTTATAAGCCAAAGTTCGGGGCAATAGAAGAAAGTTTACAATACATTCTATGCCAATCATCACATCACTCCTCACCTTCAAGGTCATGCATGGTACATTTTAAGAAAGGGTAGACCAGAGCAGCTCTAACTAGAGGAGAGCTAGCACCATCTGTTGGGGAGTGAGTTCCCAGCATAAGAGAGAGTCACAATCAGGTGACTTCATTAATTCTGAATTTGTTTTTTCAAAGTGCTTTTCATTGCACAGATTTTAAGACACTCACACATACCCAAGTACAATTTAATTTTCAATCAGTTATTATTTCCTTTTTGTGGTGAGGATAGACTGTAATTTTAAAAATGGATTAAATGGAAAGGAAGCAGTTGCTGCCAAGAACAATATATTAAACTCTGCTGTAGAAGAGGGGCTATAGTTATTCAACAATTGTCAGATTTTGCCAGTGGTATACTCCTTGGGAATTTCCTGGAGATTTGGAAAGAACATTAACTCTCCCATGCCTGTAGGATACCATTTGGTGCCTCAAAGCAATGACTGATTTACTAAATGGCACTTTGCTAAATTCTAGGACTTAGGGTAAGTATGTATAGATTTGTGAGTCTGGTGACAGGCAGGGTATTTAGTCTTGACCTAAGCCTTTTCCCTACTTCTTTAAGAGTACTTCAAAATGCCAAGGAAAAGACAAAGTATAGTTTCATCAGTTACTCATCTCAACTGGTTTGATGACCTGGTCAAGACACTGGCCAAGCCTAGCATTATATAACCTTCTTTCATTGTCCATGCCTGACCATGTCCCTCCTCAGGTCTTCCAACTAGAAAGCAGTTTACTTACACTTCTTTATACTTCATATTTGGAAACAAGAAAAGCATACATTTTTATGTAATATAAATAATTATGGCTCCACAACTAAATTAGTAAATAAAAAATGTACACATTTAAGGTGTACATTTAAGGTGTATGATGATTTGATATATATATATGCAGTGAAATGATCACTATAGTCAAGATAATTAACATTTCCTCACAGTTACCATTTCCACAATTTACTTTAAATCAATTCCAGCTACTTTTTTAAAGGTATTTATTTATTTGAGAGAGAGAGAGAGCACGTGCAAGCGGGGGGCGGGGGGGGCACAGAGGGAGAGGCAGAGAATCTCAAGCAGACTCTCAACCCCACCACCCTGAGATCATGACCTGAGCTGAAATCAAGAGTCAGACACGTAACAAACTGAGGCACCCAGGTGCCCCCAATTCCAGCTACTTTTAAAGTTCAAGATTCTAAATGAAGCTTCTCTCACAGCTTAAAACCCTTTCCTCAGATACTTCCATCAATAGGAACAGGAAAAAACCCACTCCTCATGCACTGTAAATCACATACTCCTACAAAAGCTTTTCTTCAAACTGTAAAGGAACTTTGTAGGATTTTTCCAATTATAAAATGGATTTCAAAAAAATCTGAGAGTACCAAAGATAAGAAGAAGAAAGTAAAAATCAGAGTGTAATGCCTTCACCTAGAAAAGAATCCCATTTATATATGGACTTATATATTATTTTACATTCATAATACATATTTTACATACATAATACATATTTTTACAAATACATATATTTTTAACTACATAAGGTCACAGTTTAAAGATTTTTTTTAAATTTATTTATTTGACAGAGAGAGAGAGAGAGTGAGTGCACAAGCAGGGGGGAGTGGCAGGCAGAGGGAGAGGGAGAGGGAGAAGCAGGCTCCCTGCTCAACAGGGAGCCAGATGCGATCCCAGGACCCTGGGATCATGATCTGAGCCAAAGGCAGACACTTAACCAACTGAGCCACCCAGGTGCCCCAAGTTCATAGTTTACATGAAGTTTTTACCCTACTTAATATGTCAGGGAATAGGTTGATTAATAACTCATTTCCCACCAAGTCAACTCTCTTTTCTTCACAAGGTCAGTATAGTGGGTTGAATGGTGGCCCCCAAAAAGGTATGTCTAAGCCCTAACCCCTAAATATGACCTTATTTGGAAAAAGGGTCTTTGCAGCTACAATTAAGGATCTTGACATGAGATCAGCCTGCATTATCTGGGTGGGCTCTAAATCCAATGACAAGTATTCTTATAAGACAGAAGAGAAGGTCCCATGAAGATGGAGGCAGAGACTAGAGATATGTAGCCTCAAGCCAAGGAACGTCTAGAGGCAGCAGAGACTGAAAGAAGCAAGGAAGGATTCTCCCCTAGAACCTTCAGAGAAAGTATGGTCCTACCAACACCATGATTTCAGACTTCTGACCTCCAGAACTGTGAGAGAATAAATTTCTCTTTTTTAAAAAAAGATTTTATTTTTAAGTAATCTCTACACCCAACATGGGGCTCGAACTGACAACCCTGAGATCAAGAGTCTCATGCTCCACTGACCCAGCCAGCCAGGCACCCCATAAATTTTTCTTGTTTTAAACCACTGAATTAGAGGTAATTTGTTATGACAGCCCTAGCAAACCAGTACACTCAGCATTCCAAATTTCCCTACTATAAACCCAGCCTGCTCTCCAGCCTCACTTCCCTGTTCTTCAGCTTTTTATTCCTGTTTGCCTCCTTTCAGTCCTATATTGCCTCAAAGTCTTTGCACATGCTATTCCAGTACATGGATTGCTCTTTTTCATTCTTCAAATACCTCCCCAAGACTTCAGGGAAAAGTTCAGTGACCCTCTAGCCCTGTTTGCCAACCACTCTAAGGTCCCCTTTCAGCAGCATACAGCTCTTACCATAGTTTATGTGTTTATTAGTGTTATTACATTCTGCCTCCCTACCAAATTGTAAGCTCCATGACACTAGGAACCCTGCTCACTCCCTACCTTTATATTCCCTGTCTAGCCCTGTGACTGCTGTGCCAAAGCAATTCCCTTTTGAACGAATGGCCACTGTTCCAGAAGTGTTTCTAGACCTTGGGAAGCTGTGAGCTGTGTAGGATGACCCTATTATTTATCCACCAAAATCGACCACATCTGAGAATAAAAAGGGGTCCTATTAAAAATTACAAGTTACCTGGTTACAGTTCTGGGTAAAAGGCTGTGCCAACCACAAGAGCAAACCTGAAGGAGAACTAGAAAGGGCTGGGCTACATTTTGGAGCAAGGAAAAGAGGATACTTTAAATTTGCTTACTTGCCACTGCATTTTCAGCGCTTTCTTCTACATCATATATTCATTTTTTCATTCGTTTATTGTTGGACCCTCTCTCTACAGTGTAAGCTCTGAGAGTTGGGACTTGGCCTGTAGTGTTCACTGCCATATCCCACACCTAGCACAGTCCTTGGTGCATAGTAGACCCTCAATAAACATCTAAATGAATGTACCCACAGCTTTTGAATAGTATGCCCTAAGGGAATAATGGATGAAGAATCTAAACACAGACAAAACCCGAATCCTCACAGTTTGAAAATCTTATTAGGCTCAGGCCTAAAGGGACAGGAGTAGGAACAATTGCTAAGGTCTTGGACTGAGGATGCAGGGATGAAGGCCCCGGTAGCCATCCAGCTGTTCAGCAGTTAAACTCGGTCTTCATCCCCACTCACTCCGACGACGCCCGACACCCTCTCTCCGGATCCTCTAACCCCCAGCTCAGCTTCAGCTCCTAGGACCCGTCTGGCCTCCACCGTCCAGACACACTCGGACCCCAGCCGCCCCGTCCCTCGATCCCTCGCACTCCAGCCTCCAGGCAGGCCCGCCCCCTCCCCGGATCCCCGCGGACCCCTGCACCGCCCCATCCCCAGATCTCCTCGGAACCCGGGGACCCTCCGCACCGCCCCGTCCCGGATCCTCTCTTGCGCCGCCCCCTTCTTCTCAGAACCCCTCGATCTGCGGGACGCAGCTCCGTCCCCTTCCCGGATCTCTTCGGACCCTGGGACTGCCGCACAACCCCCTTCCCAGATCCCCGCGTACCCGGCACCGCCCCCTCCTCGGATCCCCTCGATCTTCCGGACCCCGCGCCGCCTCCTCCCCGGATCCCCCTCGGCTACGGCCCCGCCCCCACACGGTCCGCACGGACAGGCTCGAGCCGCGCAGCGTCCCCCCCCACCCCGCCCCCGCTCCCGCCTCTGCGGCTGCGCGCTCGCGGGGCCGAGGCCGAGGGGAGGGGGTCGCGCCGGGGGCTGGCTGAGCTGCTGTGGCGGCAGCGAGAAACGGAGCGAGCCCGGCGGCCGCGGGCAGGCCCGGAGGCAACGGAGGAAGCGGTCATGTCGCGCTACACGAGGCCCCCCAACACCTCTCTCTTCGTCAGGAACGTCGCGGACGCCACCAGGTGAGCGGCGGCGGCCGCCGCAGGTTGGCGCGCGGGGGAGGGGCGGGGTAACGGCAGCATCGCGGAGCCCGGTCGCGGCCCGGCGGCTGTGCCCGGCGCCTCCCCGCCGGCCAGGCCCGGGCTTTCCGCGGAGGCGCCCTTCCCGGGGGCGGTGCGAGCCCTCGGGCTACTCGGGGCAGGGGCGGGACTGGCTCCTCCGCCCTCCCGGCCCGCGTTCCGCCCAGGCGCAGCTCACACCCGCGGCAGGGCCCGGCGCCCAGGGGATCGGTTGCCCATCCCCTGCTCGAGCACCGGCGGCGCGCAGGCTGCCGCTTTCCCGGTAGCCAGAGGGCCCTCCCTGCCCCTGGCCGAGAGTGTTTTCGCTTGGCCCCTTTGTCGCCGGGCCCCGATAAAGCTGCGCGTCCTGCGTCCTAGATGAAGAATTGGGGATGGTGAGAAGGTATAAAATAATGCGTACCTTGGGCCTTACAGTTTCGGTTCCCTCAGTCTGGTCTACTTACAGGCGATGCCGGTGACATTTTATTTGTTACACAATACAAAGGATGGCTTCAGTGAATGAGATTTAAATGTTTTTCTATAAAGTTCAGAGTTCAATATAAACACCCATGATAACGGTTTGCATAGACTTCCCTGGTCAAGTGTGATGCTCTCAATCTACACATTCTCCTCCCCGCCTTGAGAATTTTTGTCTACATAGTGCTTAAAGATAACTATTAAGGAATGACTACTTCGTAAAGCACTTTTCCCTTAATAGACACCAGAGGGAATGACTGAGAGTGGGATAGGGGCATTAAGAGACGTTTCCATTTCACTGGGTTTCCTTAATTTACTCCCCGCTCAACCTTTTTAGGTATGCAATATTATCTTTATTGTACATAAGGAAAAGCTGAAGCTCAGAGTTTTAATTTACCTGGGGCTTCATGGCTACAAATATATTGGAGCCCTGACTCCAGAGCCATATGGAGTAGTCATAATTTACCTTAGAGGAGTAAATGTTAAATATTTTTTTATTTGATCCCTACTATTATGTACGTCACAGCTATAGACTGTGAGTTATTATACCTTAATTAACATCTAAAAGATGCCTGTGTTTATATTTCTCCTCTCAACCTGTTTATCAATACATTATATAGAAAACAAGCAAAATTTATAATTTGGACAGGGTAAAAAAAAATTCCCACAATTAAACAGACCACTTGAATGCTAAATAAGCATCAAGCCTCTCCAGTGTGTCTTAAAAAAAAAAAAGAGGTTTCCAATTCTGATGGCCACCAGCCGGGGTAATATGAATGTGTGAAGTTGTCAGGTTATAAGGCAAAATAGGATGGTGTGGACTGTAGCAAATAGAAAGGAATAGGTGCCATCTAAAGGGGACAGCAGCTGGTACTACTAGCTCCAGCTAATAACTACTATGTAGACATTTGGACTTGTTGCCACATCATCCTAATTTTCTAAAGAAGTCAGAAAACTGTGTGTGTGTAAACTGTGTTTCAAGATGTTGGCGTTTATTAAGTTGAATCATATGAGATTCCCATTTTTGTTGATTTAAAAGCTATGAAATATAGGCAGTTTTGTGTTTCAGCACACCTTAAAAATTTTTTAAACATTGTGCTGGCCAAATAAAACACATCAGCAGGTGACACATGATCTCTGATCTAGATAATCCACCATGAGTAATCGAGACTGAAAACTGAGATTTGTTGATTTCCTTTTACAATTTTTTCACCACTTTTTAGCACTGCCCCTGGGGGCAATCACCTAGGAGGTTTGTGTTAATGGAATAGTAACCGCTAACATTTGTTGAGTATTCACTGTGTGATAAGCACTGTACTAAACACTTTGCGTATATTGTCTTACTAAATTTTTACAATAACCCTATAATGTATATTCTTCATTAATCCCATTTTACAGATTAGAAACTGAGGCTTAGAGAAATTTTTTTTTTTTAAGATTTTATTTGGGAGACAGCGACAGAGAGAGAGCATGAGCTAGGAGGAGAGGGGGAAGCAGGGAGCGCTGAGTAGGGAGCCCAACTCTGGACTTAATCCCACGACCCTGGGATCATGACCTGAACTGAAGGCAGATGCTTAACTGACTTGAGCCACCCAGGTGCCCCTAGAAATTAAGTATCTTACCTAAAATTACACAGCTACTGAGTAGTTTTGTGAAGGTCGAATCATTACATGTAACCTATATTAAAAGCTTTTTTGGGGCACCTGGGTGGCTCATTCAGTTAAGTGTCTGCCTTCGGCTCAGGTCATAATCCTGGGGTCCTGGGATCAAGTCCCCCATCGGGCTCCCTGCTCAGGGGGGGAGCCTGCTTCTCCCTCTGCCTTCAGCTCCCCCTGCTTGTGCTCTCTCCTGCGTTTGCACTTTCTGTCAAATAAATAAATAAAATCTTAAAAAATAAAACAAAAGCTTTTTTGTATGAGATGGCATGTAGTATAAGTTAACTAGCAATATGGCAACTAGACACATTTTTTTAAATTTATTTTTTAATTTTAATTTTATTTTTTTAAGATTTTATTTATTTGACAGAGAGAGACACAGCGAGAGAGGGAACACAAGCAGGGGGAGTGGGAGAGGGAGAAGCAGGCTTCCCGCGGAGCAGGGAGTCCGATGTGGGGCTCGATCCCAGGGTCCTGGGATCATGACCTGAGCCGAAAGCAGACGCTTAATGACTAAGCCACCCAGGCGCCCCCCGCAACTAGACACATTTTAAGTTAGCTTTAACATTTAGTATGCTTATAAAGAAAATCATTGGGATAAATGTTAAAACAAATGGCATAAAATTATCTGTATGGTGTGATTTCAATTATATTAGTATATGAAGAAAGGAAAAACTATAGAAAATGAGCCTGGAAAGAAATCCATTTGAGTGGTTTTCTTTTTCCTGTTTTCAAATTTTATTTAATAAAATGTTAGTTTTATAACAAAGCCAAATTTCATTTAAAATGTTTCTTTGCAGTAGCCATTTTAATATATGCCATAAAGCACAAGACATTAAACGATATTATGGCTTAGCATAAAATTTGTTAGGAATGAAATTGAGTACAAGAACCAAAGAAAGATTTAAAAATTTTTAAAGGGACACCTAGCTGGTTCAGTGGGTGGAACGTGCAACTCTTGATCGTGGGGTTGTAGGCTTGAGCCCCACGTTGGTTGTAGAATTACTTAAAAAAATAAATACAATCTTTAAAAAAAAACACATTTTATGATGTTATAATATGTATTATTTTTCTTTTCACTGGTGAAGCAAGATCTGGATCAGGAAGAATACTTTAATATCTTTGCTTTTTTAGCATGTAGAAGAGTAATTTTTTTAAATGTCAGGTACAGTTTTCTAATGGAACAAAGTAATGTCCAAATCCCAAATATAACATTCCCATTTTGATGCATAATATCATGTCGGGTTGGGGAGCAGCCATCAGATACCCTCTTTTGGACATAGCATTTTTTGGTTATAGTGTATGTAAGGATATTGATATTGATGGTGGTATAGAAAAAGCATTAAACAGAATTCAGCAAGATTCATGAGAAAAAATGTCTGCAAATTATGAATAGAAGGAAACTTTCCTAGTCCAGTAAATGGCATGTATGAAAAGCCTATAGCTGACAAGATACTTAATAGTAAAAACTGAATGCTTTCCCCCTAAGATCAGAACAAGCCAGGGGCGCCTGGTGGCTTAATTGGTTAAGCGTCCAACACTTGATTTCAGCTCAGGTCATGATCTCAGGGTCGTGAGATCCCCGTGTTGGGCTCTGAGCTCGGTGTGGCGTTGCCTTGAGATTTTCTCCCTCTGCCGCTACCCCCGCTTGCTCTCTTTTTCTGTCTCTCTAAAATAAATAAATCTTAAAAAAAAAAAAAAGCCAATGATGCCCACTGACACAACCTCAATTTATCATTTTGTTGCAGGTCCTAACCAGTGTAACAAGGCAAGAAAAATAAATAAAAGACATAAAAACTGTAAAGATAGAAGCAAAACTTGCCCCTGTTCTTAGGTGACATGTTTACACAAAACTACAATAACTAATGAGTTTTAGTAAGTCATTAAGATGAACTTATGAAAAATCTATATATTAGCAGCAAACAGTTGAAAATAATGAAATTTTTAAAACAATTATTGCCTTAGTGGACGCCTGGGTGGCTCAGTCGTTAAGCGTCTGCCTTCAGCTCAGGTCATGGTCCCAGGGTCCTGGGATCAAGCCCCACATCGGGCTCCCTGCTCGGCAGGAAGCCTGCTTCTCCCTCTTCCACTCCCCCTGCTTGTGTTCCCTCTCTTGCTGTGTCTCTCTCTGTCAAATAAATAAATAAAATCTAAAAAAAAAATTAATTAATTAATTAATTTAAAAAAAGAACAAAAAAACGTAATAAAAATCTACAATACAGTGCCAAGAGAAATTAAAGAAGACTGCATAAAACTACAATACAGTGCCAAAAAATATTAAAGAAGACAACGTAAATTGATAGACATACCATGTTCTTGGATTGGAAGACAAAATACTAAGTTATCAGTTTTCTCCCGAATTGATTATATTATAGATTCAAGGCATCACTGATCAAAGGCTGTTAAAAAAATAGAAACTGGCTGGCTCAAAAGAGTGTGCGACTCTTGATCTTGGGGTCCTGAGTTTGAACCCCACATTGGGTATAGAGATTAGTAAAAAAATAAACTTTCGAAAAACAAAACAAATAAATAAAAAATAGAAATTGACAAGTTAATTCTAAAATATATTGACATACAAAGGATCTAGAATATTCAAAATAATCTAGAAAAAGATCACTGAAGGTGGAAGACTTACACTACCTGACATAAGACTTACTAAAAATATATAGTAATCAAGACAGTGTGATATTGGCCTAAGTGTAGACAAATCAATAAAACAGAATAGAATCCATAAATAATCCACACTTACAGAGTCAAATGATTTTTGACAAAGATACCAAAGCAGTCCAGGGGAGGAAGGAAAAATCTTTTCAACAAATGGTGCTGCAACAACTGGATTATTCATACTGGGAAAAAAATGAACCGTGGCCTCCACCTCACATGATAATTTGAGCTGGATCATCATTTGAAATGGAAAAGATAACAATATAAAGCTTTTAGAAGAAAACATAGTATATCTTCATGATCTGGGGACAGGCAAAGATTTCTTTTTTTTTTTAAGATTTTATTTATTTATTTGACAGAGAGAGACACAGCGAGAGAGGGAACACAAGCAGGGGGAGGGGGAGAGGGAGAAGCAGGCTTCCCGCGGAGCAGGGAGCCCGATGTGGGGCTCGATCCCAGGACCCTGAGATCATGACCTGAGCCGAAGGCAGACGCTTAACGACTGAGCCACCCAGGCGCCCCCAGGCAAAGATTTCTTATGGACAAAGAAAGCAATTACCATAAAAGAAAAAAGAATATGGATAAATTAGATTTTTCTAAAATTAAAATTTCTATTCACTAAAAAAATACCATTAAGCAAGTACAATAGGCAAGCTACAGATGAGAGAAGATATTCACAAAACATATACACTGGGATGCCTGGGGGGCACAGTTGGTTAAGCATCTGCCTTTTGCTCAGGTCACATCCCAGGGTCCTGGGATCGAGCCCCACATCGGGCTCCCTGCTCAGTGGGGAGACTGCTTCTCCCTCTCTCTCTGCTGCTCCCCCCTGCTTGTGCTCGCCCTCTCTCTCTGAAATAAATAAAATCTTTGAAAAAAGTGGGCAAAAAACTCCAGCAGACACTTCACAAGGAAAAGTAGCACATGAAAAAGTGCTCAACATCATTTGTCATTTGGGAAATGCAAATTAAAACCACAGTGAGATTCCACTTAATACCCGCTTGAATGGCTAAAATTAAAAAAAAAAAAAAATGACAAGTTTTTTGATAAGCACCAAGTGCTTACAAAGATTGGCACAACTGAAACTCATACATTGTTGGTGGGAGTATAAAATGGTACAACCACTTTGCAGAACTGTTTGGCAGTTTCATAAAAATTACATATATACACATCCTATTTAACTCAGAAATACTGCTGGTAGGTATTAACAGGAAAGTATTGGCCCATACACATGAAAAGATATTGTATCTAACTGGTTGTTAGGTAAATTAAAATTAAACAACAATAAGATACCCATTCACTTTTCATCCATCAGGATAAGAATTAAAAATGTTAATGAGGAAGTGGAGCAGTAGGAATTCTTATGCAAGTGTTGAGTATAAGTTGATTTGGTCACTTTGGAGAATGTGTAGTGAAGCTGAAGATAAGCATACTCTTCACCAATTGCATTGTGATACATCCCAGGCATCTCACAGAGCTCCCCAAAGCACATGTATTTTAATGTATGCTGCAGCACAATTTGCAATTAAAAAAAAAAAAAGGCAGCATCTTAAATGTTTATCCACAGAAAGATGGATGAGTAAATTGTGGTTTATTAATAATACCAATACAGAGTTAAACTGAGTGAACTAGAACTACATAGAGAAATTGCAAGGGAGGAGAAGGCAAGGAGCAAAATTATACAAATTGTCTGATACTATTTATATGAAATTTGATATATAAACACTTAAGTATGGATATAGTCATTTGCAGTAAAAATAGAGTTATGGAGGGATGCCTGGCTAGCTCAGTAGAGCCTGTGACTCTTGATCTTAGGGTTGTGAGTTCAAGCTCCATGTTGTGTATAGAGATTACTTAAAATAAAATCTTAAAAAAAATACAAAGTTATGCAGAGGAATGAACACCGATGATTGTTTCTAAGGTAGAAGAATATAAATGTAAACGTCTCATTTCTAAAAAAACATTACTGAAAATGATGACAAGTATTGAGATACAGTGAATGCTGTTGGTGGGTATATAGGTGTTTGTTCTATGCTCTATTTCTGAATGTCAAAATAGATGACACCAAAAATACAAAAATGAGAACAAAACAACAGGTAACAGGTGTAGGAGTGGTGACAGTGAATGGGAACCAGCTCTTTTGAGAAGTTTGGCTCCTTCAGACTCCTGTCACCCTTGGCTTCTGGGATTCCAATCCTCCATGACACACGTTGCCCCAGCCTCCTTTTATACTATCTAGGATCCTTTCCCTATCAGCCACTCATATTTGGTTGATGGGATTGATTGTCTCAGAAAATATTCATTTAAATTCTAGCTTTGCTGCTGGCTCTATGTACCTCTGGGCAAGGTAATTTCTCTTATTCTCAGTCTCCTTGACTATTAAATGGGTAACAGTAATATCAAATGGTACTCTATTTTGAGTGCCTACTTTGTGCCAAACAACTATGCTAGGTACACTGGTGAAGACAGCCATTTTAAAAGTGATCCTCAACACTGATTCTCAGAATTGCCTGTGAAACCCTTAAAAAAATTAAACCTAACTGGGGCCCACCATGGGAGGCACTAATTGGGTCCAGGGTTAATGCATCAGGCTGGAGTACCTTTTCTGTAACATTTCCTTCACAAAAGATTCCAATATTCAGGAATGGTTGAGAATCATTACTCTCTTGTCCATGTTCTGTGGTAGCAGGAATTGTTTTCCTTGTTCTCCATCATATCCCTAGAGTTTGCCCATAGTAGGTGCTCAGTAAGTGTTTGTTGAATGAATAAATGAAAGAAAAAGACATTGTCACTACCCTCTAAAGATAATAGTTTCAGGGAAGGCGGACAATTAAGTGTTTTATAGTAAGTATTAAATGAAATAATAAATAATAAAAATATAATAAAGTATGTTACGTCAATTGCACTGCCTTGTATATAGTGGACATTTAATCATAGTTGAATTCGTATCTCTAGCTTAATTTTTTTTTTTTAAGATTATTTTCAGAGAGGGGCGCCTGGGTGGCTCAGTCGGTTAAGCGTCTGCCTTCAACTCAGGTCATGATCCCAGGGTCCTGGGATCGAGCCCCGCATCGGGCTCCCTGTTCGGCGGGAAGCCTGCTTCTCCCTCTCCCACTCCCCCTGCTTGTGTTCCCTCTCTCGCTGTGTCTCTCTCTGTCAAATCAATAAAATCTTTAAAAAAAAAAAAATTATTTTCAGAGAGAGCACAAGCAGGGGGGAGCGGCAGGCAGAGGGAGAAGCAGGCTCCCAGCTGAGCAAGGAGCCCGATGCAGGACTCGATCCCAGGACCCTGGGACCATGACCTGACCCGAAGGCAGACGCATAACCAACTGAGCCACCCAGGTGTCCCTCACATCTCTAGCTTTAATCACTGACTTCTAGTCTGGAGAAGAAAATAAAACTAATTTGTATAATCATAATTTTTAGTTGTTTACAGGACTCTTTTTTTTTTTTAAGATTTTATTTTTTAAGTAATCTCTGTACCCAACGTAGGGTTTGATCTTGGAACCTAGAGATCAAGAGTCACATGCTCTGCCTGCTGAGCCAGCCAGGTGCCCCTGTCCATAGAACTCTTATGGATGTTCTACCATCATCTCAAATGTGGCATTTCTTTGGCCTCCCTCTTCAACTTTTCTTTTCCAGCTGTCTAATTTTTGTCACTGACACCATCTTTCTTCCATTTGCCCAAGCTAGCAGCTTTGCAGTCATCTTTGAGTCTTCTTTCTGCACGATATGTTTTGAAGTACTCTTACTTCTTCTTAGCCATGTTTTGTGCTCATAACTTGGTGTTGAACCTCTAAGATCTCCATGAGGCAGTAAGGTATAGTGGTTAAGAACATAGACTAGTGGGTGCCTGGGTGGCTCAGTCGTTAAGCATCTGCCTCCGGCTCAGGTCATGATCCCAGGGTCCTGGGATCGAGCCCCACATCGGGCTCCCTGCTCGGCAGGAAGCCTGCTTCTCCCTCTCCCACTCCCCCTGCTTGTGTTCCTGCTCTCGCTCTCTCTCTCTCTGTCAAATAAATAAAATCTTTAAAAAAAACCAAAACAAAACATAGACTAGTGTCAGGTTGTGAGAGTTTGATTCTAGTTCTGTCATTTGCTGGCTTGGTGACCTTAGGTGAATTCATCTGTCTGTGCCCTCATCTGTAAACAACCATAGGGTTGTGGTGAGAATTAAACGGTCTTAAGGTGAGCAGTGGCTCGATTATAAATGCACTATAATTGTCAGCTGTAAAAGCTAAGTATTTTGTCTCTTGAGTTAGATTGTTGCTCCATGAAGAAAAATATGCTAAATATTCCTTTGGTGCCCCCTCTTTACTACCTATGATATATAGGAGGTTTAAAAATATTTGTCAAATTTAAGAATACAGTAGTTACTTTGCTTTATGTTTAAAAGTAAAACATCCATTTTTTCTTTAAAGCCTGAGAAATAATTTTAGGACTTCTTTAGAATCTAATTCTTGCGATCTGAAAACAAAATGAACATAAACATGAAATTACAGTGAGGTAAATGAATGTGTTCTTAATGAAATAGGGTTACTAGAACTCTTTATATTGACAATTGAAATATGGTGTAATAGAAGTAACTTCCAAAGATGGATAATAACTTTCCTGGGTCACTGTTTCCCCAATCTGATTAAGCATAACAGCCACCTGGAGTGCTTATAAAAATACAGATTTCCAGCCAGATCTTTTAAATCGGAATCTCCAAAAGTGAGGCCTGAGGATTTTTCTTTTTTCTTCCTTTCTAAACCCTGGGTGATTCTTACGACAATTTTAGATAATACTAGTCTAGATAATATACTTTCTTTTGAAGGTTTCAACTGGATTTCCATAGGCAAAATATTTTAATCCAGATATTCATATTTCTTTGCCTTATTTCTAAAACACTTCAGGCCTGAGGACTTGCGCCGTGAGTTTGGTCGATATGGCCCTATAGTAGACGTTTACATTCCACTTGACTTCTACACCCGCCGCCCAAGAGGATTTGCTTATGTTCAATATCCTTTGTTTTACTGTGTGCATGTGAATGTACTGTATACGTGTGCAGATACGCATGTGTATTCAGGAGCATATGTTATATGAGATTAATATTGCCTAATTGTGTTTATTTCTTTATCTCAGAAAATCTAAAGCAGTCCACAGTAGCTGGCAAGCGCCCCCCAGTTTGAACCAACCTGTTAGCTAGAATCCAAGCATAAACCGAGCAGGCGAGAAAAAAGGCACCTAAAGTTCAAGCATCAAGGAGTAAAGAGGGAGGGTGGACACAGATATAAAGACCTGGAAGAGGGGAAGTCTTTATCAAGCAAAAGACAAAGCCAACACCAGGTTGAGACTTCGGCTTTCCTACATTTATTCAGAGTTCCAGAGTCAAAGCCAAGTCTGATTTTGTTGGTTCTTCGTCTCTTATAAAGTCCATCTTGCAAGCCTTAAAGAGTAAAGGTCAAGGTTCAAGATCAAGTGACATTGAGGTAATTGCCAAAGTCTCATTTTGTATTGCATTTCTTGAGCTTTTTCTGTTTTCTATTTAAAAAAAATTTAACCAGTGAACAACCTCCTGAAAGATAGCTATATAGTCATTTTATATAGTTTATTTCCATTTTAGTTAGGTTTAATATATAATTTACATAGATAAGGAAGTTTAGTGGGATATTACAAACCAGTATATGTAATTCCAGATGTTCACAGATTGCTTTTGTGTTTTTTTTATAATTATATCCCAAGCAGTAAGAACATAAAAGTATTTTAAAGTAGTAGGTTCAGAAGTAAATATCATTTTTAAAGGTATAATGTTTTAGGTTACATGTGTTTGTGCAGTTTTGTTTGTAATAAGTAATTTTTCCTAAACGTCATAATTAAAACACTTTTTAGTGAAAGAGTAATTGTAATTTCAGAATAAAGGCTTTTGCATGCTGATTTTTTTCAGTGAAAAACCTGAAAGAAGGGAGTGAGTCCTGTACAGTTTATTTTTTAATACTAGCCAGGGTTGGACTTACTTTTTTCTCATAACCTGTTTCACATTATAAACGCATACTGCAGCTACACTAATGTGTACATTAAAAGTATAGTTACGCGTTTGTTTCTGTTCTTACTTTTAGATAGATTCTTCTCAATCATAACGGGGCATTTGTTTTCATAATAAAAGTGAAATTCTTTCTGATTATATATATATGTATATAGGAGATATAAGTTTAATATTTGGAGTTGTTTTTCAATTTCATGTCACGTGTAAATAATTCTTTAAAAATAACATTTTTACTTGATATCTGACGTTCAAAGTATCCTTAACAGCTAGTCATATTTGAAGATGTTCGTGATGCTGAAGATGCTCTTTATAACCTCAATAGAAAATGGGTATGTGGCCGTCAAATTGAAATACAGTTTGCACAAGGTGATCGAAAAAGTAAGTGCGACTAAACATTAGATCTTATTTATTCAGCAGAATGACTTTTAGCTATGACAGATTTTTCTTATTTCAAATTCTTTCAGAAAATACTACTACTAAAGTAGCTGTTACTGAGGTTTTCAGGTAATAAATTATTTCATATTCTAGCACCAGGCCAAATGAAATCAAAAGAACGTCACCCTTGTTCTCCAAGTGATCATAGGAGATCAAGAAGCCCCAGCCAAAGGAGAACTCGAAGTAGAAGTTCTTCATGGGGAAGAAATAGGAGACGGTCTGATAGCCTTAAAGAGTAAGTACAAAATACAAGAGGATTGAAAACTTAATTTTCTACTTTTTCTGGAGGACATTTGAAAGAGTTTTCAGAAGCAGGCCACAAGAATAATCTTATTCAATATACATAAAGATCAACTTTTGTTAGAAAAATATGCTCTTAGGGTGCCTGGGTGGCTCAGTCGGTTAAGCATCTGACTCTTCATTTTGGCTCAGGTCACGATCTCAAGTTCGTGAGATCGAGCCCTGCATCCGGCTCCATGCATCCAGCTCCATGCTGAGTGTGGAGTGTGCTTAAGATTCTCTCTCTCCCACTTCCCCTTCTTCCCTGCTACCCCCCCTTAAAAAAAAAAAAAAAAAGATATGCTCTTCTCTATTTGAAATGTATTGTTACTTAACTTGGGTTTATTGGATACTTTCCAGTGTTTTTATTTCATGGCAGATTTAACTTTAAACCTTTTTAATAGAAAAATAATATGGGCTGAAGAAAAAGACAAATTTTAAAATGTGTACTTGACAAAATGAGGAATTTTATTTTATTTTTAAAGATTTTATTTATTTATTTGATAGAGCGAGCAAGCGCACAAGCAGGTAGAGTGGCAGGCAGAGGGAGAGGGAGAAGCAGGCTCCCCACTGAGCAGGGAGCCCGATGCAGGTCTGGATCCCAGGACCCTGGGATCACGACCTGAGCCGAAGGCAGACGTTTAACGGACTAAGCCACCCAGGCGCCCCAAGGAATTTTAAATAAATAAAATTTTCCCAACTGAACCCAGTAATTAAGAATCTTAAGTTCTGAAGATTAAAAACTCATAAGAAATAGAGTCACTTGTGAAAGGAGGTTGAACGTAAAATTAATGTAAATCAATATATTTATAAAAGGTAAGTTATTTTCAAAGATAAATTCTAAGTATGGTATTATAAGAAGACATGAAAATAGTAAGTTTTTCAGAAAAAGATTATTTGCAGTTTATCCATTTTGTTAGCCAGGAGTTTCTGTTATAATAATAGTAAATCACAATGGGAATTACTTGGTGAAGCTATTTAAATAATAACTGAAATTGTATTAGCATGCCTAAATTCTTAAGTAATTATAGTATTTATCTTGAGTTTTAATGCTATAATTTTTTCATAGACATGTAGAATTTAAAGGTAAATTCTGTCCTTGCAGCGCCTGGGTGGCTCAGTCGGTTAAGTATCTGCCTTGAGCTCACTTCATGGTCCCAGGGTCCTGGGATTGAGCCTCACATTGGGCTCCCTGCTCTGCAGGA
Organism: Phoca vitulina; assembly: GCF_004348235.1. Taxonomy (NCBI): domain Eukaryota; kingdom Metazoa; phylum Chordata; class Mammalia; order Carnivora; family Phocidae; genus Phoca; species Phoca vitulina. The sequence continues at coordinate 3,122,874 of NW_022589714.1, forward strand.
AGCCTGCTTCTTCCTCTCCTTCTCCTCCTGCTTGTGCTCTCTCTCTCTCTTTTACTCTCTCTCTAATAAATAAAATCTTTAAAAAAAAAAAGAATAAAAGTAAATTCTGTTCTTAAAGATCAGCACTGGGGCTCCTGGCTGGCTCAGTTGGTGGAACATGCCATTCTTGATCTTGAGGTCATGAATTCGAGCCCCATGTTAGGTGTAGAGTTTACTTAAAAAAAAAAAAGAAAAACAGCATTTACACTAATATTCTCTTTCTGTGAGTAATACACTTAGCTGGGGAGGGGCGCCTAGGTGGCTCAGATGGTTAAGCATCTGCCTTCGGCTCGGGTCATGGTCCCAGGGTCCTGGGATCGAGCCCCACATTGGGCTCCCTGCTCAGTGGGGAAGCCTGCTTCTCCCTCTCGCACTCCCCCTGCTTGTGTTCCCTCTCTCGCTGTGTCTCTCTCTGTCAAATAAATAAATAAAATCTTAAAAAAAAAAATACACTTAGCTGGGGAAAAACAAAAAATGTCTGTCATTTGTCCCAAATCATCATTGGAGTATCAGGAATAGAATGAACCACATCTTGTAAGACAATACTGTTTTGCTTTCTGCTCATTATAAGATCATTGCTTAACCTCCCTGACCTCAGTTTTTTCATTTGTAAAATTGTATTATAAAGAATGCAAATCTTACCCAGCTCTCGTTATATTCATAAGAATCAGATTTTGTGTCTGCATATGTGTATGTGTGAAGCAGAATTGGTATAAGCCTAAAAAAATGATAAGTAAATACAGAATATGTGGTATTATCTTAGACTAAAAAGAGGTCTCTTATTTTGTTTTTAGTGGATATGGATTAAAAAAACAAACTAGTTTGTTGCTATCCACTGGATTATGATGAGCTCTTTGAGGAGCAAGGACTTTTGTCTTATTCATGCTTATATCCCCAGCACTTAGCAGTAGTCCTAGCTCATGTTAGGTATTCCATAAATTTTTGTTGAATTCATACTTCAATGAATGTATATATATATTTCTGAAAAATTGCTCCTCAGCTGCCTTTAGCCCAAATATAGCATCCCCCCCCCCCTTTTTTTTCCTATGTTGGATTTTTTTCTGAAGGATAATTTTCCCATTTGGCTTTCTACAACAGGAATGAAATTTAATAATTTCTTTTTTTCTTTAAGAGAGGGAGAGAGAAGGTGGGGAGGAGCAGAGGGAGAGAATCTTAAGCGGGCTCCACATTCATCACGGAACCCGATGTGGGGCTCAATCTTACCACCCTGAGATCCTGACCTGAGCTGAAATCAAGAGTCAGATGCTTAAACGACTGAGCCACCCAGGTGCCCCGAAATTTAATAATTTCTAAAAGCCTCTGCTTTTATTCCAGAATATATTCTCAATCAATATATTTATACTGTCCAGTGTTCTTTATTCCTTCCTATAATTCCACACTTCTGAGATTATTTTCTTTTAGTCTAAAAAATTTTTAGTCTTTCTTACAGTACAGGTCTGCTGGCAATTAATTCTTTCAGCTTTTGTTTATCTGAAAAATCTTCATTTTATATTCACTTTTGAAGGATTTTTTTGCTGGGGACATAATTCTGGGTTGGCAGGGACTTTTTTTGTATTTATGTATGTATGTATGTAAGTAATCTCTACACCCAATATGGGGCTTGAACTCATGACGCTGAGATCAAGAGTTGTATGCTCTACTGACTGAGCAAACCAGGCACCACTTTTTCCCCGCTTTTAAAAATAATAATATTCTATTGTTTCTTGATATTTATAGTCAGCTGTCAGTCTTAATGTTGCTCCTTTGAAGGCAATGTGTCTTATGCTCTGGTTTCTCTTCAACTCATATAAATCTTTCACCTTTTACTAAAAGATTTCCATGGAGACGAACAACTCTGGGTCTTAAACCAATTTTTCAAGGCCTTGTTTTAACACGGCTGTAAAAAAAAATAAAAATAATTAAATAAAGGTAATGTGTCTTATTCTCCAGGGTTTACTGAGCTTCTTGAAATTGCGAGTTCATACCTTTCATTAATTTGGGAGAATTCTAGGTCATTATCTCTTTAAATATTGCTTCTGCCTCATTCAGTTTTTCTTTTTGACTGTGTGACTGTGTACTGCATATCTCTTATGCTCTGTTATGGATTTCTTAAAATTCCTTTTCTTTCCTTGTGTTTCAGTAGGTATGTTTTTCTAATAATCTGTTTTACAGGTTAGTTCACTTTTTCTTCTGCTATATCTAGACTGCTGTTAAATTGATCTAATGGCTTAAATTTCAGAAATATATTTTCAGTTCTAAAATGTCCATTTGCTTCTGTCTATAGATTGCAATATTCTCTGAACTTTTCTATTTTTAAATCTGTTTTGCCTGTGTTTCTTCCTACTTCCTTGAACATACAAGTCATAGTAATTTTTTTAAATTCCTGTCTGAATAATGCCAGTATCTGTATTACTTTGGGTCTATTTTTTTTTCTTTTATTTCCTTTGCTTTTAGTAATTTTTATCTATTTTTCACATACCTCATAATTTCTTTATTGAATGTTGGACATTGTTGACAACACTTTGGATGATAACCTCCAAAGAAAATTGTTTTCTTCTAGCAGGTGGAGTATTGGCAAATCACCTTGATCTGTCAAGGCTTGGTTTGAGGCATTGTTAAGGTTGATTTATTTTAGCTTTACACTTACTCTTAGGGGGTGGTCCTTACCTGTAGGATATGGCCCTTATGGGTTTTTTTTTTTTTTTAAGATTTTATTTATTTATTTGAGAGAGACAATGAGATAGAGCATGAGAGGGGAGAAGGTCAGAGGGAGAAGCAGACTCCCCGCCGAGCAGGGAGCCCGATGCGGGACTCGATCCCGGGACTCCAGGATCATGACCTGAGCCGAAGGCAGTCGCTTAACCAACTGAGGCACCCAGGCGCCCGGCCCTTATGGGTTCTTAATTGAAAGCGTGGGTTGTTACTCAAGGTTCCTTGACCTTTTGGGGGCTTGAACTCCAGCCTCTCTCCCCAGCACTGTGTGTCTGATAGAATTTCAGCTTAATTCTTGAATACTCCCAACTGCTATATTTGCTGACTTCTTGGAGTCTCATCCTCTATGTGCACAGCTTAAAAGATGGCCAGTGACTTGAAGAGAGTTTATAGGCAAATTTTAGGAGATTTTTTTTGTCTGCCATTCCCTCCTGAGATTTTGCCTCTTTAGTCCCAACCATTTTGGTAAATCTGAATCCTAACTTGCCTCTTCAGCTTAGTCAAATAGCCATTTTCTGGTTGGGTTCAGTTTCCCCCTGCCAGCATTTGGAAAATGGTCTTAGTTAAAAGAGCCATGGCCTGTAACCCCTCAAGTTCTCCTAGGGTTGGTTATTCTCCAGTGCCTTTAAATAGTTGTTTTATAATGTTATTTAGCTCTTGTGTGTGTATATATATATGTTTTCTATGGGAAGATTAGGCTAATACACATTGTTCTATCATGGCAGGATTCAAAAGTCCTGCATCTAGGTTTTGTGTTTGTTTTTATAAGCATTATTTGACATACTTTAAATAATTACTTTCTCTTTTTTTATCTTTTTTTTTCCCTTCAAATTTTCATACCTCTTGGGAGTTGTATAACCCAGATTAAACATGCAGGGCATTTTTCAGAACTGACCCATATCATAAGATAAATCTAGCAAAGCAAAAATCTTTTGGTCATAGATTCTAGTATAACAAATATTACAAACTTGTTACTTATGTTTGAATTAAAAGTATGCAAAATAAAATTGTTTCTTTTAGTTTATCCAGGAAAAACAGAATATTATATAAAGTGTATAAATTCCTGAAATTGCTGTTTCCTAACCTTTCATTAAATGTTTTTGTGTAAAATATATACTCTTAACGTTATGAATGTTTGCAGGTCTCGACACAGGCGATTTTCTTATAGCCAATCTAAATCTCGCTCCAAATCACTACCACGGCGGTCTACCTCAGCAAGGCAGTCAAGAACTCCAAGAAGGAATTCTGGTTCTAGAGGACGGTCAAGGTCCAAGTCCTTACCAAAAAGGTCCAAGTCAATAGGAAAATCACAATCAAGTTCACCTCAAAAGCAGACTAGCTCAGGAACAAAATCAAGATCACATGGAAGACATTCAGACTCCATAGCAAGATCCCCTTGTAAATCTCCCAAGGGGTATGCCAATTCTGAAGCTAAAGCACAAACAGCAAAACACTCTCATTTTCGATCACATTCCAGATCTCGGAGTTATCGTCATAAAAACAGCTGGTGAACAGCCCCAGAAGAGCGCTACATAGTCTTGAATGTGTTATTAAACCTCTCATTATGTTAAATAAAAATTCTTCAAGGCTTATAGAAAATGTGAGTTACTTTGGGCATGTGCAACAAATAAAATCTCTCTAGTTCTGGGTTAATAAAGACTTGGTCTCAATTTAAAGGGCCCATACCACAAAATATGATGTGTCTGATATGTCACCATTTTATGGACCGTTTTTTGTTTACATTGTGGCAGAAGGATACTTTTCAAAGGAAGTGGGTAAAATGAAACTAATGTAGAAAATTCTACTTGGATATGAAGTATTAGTAATATTAATGATACCTTTTACAAAAATATTTTTTACTTTAAAGCACTTTTACTTTCATGTAAAAAGTAATTATGACTATAATTACATAGGGCAGACTTAAACTGCTTGACAACGTATGTCTCTCTTATATCTTCTGTTTAAACTTGGGCCAGTTCCTAGTGGATATTAGTTCATATTACAAAATTCTGACATTCCTAAAAGTAGAATTTATATAGAGATCAAGCATTCAAAAGATACATTCTCTCCTGAGCTCAAAAAACTTGTATTTTTACTGTGTAGAACAGTATAGATAAGTTGACATTAAGTTGCATCCTGTACCATGTTCATTCACTTCAGAAGTATCAAAACGTTTTAAAAATACTGAATTTTGAATGGTTGGAGACTACTCTAAAAATCATGTGCAGCACTCATAATCCAAAAATACTCATATTAAGCCTTATACATTTGAAGAGTGGTACATTTTGTATAAAAACCATATTTTATAACATTATTTCTACATACCTACTTTTCATCTACTACTTAATTTTTTCTTTTTGGAGTTCAGCTCAAGACTTTAAATTGTATAGAATAAGTCCTATTATTTTTTAAAGTGTTTAGTATCTTGTATTAAGGAATTCAAGACTGCATCCTCAATAAGCTTTGTGGTATTCAGATTTACTTTACACTGCCCTTCATTTTTATAAACCAAATAACTTTATTGATATTGCTTTTGTAGTAGTTAAAACAGAATTTCTTTAAAAATGTGTTTGTAGTTTATGTTTTTCAGAGGGTTTTGGTAGTATTTGTGATAAAATGGTTTTGCATATGATTATTATAGGGGATATATTTATAGAGTTCTACTTGTGTACGTACTTTGTTGAAGTATATTGAAAATTAAAAGTTCTCAGCCCATATAGTTAATATTTGTAACTAGAGTGCTTAAGAAAAAAATCTGTCTTATATTTTTGGCATATAGGAGCCAGTGTTGCTTCTATTTTTTTTTTTTTAAATACAAATTCCACTTTGCATTTTTGACCCTATGTAAGAAATAACTTTACAAAATAATTTATATGCTGGTAATATTTGGACAAGTACTATAAATTCATGTAAACTGTACAGTACTTTCTGAATACATTTTCTTTATTTAATCATAATAGCAAAATCTTTGAAGTGTTCAGCTGTAATAAAATTTAGTCATAAAATTATGTGGCACTGTTGAAAATCTAAAGGATAGTCCAAAGAAAGAACAAATATTAATAGTGATGTTTCATATTTTCTAAGTAAACGTTTGGGTTTATCCACACATACATGCAGTAATTTGAAATACTAAGTAGGAATTGATTATCGTGTCTATACTTTGCATTTGATTATGTCTTAGTAAAAAGTCAATACAGCGGTATTTCTGAAGATGCTTATCCTTTGATTTACCTCTGAGTTGGTTTTCCATTGTAATCTTTAGGCTGCTTAGGAGGATACTCTTTGATTTGATGGAAAAACTGGAATAATAATAGTTCAGACTTTTGTGAGCATTTACTTTGGCACTGCTTTATAAGATTTACATTATTCACTCATCATCACAAAAGCTATATGAGATAAATACCACTGCAGATAAGGAAAGTGAGATGCATACAGGTTCAGTGATAACCACTAGGTCACACACTCTTAGACTTGGGAGTGGGCAGTGGCTGGGCTCCAGACTGCCCCTCCCTGACTGTTACACTTTTTGGAAGAGAAATCTTTGACAGATATATGCTAAACTAAGATAATGTTTAGAGGGAAAGGAGAAAATAGAATTAGGAAAATAAATGATTATAAGCTTTCAGCGTAAATGGGTTCTGTGACTAAGTGGAAACTGACAATTGTGCTGGTTCCTTGAGAAATTGTCTTCTGGGTATATCTCTTCTAGGATTCACTTTTGTTATAGAATTGTTTCTTGGACCATTTAAGAGAGGATACTTAGGATAAGATTGTTAATAAATAAAGCAAATGTTTTACACATCTGTGATCATTTCCTTTAGAGACAATATATTTACTCAGGTACTTCCCAAGTTTAGTATAGGACAACTACCAGTCTACATTTGTTCAGGATCAGAGGATAAGTTAATGTTAAAATAAAAATCCCACTACTATTTGTTTTCTTTCTCCCCATGAATAATACGCAATTTCTGGGGGCACCTGGGTGGCTCAGTCAGTTAAGCCTCTGCCTTCAGCTTGGGTCATGATCCCAGGGTCCTGGGATCGAGCCCCATGTCAGACTCCCTGCTCAGGGAGGAGTCTGCTTCTCCCTCTGCCTCTCTCCCCACCACCCCAACCCCTCGCTTGTGTTCTCTCTCTTGCTCACCGTCTCTCAAATAAATATAATCTTTAAAAAAAAATAATTTCTGTACAGCAACTGATACTTGGAGCTGCAAACAGTGGAATATACCAAATTTTTTATTTGAAGCCTAGGATTTCATCTTGCACTGGGCTAAAACTTATTTTTAAATGAAAAGAACTAATTTCGGGGCACCTGGGTGGTTCAGTCAGTTATGCGTCTGATTTCGGCTCAGGTCAGGATCTCAGGGTCCTGGGATCGAGCCCTGAGTCGGGCTCTGTGCTCAGTAGGGAGTCTGTTTCTCCCTCTCCCTCTGATCCTCCTCCCCACTTTTGCTCACGCTCTCTCTCTCGGTCTCAAATAAGCAAATCTTAAAAAAAAAAAAAAAAAACTAATTTCAGGACTTTATATATTTGTAGTGTTTACTTGAGATGCAGCTGTTGTATTACAAATAAGAATGTCTACCTTTATTCTCATCCCACTGCAAGAGGCAAAATTAGTAAAAATCTGAAGTATTTAGAAATACTTTTACGATTCCTCTAAACTGTATTAAAATTGTAATTTCTTAGAATTAAACATTAAAATTTGTTTTCTAGACAGGTGGTAGAATATCTGGAGTATTTGTATGTAGATAAATATATGCTACTTAGGGGCACTTGACTGACTCAGTTGGTAGAGAATGACTCTTGATCTTGGGGTGGTGAGTTTGAGTCCCACACTGAGGGTAGAGGGTAGAGTTTACTTAGAAAAAAAAAAAAAATACACACACGGTACTTAGTATGGTCTGGTGCAGAAATGTTAACTTGGCATCATGGAACCAAAACTTTAGGTCTAGGCCCTGTAGATTTTCAAACAAGTCCATGACTTGCAAGAGTTTAAGGACCAAGTGGTTCAGTGAGACCTGGGTTTTGGAGTCAGAACTTAACCTTTGACTAGAAACATTTTCAAATATTAAATGATGATTATGCACCTTAGCATCTAAATCCCTCCCTTGATGAATAGGGTATTTAGGATCATATCATGAACTCTGGCATTGGTTTATAAGGTCAATTTAGGCCTTCTGGAAAATTTATGTCTTGTATACCTTTAAAAAGATGTTTATATCACCCAGGTGATAGACATTGGGGAGGGTATGTGCTATGGTGAGCGCTGTGAATTGTGTAAGACTGTTGAATCACAGAGCTGTACCTCTGAAACAAATAATACATTATATGTTAAAAAAAAGAAGATAGTAGGAAGGTTAAAATGAAGGGGGGGAAATCGGAGGGGGAGATGAACTATGAGAGATTATGGACTCTGAGGAACAAACAGCGTTCTGGGGGGGGTGTGGGGGGAGGGTTAGCCTGGTGATGGGTATTAAAGAGGGTATTGAATGGAGCACTGGGTGTTATATGCAAACAATCATGGAACACTACGTCAAAAACTAATGATGTATGGTGATTAAGATAAACAAAAAAAAGATGTTTACAAAATTAAGCAAAGATAATTGAGTCAAGAAGCTTTTTTGGAAATAGACTGATAGAAGTGTTCGACATAACAGGTTGATTCAACTACTCTCAAGTTGATATAATAATATACCATTTTTTTACTTAAAGGAATCGTGAAAGATTGAAATAAAAAATACAGACTATTATACCCCATCAGTAGTATTTTCTCCCCCAAATTGTAATGTTTTTATTCTGTTTGGGGGAAAGGGCTATATGAATCTTACATTCTAGGAATATACTGCAACTCTGACGGAAATAAATAGTATCAACTTGGGGTAGATGGGTGCAGAGTAGATTGATGGTTACTGTTTTTTAAAAGTAGGTGATTTGGGGACGCCTGGGTGGCTCAGTCAAGCATCTGCCTTTGGCTCAAGTCATGATCCCAGAATCTTGGGGTCAATTCCCGCATCAGGCTCCCTGCTCAGTGGAGAGCTTGCTTCTCCCTCGACCTCTGCACCGCCCCAACTCTCCCCGTTGCTATCTCAAACAAAATCTTTTTTTAAAAAAAGGTGACTTTAAGTATATGGTTCATAGAATTTAAAACACCATATTCAACCTACATGTTTATAGTAAATTACAAATTAAAATCAAGAATATCTTACTATATGTCAGGTTTCAGGTTCTTTCAGAACACTGACCAAAAACTTAGAGGATCAATCTCTTCAGATGAGAGAATGCCTAGCCAGTAATTAGTACTTAGTCATAGAAATGGATTGGTTGCATGTTCATTACTGTTTGATCTTAGGTGTATGATGAGTAGTTTCTCAGAAAAAGTGTAATTGAAACACAAAGCAAAATGACTACTTCTCTAGTTTGTAATTCTAAGAACTAAATGCCTAAGTACTATACACTTTTTAGAAAGGGCTTCATAGAGGTACATTGAGGAAAACCAGAATTCTTTGCTACCTATTTTCTAAAGAAATAACTACATTCTAGTTTTCTTAGCTTACCCTAATGATAGAGACTTAAAATGCTGTTGACTTAAGTTTCAAGAAAAATCTCAGCATAAAATAGTCTTCCAAGGGTGCCTGGGTGGCTCAGTCGGTTACGTGTCCGACTCTTGATTTCAGTTCAGGTCGTGATATATCAGGGTGCTGGGTCAAGCCCTGTGTCAGGCTCTCTCTCTCCCTCTGCCCCTCTCACTGCTCACATGGGCTCTCTGTAAACCAATCAATAAAATCTTAAAAAAAAAAAAGTCTTCCAAGCACCAAGTGATAGCCTATTTCTTTTAATAGTAAATTAAGTAAATAAATTGTAATAGCTTTTTAGGGGGGATTAAGAATCATTCTTGTTACATTGGTTGAGGCAGTATCTGCTTTGCGAAAGTAATACTTCACAACTTGAGAAAGTAATACTTCACAACTTGAGAAACAGTATTCTGTTGAAGACCTTTTCAAAATTGACATAAGCTATACAACTGGTCAGACTCTTCTGGGAAATCTTGTATTTTAAAAATGAGAAGAAATGTTATTTAAGTTTCCTTTAACACATTGTGAAATATTTTTATGATTTTATAAGAACCTTACAGAAAAACATTGATATTCCTCATTGTCAGTAAACCTTCAAATTTTGGCCTTAAAATATTAAATGTAGCTGAATTAAAAATACTAATGTTCTAGTTTTGTTAAGATATTCCTTACAATTTTTAATGTATATATGAAGTCGAACCATTTTTGGTATTGTTTTATACTTTGTAATTCCCTCCTCTTACCATATAATCTACTAGATGAGGGTTTTTTTTTTTAAATAAAAACATAAAAACATGATGGATGAAAAATTTTTGTTCTAAAATATCTCATATGAAAAGCACTTTATACCGATGTCTGACCTACCTGTTAGTAGTCAAATATAACTCTTTAAGAGGTGCTGTGGACCATACTTTTTCCACCCTTTATCTATTTTGACTAAAAGGTTATGGTTTGTATATGAATTATGTCTACCATGGAAAGTGGAACTACATCTTTTAAGGAGTAAACACTTTTAGCTTTCCATTAGCACCATTGGTATGAATTCAGCATTAAAGGCTTTAAAGAGTAGGAACTTTAATTCTTAAAGAGTTAAGAATTTTACACCCCATGCCCTCCTACTCCCTAATCACTTCAATGCCAACCAGCCCTTCAGCCATCCCCTTTCTTCTCTTTTGGGAGTCATCCATACATTTTTCCTTTCACTGCTTGAAGTTCAAGTTGTTCCACTTTAGATAATTTCTTTAACTTTTCTCTCCAACCATGGGCAGTTATTTTAAATCCCCTTCAGAATCTTTATAATAGTTTCCATCAACCCCTTTATCCTCCCTAATTAAAGTTTCTTCAAGCATTAACATTTTAGGTCAACATTAACATTATAGGTTGACTGTCACATTTCCCAAATAAGCCAATGCTTAAATACATTTTCCTCTCTCTAATCTTTCAGTTCTTATTTACAATGGCTTTGGTGTTTCAGTCATTAATTAGAGTTGTTCTATTAGAAGTGTGATAACCAACTAATCAGACAACCTGAAAGTGCAAAGGAAAACATTCGGAAGATTTATGGTTTACAACCTCAAAAGATAATTTGTGTTGTATGCTACATATAAGCTTTTAGAGTTATTGGCATGTACTCAACTTACAATGTTGGAGTGAACTAGTAAAGCAGCTTTAATCTTCCCAAATTCTATTAACATTTTGTTACAAAACTCTAGTAAAAAAATAATTTTACAGTGAACACCCATATACCCACTACCTAAATTCTACAATTAGCAGTAAATTATACTTGCTTTATCACATATATATCCATGTATTTTCCAATTATTTTGAATTTAACAGTAAGATTTTGAAAACTGGAGTGTTTATAAATAGGGTATTCCAATTAGCTAAAGAGTGCTTGGAAAACCTTAGTGGAAGAACTTTCATGAACCTAATTCTCTTTTTCTTTGAAATTTAGGTTCTGTCTCAAGCATCAGATTAAAGGAACTTAATAGACACAGATGGTTAAGAAGTAAACAGTGAGTAGGACCTTTGGAAAGCTAATGGAAAAGGGCAATCTGATCTTTGATATTAGCCCTTTCATTCTAAAATTTGAGAGCAACAAATGCCTGATCACTTAAAGAGTAAGGGTAATTTCAACCATTGACAGCCTTTATTTCACAGCAGGATGATCCCCAAAATTGTAGATCTCCAACGGTTTTTTTTTTTTTTAAGACTTTATTTGTCAGAGAGAGAGAGTGCACAAGCAGGGGGAGCAGCAAGGCAGAGGGAGAGAAGCAGGCTCCTCGCTGAGCAAGGAGCCTGACACGGGACTCGATCCCAGGAGCCTGGGATCATGACTTGAGCCGAAGGCAGACGCTTAACCAACTGAGACACCCAGGCATTCCTCCAAAGTTTTGACAGAAAGAACCAAAGCTCTCTGTGATCTGATGTTGCTAAGTACAGTATAATAATAATCTTCCTATTTAAAGATCTTCCTGTTAAAAGGCAATTTTGAGTTCAATTTAAACCAAACATTTGCATGTTGGAAATAATCAAAAGTCGTCAAAATGTCTTCTACCTGCCATCCCTTCCTCAAGATTCTAGACTGCCAAGAACACATTTGTTGCTTTTGACAACTATAAGGTTAATCTCTAATTTTAGAAAAAAGGAACTATCTGCAGTAATTTAGGAGTAGCTATGTATATATGACCAGCTTTGGAGGAATTTGATTAGTATCTATTATCTTTACAACCAAATATAAAATACCACATATTTTCTGCCACTTTATGTATTAGGTTAGGAAAAATTACTTTCCTGAATCCTTTCTTATACATAAAAGTTATTATTGTGTGAATTACTAGAGAAATGAAGTATTTTCATCATTATTGTTTATCAATATCCTTTAAGCTATTATATGTTCACAATACATGATCTGATTAAATGGAGCTTGAATAGAACACGTAGCCTCCTTTGACAAATGTGCGTATGATTTTCTATGTAGGTTGCTTCTGCAAGTCCTCCCATTTTTTCTTTCTACCATTACTTAATTCAGAGACTGTAATTAATGTCACATAATCTATGATAAACTATTCCTCTAACAGAAAGAACTTTAAATTTGTGTCACCGATTCTACACTAAGGGAACACTACTATAAAGTCCACTTTAGAAAATGAATTCTAAGATCTCAACAATGAACCCTCAGTAAATGCAACACCTTATATAAATCTTAAATCGTAATTCTATCTGGGGTTATAGCACAAGTTTAAGTTTGACAAATACAATTCCTGGGTGTTAGGAACATTACTGATACATTTCAGCATATTTAATTTAGAATTCCAAAATAATTGCAAAGGATATGAAAAGTAACTTAATCTGAAAACTGTCAGAGATTAATTCAAAACAATCTAATCCAAGAGATTTGAAGAAAAGGGGTTTAGCTGAAGCACAAAATAGATGATTCCCTAACCCTTAAAAAAAAAACAAAACTCGATCTACCCCATACCTTCAGAGAATCCTACGTAAAACTTTCAAGAAAGTTCTTTCAAAGGTTAAATTTTTGTGTTGATAAATAGCGTTCTTAAAATGTACTCTCAAATCTCCTTAATTTAAAAACAAGTAGTTCTGAATTACACATGATTTGTGTTTACACACTTCTGCCATCTCATCTCACAACACAGACATCCCCTTTCCACTTGAAAACTGTTGTATTTGGGGGGTTTTGATAGATTTATGGATTCAGGAGAAAAGGAAGTACAAAAAAACAACTTTGAGGAGTTAACTCAGAGATCAGATGCTCAGAAAGGCAGGCCTGTGATTTTAAAATGCCTTTAGTTCAGCAATGTCTTTCAAAAATTTAAATGTATATGGGAAGATGATGAGACTGTCAGCCTTTCCACACACAAGTATACGTAAATATGTTTGATTCCCTTTGATACCTGAAGCACATATCAATTGCATAGAGGACATGGGAATTGAGATTTCCAACCTCTAAATAAAGGATAATGTATTCAGCAACATAATGGAGGGTCATTGGGAGATGGGAGATGCACAAAAAGAGAAACAGAAGTATAAAAGGTTGGGGGCACCTACCTGCCTCAGTCAGTAGTAGAGCATGCAAATCTTGACCTTGGGGTTGTGAGTTTGAGTCCCACAATGTGTGTAGAGATTACTTTAAAAAAAGTTATAAAAGGTCAGTTTTACCTAGTTTGAAATCTTGGACTAACAAAAAGTAAATAAACTTTATTACTCCCTTCACCAAATGGGCCCCCCTGCTATCAGAATTCAGAACTTGAATTGGAACTATCTCCTAACAGACTTTTACAGGTAGGTAGAGAACCAACCACCATTTAACAGTTTCAGAGGAAATACCTTTTTTTTTTTTTTTTAAGATTTATTTATTTATTTGAGAGAGAGTGCACGAGCAGAAGGGGCAGAGGGAGAGAGAATCTCAAGCAGGCTCCACACTGGGTGCTGAGCTGGATCTTATGGAGCTAGACCCTATGACCCTAAGATCGCGACCTGAGCCGAAACCAAGAGTTCCTGCTTAACTGACTGTGCCACCCAGGCGCCTCCAGAGGAAATACTTTTTAATTCAACAACTAATTTACTGTCATAGGTGAAGTTCAGCGTCCACAGGAGGCAGAAGGGATGAGGTCAAGAGTACTGGTAAAGGTTTTAAGCCTTGCGGGAGAAAAAGAGAGGCCACCTGAAGAGAAAATATTTCAGTTCCATTTTCATGTTGTGCACTATTACCCAAATTGTACTTCTAGGTCTGACCTGTCTTCTACTTGCTGTGTATTTCCTACACACCTCTCAACGTTCAACATGCAAATCAAAACTGCCTTCCTCTATAATTTGGATCCCCCTCCAGAGTTCCCTAATTGCTAGTTTTGTCTTCCTAATTGCCCAATTTAAAAACTGTTTTCTTACTGTCCACGCAGTTGCTCAATTCTTAATTCTACCTTCAAAACATCTCCCAAGTAAGTCCATGCCTGGGTGTTCCCTCCAGTAATGTCCTTAGGCTCCTTTCTCTGATTTTAAACTACCAACAAATCCTTTTTCCTCAAGTTTTCCCTTTCCAAACTGTTCTCCGTATTTTCACCTGTTTTTTTTTTTTTTAAAGATTTTATTTATTTATTTGAGAGAGAATGAGAGATAGGGAGCATGAGAGGGAAGAGAGTCAGAGGGAGAAGCAGACTCCCTGCTGAGCAGGGAGCCCGATGCGGGACTCGATCCCGAGACTCCAGGATCATGACCTGAGCCGAAGGCAGTCGCTTAACCAACTGAGCCACCCGGGCGCCCCACCTGTTTTCTTTTTGAAGCAGGAATCTCTTTCCCTTGCTCATAAACCTTTGATGGCTCTGCCACGCTTGCAGAATAAAGTTCAGCTCTTACGACATTCAAGACCCTCAGGTTATTACCGCAGTACACCTTCCAATATATTATGTTCTTTCGTTGCACTTGTCTTGAGCTACTGGATATTCCGCATCTATTTCACACCACTGTCTACACAGACTTTTACCTCTGACAATTATTTTCCTTTTCTTTACATGTCAAATACTGTGTCAAATATCTTAAGGCCCAACTCAATGCTACTTAAGGCCCAACTCAATGCTACTTCTAAAGTGTCAGATTCCCAACTAGACAATCCCTACTCACCAGAATTCACTACCTTCTGGAAGATTTGTTTTCATCTCTTCAGGCATTTGTTGTAGAGAAGGGGAATGAATGCATTAGTTACATTTGTCATTTCTTCCCCAGCCACCTGCAAACTTTCAGCTCTGCCATTTATCCTTGTATTTCCTGAACATAGCTCACACAGAAGCCCCCACACATTAAACTGTAGACATGCTGCTCAGAAATGTCACAAAGGAGCTGAGAAATGTCAAACAAGGGTGGGGAGGGGTGGCTGAGACCGTTTTATTTTCCAAAGACAGTGACTCTGTATTAGTTTGTTAAGAAATTTTTATAATCTTGAAAGGGGTTATCAAACCTGTGCAAGAATGAACCATTTTCTGGAATCAGACTGGGAGAGAGGTCAGATCTAAGGCAACCCATTAGTTTTAGTATTTACATTACTAGAAAAAATTAAAATTGGTGACTAAATATTGAGGGAATTTTCAAACTTCGGTCTGAACTTCTAAAGTGAGTTTTCCCAACTATTTGTGAAGAAGGTATTTGCATCTACGTGAGCAGGAATGGAGCCTCATACAAAATGCGAACGTCAAATACAAGTTCCTTTCCATCTTTAAACCCTTTCCCTTTTCTAAACTGATGTCCCCACTCAAAACGTGTCTTTACCACCTCTTGAAGGCCTCAATCTCAAAAGCAGTCCCCCTTTTTTGTAATCTCAAGCCATTTAGTATCTCCCCCCACCCCCAACATTTCTGTAAGAATCAGGAATAAGGCAAAGGTGGGTGGCCTTGAGCGAGGACAACCCAAACCCTCTCCCAGACATCTCAGTGCTTTTGAGAACATGCTGGGGGTTGAGGGACAGGTCATCCGGAGTCCAGCCTACCACAGCCACAGCTCCTCACAATCTTATTTCAGGGTCTTGGGTGGGTTACCAGCTGTCCCAGGTCCATTCTGGGGCCTGATGCTGAGGGGCAGGAGCACTGGGGTAGAGCCTCACTTTTGTTCCTTCTCAACACCAGAAGTTGAGTTAGGGCTTTTAAAGAGGGCAGGAAAGACAAAAGCAAGTGACATGGGTTTTTCAGATTGTTTGAAATCATGTGTAGGAGAAATACAAATGGTTTTCCCCAAGTGTGGCACAACTGGATCCCATTTAAGTCCCACATTTGTGTAGCACTAGCTTTATACTAAAATATTGTGAAGGAAAGGGGTGATTATATAGTCCAGTAGACCCCTGAATAACATGGGTTTAGGGGTGCCAACTCCGGTGCAGTCAAAAAATCCACATATAACTTGACTCCCCCAAACTTATTAAGTCTGTTAACGAGAAGCCCGGTAAGTCAATTAATACATATTTTCTACATATTGTATTCTGTATTCTTACAATAAAGTGAGCTAGAAAAAAAACACGAGAAAATATTTACAGTACTGTACTATATATATAAAAATCCATGTCTAAGCGGACCAACAAGTTCAAACCCATGTTATTCAAAGGTCAACTATACGCCTATAGACCTGAATGCTGAGGCACCAGGGTGGCTCAGTCCGCTAGGCGTCCGCCTTCAGCTCAGGTCATGATGCCAGGGTCCTGGGATCAGCTCCTCGTTCAGTGGGGAGCCGGCTTCGCCCTCACCCACCCTCTCTGCTTGTGTTCCCTCTCTCAAAATCTTAAAAAAAACAAAACCCTAGGGGCGCCTGGGTGGCTGTCAGTTAAGCAGCTGCTTTCGGCTCAGGTCATGATCCTGCTGCGGTCCTGGCATCAAGCCCCACGTCCGGCTCCCTGCTCAGCAGAGAGCCTGCTTCTCCCTCTCCCTCTGCCTGCCACTCTGCCTACTTGCGCTGTCAAATAAATAAAATCTTAAAAAAACCCCCAAAAACTTGAATGCTGGTCCTGATAAAATGTAGTCTACTTGCCTAATAACATTCTAGTCTTTTAACTTATAAACCACATAAACCATCTTAAAATTTGTATTTTAACTTACAAACCACCTTTGAAAAGCATTGTTCCTGTCAATCTTTTAATACTGCGATTTGATGTTTTATTACCTTCTTTTTCCTTTATCTGCCTACAAAGACACTAAAATACTTAGCAGGGAGATTAATGCAAATACAAGCGCTGTGGTGTTACTGTTATCAGCAGTATGTGTCACTTTATCAGTGTTAGTTGAGGTATCAAATTGTGAAAGCAACTTCAGTATAAAATACCCTACATACTGATATATGCAATGGCACTTCACTATAGAACGTAATTTCCACTCACATATAAACCTCTCACCCTTCTCCAATTATGAGCCCCCTTTACCAGACTACTAGTTAAAATACATACCTGAAGCTGGTAACTGCAAAGTGTTTGCTTTATAAACCCACAAAACCAGTTACAGGAACACTGGAGGAAAAATGTTTGAAGACCTCAGTAGGAGAAAAATAATTGTTAAATTGGCCTGCACTACAGTGTCTATGTTGAAACCTAACCTACAATTAATGATATTACAAGGTGGAGACCTCGGGAAGGGATTAGGACAAAAAGGCAGAACCCTCATAAATGGGATTAGGGCCTGAGAAAGCTCCCTCAACCTTTCTGCCCTGTGACTTAGTGAAGACTTCCCGTCTATGAACCGAACCGTAAGTGGGCTCTCAGACACTAGATCTGCTGGTGCCTTGATCTTGGACTTCCTGAGAAATTTGTAAGCTACCCAGTCTTTAGTATTGTTACAGGAGTCCAAAGGGACTAAGGCTGCTAAATATATCTTACTATAATACCAAAACTATTGAACTTCTAAGTTTGCTAATACCTTTTCATGGTATGGTCTGTGGTGTAATTCAGCCAATTTTGTTTACTCTTCATAAAACCTATTACTTTATAATAATCTATTTCCAGAATTTTGCAAGGTTGAAAGCTTACTGTATTTTGTTAAGTTTCTCTAAATGCATTTTAAAGCAAGCTGTATGTAACTTATATGTAAATAGGCATACATAACAAGAATAAAGCATTTTATAGCCAGGGCCAAAGAATGGTTGGCTGATAAGTGCCATGTAAACAAGACTGCAGGCACTTCTGTTAACGAGTTCAGATTTTGCAGCGATGTAAGTTTTCATACCCTCCTGGCACAGCTCATCAATAACAATTCTAAGGTGGTGCCCACACCAACCACCTTTGCACAGCCAGAAGGTCTCCCCTACTGTGTGAACCAAATGTGCAAGACATTAAGACTCTTCCATTTACCTTTTCTTGGAAGGATGGTAGCACCTTTCTTATCTATTCCACCTTAAGAGAATCATATATACCCTCAACACCCTTTTCATATGTCTAAGTACCGCCTGACTGCTCAAAAAAACTTTCCTTTTGTTTCAAGATAAACTTTAGCTTTGTAGAACTAAAAACCATACAGGGAAAACTTGTGCTTTAGAATCTTAGAACAAAGTTTGAATTTTAAAGTACAAATACAGAAGCCTACCATATTTCTTTTAGCAGAAAGAGTCAAGAGGTTTCAAATCTCCACCTACTACTTTAACATAAATTATGCTTGCTTTAGTTCAAGAACCACCATTCAAAATCAATATAAACTTAGTAAACCAAACCAAGTGTCATTTTCTTTCACTGAAATTATAGGGTAAGTCAAATAGTACTTATGAAACAGTTCATATATAAAAATATATTCTAAGTTATAAACTAATCAGTTGTACTTTTGACAACTATTTCCATTGTAAAATGGGGAATTTCTCCCCTTGGAGGTAGTAGCATTAAATTACTGGACTCTCTAAATTTCAGAGGAAGGACAATTAATACTAAGACAATTAGTCCGTAAAATGGAGAAGTTAAAATCCATCTCCTAGTCACACATTCAAACATGAAAAGTCACACATAAAGAGTCAAGACTAGTATAAAAGGGGGGGCCAAATTATATTATTATTTTAAAATTTGATTACAACCAATTTTGTTGGCATTAAAATTAGAGGTATTATAAATTTGAATGGATAAACCAAAAACCAGAAAGTAAGTTTGGTAAAAATGGGAATAGGAGTTTTCCAGTAATTACAGATTAGAAGGCAGAAATCAATTTAGAGAAACACAGACAAACCCCATGTTTACAATGATTGTGCCACAGATTTAAACTTCAGTAGTGCATTAGTAAACTGTTCACATTTAGATCTTCACCTTGAGATTAGATAGCTGTTTAAAAAAATCCCAGTACCTTGTGCAAATAAATCGGTCTTCCATGTGCCTTAGCACACTTAAAATTTCTCCACTGTATATATACAAAACACCTACCATTTGGTAGGGCAAAATACATACTTTCATAACAAAACTATAATGTACCTCTCAAGTATGAACAATATACACATAATACATGGTATACAGTATTTACAAAATATAAAATATAATACAAGTTGTTTATAATTTTTTAAACTCATCTTTTGCACTTGTATGTTACAAGGCAAATTTCCATTTCTGTACCAATTTTTTTTTTCAAGATTCCAGGGATTTTGAAAGAACTTTTACAGACATACTGCAATCTGAGATCTAAGTTTGAACTTTGAGGAGCGTTTTTAAGTGTACTGCCATCAACTCCCTATTTTGGTTGGAATTTTCAATAGTGCTTCCCATCCAGTGACTAGGAGGCTTTGGAAGAACACTAGGAGAAGGTGGATCACTAAACTTTGCCCCAGCATAATTTTCCTTTTGGTTCACTTCAGTTAGAAATGCTGATTTCTTCAAATGCATATTTTTAATGTTCTCAGTATTTTTAAAAGGCTTTTTTTCCTGCTTCTGGATTAAATCAGATGAAACAGAATCCTGCCAAAAGTTATTTTCATTTCTTTTTGCAGAGGTGATCTTGGTTAGTGGTAAGTTATATCTGCTTTTCTGTCTGTTTATCTTTGGTTGTTCACACAAGTGTATACCATGAACAAGCTGGCCGTGGGGAATGGCAATTTTCTCCGATTTTCCCATCTTTGATTTTAAAACCTACAAAGACAAGGAACATAAAAGTGAATACAGTCTCATGATAAAAATTAAGTCACAAACCTCACACCACCTATTTTTCTTCTTCTCCTGGACTTTAGTTTATGGTCTTGATTAAACATATGTGCTCACTGCACTTATCAAATAAGCACACATCTAAGTTTACTACTAAAAATATAATCATTACCATCACCAGTATGCAATGTAGGGAGTCAGTTCTAAAGTGTCAAAGGGAAAAACCCCAAGTTCCATCTTTCTGTAAGGAAGAGTAATGAGCTACTTTCCAAACATACACAATCTAAAGGTGTCAGTGGTTTTACATTAGATGTGTCTAAGTTTCACATGCTTTCATTTTGACTGAGTCTGGTTAAAAATAAGAAACGATATTCATAGATTACTATATATCTTTTTTAGTCAAGTCCTTTTAAAATTATTCCAGATATTAAACTGATAAGAACAGATACTACATGATAGAAATTTAATTAGCAGGAACTAGATTTTAAGTGAGGAAGTGTTTTAATAATGGTTACTAAATACACAGAAAAATTATCTCCCAGTTTCTGAAAGCAAAATTTCAGAAACTTAAATATTAAAAATTTAAATACTAATCACTTTTTATCATCCTTCCCAGTTATATATACTTACAGCAAATATATAATCAGAAAAATGTTTCCACCTGCGCCTACTTCCTAGTTTAACAACTGCTTCAAGAACTTTGCTACACCACTTCTAATCACCTTCCTAACTTAAGTGATCTTTACAGGAAGCCATGACCGGATGGAAAAGTATAAAGTACTTCATTAGATCACTGCCCTTCCAACACTTGTAATATGGTAGGGAAGCGGGACACAAAAATACAAAAGCTGGGGCACAAGTTAACATTCCATGTAACTGCCAGAGTTCCCTGTTTTAATAGTTCTAGAAAAGAATTATTACTTGTTAACCAGGAAACAGGAAGTACAAAACCAGGCTATTAGCTTATCGCTCATATTTCAGGGCCGTGGAATTTTAAAATTTGAATCTATTGTAGTCATCACGGAGGTCCAATTTTTTTTTCAAGGGCACAGCGAGAGAGAACCTGCAAATCTCTCCAAAAATTCTCCCAACAAAAAATGACTGTTAAAAATATATAATGTTTTATTATTTTTTTTAGATTTATTTCCTTTTGCGAGCGAGCGCGCGCGCACGGGTGGGGGGCGAGGGCAGAGGGAGCAGCAGGGAGCCCTGAGGGGACTGGATCCCATGATTCTGGGATCAAACTTGAGCCAAAGGCAGACGCTCAACAAACTGAGCCACCCAAGAGCCACTTATTTTCTTTTAAGATTTTATTTGTCAGAGAAAGAGCACAAGTAGGGGGAGCTGCAGGCAGAGGAAGCAGCGGACTCCCCGCGGAGCAGGAAGGCCAACGCAGGGACTGGATCCCAGGACTCCTGTATTAGGACTTGAGCCAAAGGCAGACGCTCAACCGACTGAGCCACCCAGGCGCCCCACTTATTTTGATTTCTTATGAGACAGTAGACGGAAGTCTCTGAAATTGAAAGGTTTTATTTTGCTATAAAGGTTAACTTCAAATCATTTTAGCGATTAAATCTCGTTCAAGTTTCCCAACAGCATGGCGATTGGGTCGCTTAACGTCAATTCAACTTACAACTTTTCTTTCTGAAGTTTCATCATTCTGGACACAATAAAACTACCTTCCACTAATAAAGCCCACTACATGAGAGTGTAAATAAACAATTCCCTTCATCTAATAGACGCAAAAACTATTCATCTAAAATTTTGACTGCCGCCGCTCCTGCCAACTTCTAAAGTTAAAAGTAGAGCCAAGCAGGTTGGCCGGCGAGGGTCAGAGCCCCAGTTGGGCCAGCGCCGCACACGGAGCACCTCTCATCTCAGCAAAAGGCAAGCCGAAGGGCATGGAGCCGCTTGTAGCCCACTCCAAATCCCACAACAGGGAGGTGAGACAGTGCACGCGCGCCGCGGACCAGTCTTGGAACTACCAACGGTCAGGTAGCTGAAAGCGGTCGCCCACCCCTTCCCCTACCACGGCCACACGGCCTCACCTCCTTCATGAGCGCCGGAGCGCTGCGCACGTAGCGCGCGCTGACGTCAGCCTCCCTCGGGCCCCTTCCATCCCCCACCCCACCGCGCGCCCGAACACCGAAACCCCCTGGAACGGCGCCAGCCTTCTAAATCGGGGCTGTTGCTGGGGCGCAGCCGCTCCTCTTATTGGCTGGCTCCCGGGAGCCAATCAGCAGCGCCAGCGCATGCCTCCCCCTCCCCCTTCCTCCCCCGGCTAGAACAGAGCGGGCGTCACGGAAACTTCCCTCCCGAGTAAACAGCCGCCCCTCACCCCGGCCCCCCCTTCCCGACCCCTCAGTGAAGGGCCCCAAATTCCAAAGCCCGGCCCTGGCCGTCTAAGGGCCAGAACTCAACAGTCCCCATGTCCCCCTCGCGGCCCTTACCTCTCTTCTGAACGAGGGTTGGCCGGGCGCCGCTGGCGGCAGCTGGCCAGAGAAAGGGCTCGCTTCCTCAGTTTGGGTTGCGGCCGCAGGACCCGGGGCCAAACTGGCCGCCTGGTCCGGGACTTCCTGCGCTCCGCTCGGGCCCGTCGCGGGGCTCCGCCCGCCCTCGAGGCTCGGCCGGTGCTGCTGGTACTGATGGAAGCGGCTGGGGAGCTGCCCTGCCGGGCTGGCCCGCACCCTCTTCTTTCGCCGCTTCTTCGGCGCTGCCCGAGGGGTGCCTCCCGCCGTAGCTAGACTACAGTTGGACAGAGGTGCAGGGGCGCGAGGTTGCGGGGTCAGACAGGGACCGTCTCCCCCTAGGAAGTGAGGGAGGAAAAGGGTGGGGGGCAGTGCCCGGGGGTCCGGGATTCGGGGTAAAGGCGGCGGGGCCGTGGTCACCATCGGGAGGGCCCCGAAGTAACCGCGGGCGGAAAAGCCCAGGGGCGCAAGGCGGCCGCCCAGGACAAGTGGCTCCCGCTGCGGGACGGAGACGACGGTCATAGCTCTAGGAGGAAAGTGGCTCAGCAAGAAGAAAAGGAGGAAGTGAAGCCAGCGATCACAGGGCGGCGGCGGCGGCTGCTGCTGCTAAGAGAGCCCGAGTGGAGCACGGACCATGGTTCGGGCGGTGGCGGCGCAGCAACAAATAGCTTCAGCCTCAGCGCCGAGTGTTGTTATCAGAAGCTCCGCCCTATGCCCGCCCAACTCCCTCCAAGAGCCCAATCAGAATGCGACAGAACAGTCCACGCCCCTCCTGCGCTCCCTCCACCACCTCCGAGAGACACACACAAACAACCAGCTTGCTGCAGCCCCGCACAAAGAGCGCGCACTGCGCAGGCGCTGCCAACGGGCTCTTTCGGGAAGAGTCGGTCCCGCGAACAATGAAGTTCCGTTTCAGCCCCACCTCCCCCACCCTTCTTCTTACTCGCCCCCGCACCTTGCCCCGAAGGCAGTGGTCAAAGTGCTTGATCTAGGCTGAATTTGGAAAAGGGGATGGGGGCGGGCGAAAGAATCTAGAAACATCAAGGCCACTGAAGCCTGCTTAGCCGCTGACCTTGGGGATATATCTTTTATTTCAAGCCCAATAGTTAACATTATTATAATTTTTTTTTAAGATTTCAAAGTACGTTATAGGGGTTTCATTCTTCGCAATTTTAAGAAAATCAGTTCACATTTAAGTTCTATTTGGCGAAGTGTGACTTATGTTTTTTTTTTTTTCTTCATTTACTCGGGTCACCAACGCGGTTCATTAGCCACGGTAAAGAGAGTAAGAATTAAGGAGTGACTGATTGAAATTGGCTCCTTAGTATAGAAAGAGTTCCACATAAATCCGTAATTGAGCATTGGAAATGTTACTGTCTTTATACTTAAAGGACTGTGAGACTTTGGGATCACCAAACGGTGCCTGACACTAAAGAAGAAGCAAAGGAGGAGGCTTGCGTCTCAAAGGGAGAAAGTGAAACATCTGCAACATAGTGTGTTTTGCTAGCTGTGTGTTATGTAAATCTCACGCTCATCATCTCTCCGCGCTGTGCTCACACACACAAAATATCCTGGCTATTTTATCAAGTAGTTTTGTGGCAGAAACTGTTCTTTATGTGAATAATGTCATTTGAACTTCACAACAACCCTAAGGAATGGGTACTGTATTTTATCCCCATTTCATCGGAGAGGAAACAGGCTTAGAAAGACAAAAAGTACTTGGCAAACATCATAGTTAGTTAATAGAATTTGAACTACAGTCCAGGGATGGCAAGACCAAAGTTTTAACATCATCCATACAACCTGCCATATGAGATTGTAGGTCTTTGGACCACCACAATAATCTTACACTTCTCTGTATTCTTACAGCCTCTAGCCAATATTTTTCAGCTTTGTAGTGCTTGATAAATGTTTTATGATTGGTAACAAAGTTGGACAGAGGGAATATCTAGAATAATGCTTCCAAAACTTTATGCAGATGGTATAATCCCCTTGTAAATTGAGGAAGATCTGTATAAACTTTTCATATGACATTCCATCATTAGTGATTGCTGTGTTTTATCATTTTTGCTAGATTTTACTCATTCTTGGGTTTCCAGCAGGTTACATAGTAAGTGCTCATATTCATTGGATGAATGGGAATCGTATACTTCCAAAGCTGTGACAGATCTTAGAGGGCCCTTAATTCAAATCCTCTGGTGTGCAAATTGAAGTTGGGTTCAAGATCAGGAGAAGAGAATGGCCTGGCAAGAATCGGTGGAGAAGAGCAGGCAAAGATTATGGAGACTTTGGAATAACATAGTTCTTCTGTTTTTGTAAGAGTTTAAAAAAATAAAAATTAAAAATTTTTACAAATTGTTTTAGTAAGAGTTTATACTTTTCTCAAAGCACTTTTTCATCTAACTCATTTTATTCCTACCCTAATCGTTTAAAATAGAGATAA
This sequence comes from Phoca vitulina, assembly GCF_004348235.1. Classification (NCBI taxonomy): domain Eukaryota; kingdom Metazoa; phylum Chordata; class Mammalia; order Carnivora; family Phocidae; genus Phoca; species Phoca vitulina. The sequence goes on from NW_022589714.1 coordinate 3,147,696, forward strand.
GTTCTATTTGACCTATGATGTAAATAAAGCCTCTAAAGATAAAATAACTTACCTAAGGGTCACAGAATGAGTCAGGGACTAAATCCCTTCAACTCCTAATGCCTAGTCCTCTTTTCAATATGTCCCAAGGCCTAAAGTTTGGTTTTATCTGGGGATAATATTACACTGTCCTAGCAGCTCCAGGGGGCTGCTAACTGGTAGTCAGTTCAGAGGGGCCCTTGATGGAAGACACACTATGTGGTATGTAGTTTATACTTTTGGGACCTAAAGGGTAGGCCTCATGTAAAACCCTGGATTCTGTGCATTAAGAAAGGTAGCCTTGCAGCTGTGGCCACCTGGATGATGCATGCTAAGCTGGTGCCCGCCACAAAGAGGGAGCTGGAATGGATCACCAGAAGAGAACAATCCAGGTTTTATAAACCACATTAGTGGATTTCATGTTATTCTTTGTGTATAGTTCCTATAGATCCTTCGTCTTTAGGAAAGCCTAATTTTGATACTCAAACCTGGTTTCATCTGTGCTCTTATATGATACAAAGGAAGAGGTCCGATGCTCTTGTCTGGGCCCAAATGGCGAATCATGGAGGTAGCAAGACATTCCAAAGGTAAAGTAAGTTTTGGGAGGACTCTCAGGGGTCTTGAAGACTTTTGTTCCAGTGCATGTCTTGGTTTTATTTTGAAGTCAACAATTTCTTTAGAGGAAATTGTTTTTTTTTGTTTTGGTTTGGTTTTTGTTGTTGTTTTTTTTTTAATAAACAATTGAAAAGTAAACCAGGTAGTGAAGAGCAGGGAAAAGAGGTAAAAAACCATGTGTGAAATAAGCAGCTTACGTGCATTAACACTTCAGAGCCCTCTGAATTCCTCTCCTCTCTCTCCTGTTGACCTTTGTCTCTTACATTTTACTTCTGTCCTTCTCTCCCTTTCTCTGCCTTGAATACCATCTTTCTGTCCTCTTAATATTTTTCTTTTTCCCCTCATTGTGGCTTTATTTCCATTTCCTCTACCTATTACTGCTTAGATCTTAAATGTCTAAGCTCTAAGGGACACGTATGAAAAGAACACTCCAATTTATACTTTCCTTAATGCTCAAATTATTCATCTTTCATATTTATAAAATAAAATTGCTCTAAACACTGAACACAACCAGGAAATCAAAATGTTTACACTTAACAACCCCAAATTTCCCTGACATTTAAGCATTGACCACAAGCCTTATCAACATAGTCTGAAAAATTTAATTGAAATTATTTGGTTTATATTTAGAAGCAAACGATATGCACAAAATTTCATGATAATGACAATATTGATACTTAAATTGCTACTAAAGTACTATTACCACAGGTTGAAATTAATGTCTTTGTTATCCCTATACTTACATCTTTCTGGGGTGGCAGTAATTTTACCACATTTATTTCTTAAACTTTCCTAAGAGGGGCAGCAGGCCTGTGCCGGTTGTTCTTTGGCCAAAGGGGGAAGGGAGGCCTGAAATATAGCTCTCCCTCTGCTTTTAAAAGCCATTCTTTCCTGGGGCTACCTGGAGGAAAAGAAGTCTTTTTCTTATTGGTACAAAGATGTCAAAGGACCAGTGGCAGCCCTAGGGTATAGTAATATTATAAGGACTTGATTCTATTTCACACTAGATATAAAACCAAAAGAAAAAGCATGTTATTTAGACCAGCTAGGGTTTCAACCAATTTAATCTTAGATGGGTCATAAGCTTGGGTTGTGTCTCCTTTCATACACTGATAAAACTTTTTAAATCCTTGCCATTCACAAGATGCAACCTAATGCTTCTCCTGAAATGATGTATTTTTTAGGTTTCATTTGGCCACCTTACAGAATCCAGTTTCTTATCATTACATAATGAGATAGATTATTCATTTTTTGCAAACTGATTTTGTCTCATTAATTTGTTACAATTAATAGGATCATTGAAAGTTTTCACCTTTCATGAGACAGGGAGGGAGTCTACGCAATTAGCTATCTTCAGGACATTTGGCAAATTATCATCATGAAAAACACTATGGAATTCACTTTCTACTTGATCATTTTGCTACCCCAGTCCTGATTAAATGTTGGATCTCCTTTCTACCCAGTTGATATGTGTGACAAATGATATGGAGCAGCTCTTTCTCTTCTTGGTATAGTTAATATTTTTTTCCAGGACTGCTTGGCGATTCCCAATTTCTTCTATTCATCCTTTCCTACTGTTGCAACTAGAGAAAAGGTATGCCTGTGCTTTATAAACTAATATATGCTTTAGATTATTTTTTAAAAACCCATACATATAACTCTGTATTTATTCAACTTTTAAAAAATTAACATATCTATATTATCACAGGCACTATCTTTTTTTTTTTTAGATTTTATTTTTTTTAAGCAATCTCTGCACCCAATCTGGGCTCAAACTCACAACCCCGAGATGAAGAGTCACGCCCTCCACCAACTGAGCCAGCCAGGCACCCCACACTATCTTTTATAGCCAAACTACCTATGACTAAATTTTAAACTTTTTTCCTTTAGAGAATCATTATGGACTTTCATAGATTAACACAGTTTCAATCATCTATAATCATTTTCCTTTTTTTTTTTTTTTAAATCTTGGCCAGTAAAAGTCCTTTTAAGATGGTTCTGTTGTCTCTTCAGCACTTCTCCCAAATATTTTTGAAAACATTCTTGCTTTATATACACAAGATTATCTTCCTCTTTCTCTAACCCAAAACACAGAATGAGCTATTTTATTACGAACCTTAGTTCCTTTAAGTGAAGAAAATATTAGTGGAAAAATCTGGGCATCAGGGATGAATATGAGATTGTTTTTGCATGAGTACAGATTGGGATTAGAATAATAGCACTGCTAGGTCATTTTTTGGACAAAATTGGAAGACATTTCAAAGTCATGAGTCTACATTGATTTTTTATTTTTTTTAAGATTTTATTTATTTATTTGAGAGAGAGGATGAGATAGAGAGAGAGAGCATGAGAAGGGGGAGGGTCAGAGGGAGAAGCAGACTCCCCACTGAGCAGGGAGCCTGATGCGGGACTCGGATCCTGTGACTCCAGGATCATGACCTGAGCCGAAGGCAGTCGCTTAACCAACTGAGCCACCCAGGTGCCCTACAATGATTTTTTTTTAATTTCTAATTCTAACACTATGAAATAATTTAAAACATTTATTCCATTATAAAAAAAATTTGGGGGGGGGGCGCCTGGGTGGCTCAGTCGGTTAAGCGTCTGCCTTCAGCTCAAGTCATGATCCCGGAGACCTGGGATCGAGCCCCACATTGGGCTCCTTGCTCAGCAGGGAGCCTGCTTCTTCCTCTCTCTCTGCTCCCCTGCTCCTGCTCTCTATCTCAACTAAATAAATAAAATCTTAAAAAAAAAAAAATTGGGGTTTTCATCCCAACATAATCTTAAAATTTTAACCCCTCACCCAAACTGCAATTGTGCCCTTGTGTATAATCCTTATGTCTTCTCAGGTATCAATTGTATAATCACTTCATTAACCTTTATCTCTTACATCCTACTACTTTGTCTCTTATGTATTTCTCCCCTTTTTATCTTTTATTTTTTTTCCTACTGTTCTCATTCTCACTCTGATTTTATCTCCCCTCCCTTAAATATTCAAAGCATGGAACTGGAGCATAATTCCTGCTCCAGAGTGTTTTGTAACTCTGGAAAGTTACTGTCTTTCTCACGATTTAAGCTCCTTGCAAAACTTAGGACATCCAGACCCATCCCTACTTGCAACTACTCTTGATCAAGTCATCAAAAACTTAATGCCAGTTTTGTGTGTGTGACAGAGTACACTCTGGAATATTAGCACATTTTTATTGCCTTATTGATGTATTTTTAGTTAAGTAGTGTTCTTACAAGTATTCCAGAATGATTTTCTATATCACAACAAATGGAGAAGGGCAGAGAACCACAGAAAAGAATTAGGACAAGCATTTTATAATTTACCAAGGTTTGAGTAAAGCTACCCCCCTCCCCCATTTAAAGAAAGCATTGTCTACATTGTTAGGTTTTTTTCATTGCAAGAATTCACTCAGGTTCCTAAAGTAATGGCGTATTTGTTTTTGTTTTTTTTTAAAAGATTTTATTTATTTATTTGACAGAGAGAGACACAGCGAAAGAGGGAACACAAACAAGGGGAGTGGGAGAGGGAGAAGCAGGCTTCCTGCTGAGCAGGGAGCCCGATGCGGGGCTCGATCCCAGGACTCTGGGATCATGACCTGAGCTGAAGGCAGGCGCTTAACCAACTGAGCCACCCAGGCGCCGCAATAGTGTATTTGTTTTAAGGGTATGCACACATAGACAGACATAAGGAAGACAAGACACCTACCAGGCCTCATAGGATCCAGTGAAAACCTTCATATCCAGAACTCATGGGAGACAGAGGAATAACAATCTGGTGCCTAATTGACCTGGAATGAAGTCTGGAAACTCAAAATTTATTCAGGATCCCATGAAACCTTAGTTACTAGGTTATTTTGTCACTCCTTAGCAGAAGATGTTTGTTGATCCTTACTCTAAATGTTCTGACATTCCCACGACTCAACTACTCTTTCTGTTTGTGCTTTTTGTGTATTTCCACGTCCACTATCACTGCCAATTAACTCACTGTTTATCTAAAGTTCAAATTCCAGAGAGAGAGAAACTGATTGGTCCAGTTTGGATTGGTCCAGATTGCATGATTCATTACCATCATCCGGGTTCAACAGAACTTTCTTAACTCTCTTACTTGACCTTCTCTTGGTGGCTCTTGGCTAGGATGATGAAGCAGGATGATGAGGCATCTATGAATAAGGAACCACTTAGGGCCACTTCAGGGACTGTGGACATGACAAGCAATGAGAGGTTTGGCCCGCCCAATACATTTCATAACCTACCTTCCAGGTCTAAAATATCTCTCTTCTTGTACCTACAATTCCCAGGAATCCAAGGGAAGTGAGAGAACCTATGGAAACTCTGGGGATCTCTGACTATACTTAGAAAACTGAATTTCTAGTGACACTGTCCCAACATCCCTGGGGAAGCAGCAATTAGCTGGAGCTGAGTGGAGGCTGTCCTTTCAAATAAGGCCTGTGCTCAGCCAGCTCATTTCCCTCCTTTACTCACCTGCATCTTTAGGCAAATATGCTGAAAACTCCTCTAACGATAGATTGGAGGCAGTGAGGGAAATGGCAGTAAGAGCTGTGAGGCACCTGAGGACTCTGGCTAACATAGTCCAAGGAAATGGAAGGGTGAACATGAAGATAAAGGCCTGAGTCTTGGTGACTGACACTATGAGTCCAGCAGAGAGACCAGGCTATGTGCGGGATGTTTGAAACTTCAAACCTGACTGATTTGGAGAGAAATCATAGCTTTGACAGGAACGTGAAAATCTGGAGGGAGCAATTTAGGGAGAAAATATAATTGCTTTGATTTAATAAGGTGTTCTTTTTTCTTTTCTTTTTTTAGTAAGGTTTTATTTTTGATGTTCTTCACTTTAAAGCCAAGTGAATCAAAATTTTGTTTTGTCTCTCAAAAACAAAAGAACCCCAAAATAATTAAGTTGTTTTTTACTTGCCTACGAAGCCCTAATAGAAAAAGCGTTCTTACTCCTGTTCAGTCCAAAAACATACATGAAAATCCTTTTGTTTAATCAGTCTGGTTATTTGACTATTTCATTTGACATTTCCAGAAGATAGGAAAACTACTTCTAAGAAATTTAAGATATAGTAAAGAGAATGGATTAAAACATATCCTATTAAATCTTCTTTATTTTTCAGGTCCCCGAGTAATCAATTCAATCCAGTCCTTCTAAGCAGCTAAAAGTGCATGAGGAAAACAGCATATTTCATTTTTACAAAATACTCCAGTGCCCCAATTTTTATAGTATTTGAACTTAGGGTGATATGATACAGTAGAATTTCAGACGCTAGGGCTCTTTCAACTATGTGAGGTTAAAGGTTCCAAAATGAGTATTTGTTTTAGAGAAATGCTTGTGATTTTCAAGCCTAAGTGAGACTATATAGAGTTTTTTTCCCCTGTGGTTTGTAACCTCAGAGCACAAAAAGGAAAAATGAGACTTGGCCAATGATTTTCTGTTAATTCTTCCTAAGAAAGAACATGTCCATGTCCTTAAAACATCCAGAAATATTTAGGATTTATACAAAACAATCAAATCAACATTGCCTGAATTATCTTTATGGTGTCTTTATTTTATCCTTGAAAATTTAAGATTTGTACAAGAAGATAAAACTAACATTCCCTGAGTCATATCATTTTTTAAAAATTCCTGAACATACAGAGAAAGACCAAAACAATGTTTGGATTACAGAGCTGAAGAACAAGCACAACCAACTTCACCAAGGAGCTCAGAATGAAGCTGTGATGTTGATATTTTGCCAAGTTTTCTCCGAGATATTGATTATGACTCACAGCGAGATATGACTCATTCCTATAAATGCTATATCTAAAATGATGTCACCAGCTTTTTGAGTTTCAGAGGAGAGAAGAGGGTGATTTTGTGGCTTAACTAGTAAGTTAGCACATTATACTTATTCTGCCTATGTATAACAAATGCATATATATGTGATTAGGTTAAATACTAACATCAGAGGTTCTTTAAAATATAGCCCAGCCAGATCATCCCATAGTGATGCCCACTCGCCAATAATGTATGCCATGCACAAAGAGCTTACAATCAACCTCTTATTGCTATACCCTAAAATGGATGCAGTCAGGCAAGGACCACCAGATTTTTAAGGACCCAAGCAAGCAAACAAACAAGCAGGAATAAAAGGAAAACAAAGACGACTAAAAAGCCCCCCTGACTAATAGCCTCAGAGTGTTAGGAGTAGAGTACGTCTATGAAACACAAACAAGATGGAATAAAAAGGAGACAGTTGGGAAAAAAAAAAAAAGAGCTCTTGAAAATTAAAAATATCATGGCGGAAATACAAATCCCAGTTAAAAAAAAAGAAAAGGTAAATTTAAGGCAATCTCCCAGAAAGTAAAATTTAAAGATGAAGAGTTTGAAAAATAGGAAAGAAAAGGAAATTAGAGGATCTGTCCAGGGGACGCAAATTCTCAAATAAGAATTTGAGAAAGAGAAAACAGAGTAAATGGAGGGGAGGAAGTTTAAAAAGAAAGGAACCATACAAGTTTCCTAGAACTGAAGACCAGAGTCTGCAGATTGAAATGGCCCACTGAGTGCTCAACATAATGGATGAAAATTGGCCGACACCAAGAAAGGTAATAAGGTAATAATAATAATTTTTTAAAAAGACTTGATTATTAAAATCCTTTTATGAGAGAAATAGCTCATATATAAAGTATCAGAAATGGAATAGTATCTGAAATATCAGCTTGAAGCTAGAAGAGAATGGAACAACGACTTTAAAAATCAAGGATAAAGGAATGCCAACTTAGGAAGCTGTCTCCTCCTGCTACGCACTGAATGTGTGTGTCCCTCCAAAATGCATATGCTGAATCCCTGCCTCCTAAGGAGAAGGTAACAGGAGATGGGGGCTTTGGGAGGCAATTAGGCCATGAGAATGGAGCCCTCATAAATGGAGTAAGTGCCCTTCAAATAGTTATGAGAGAGCTTGCGTCCTTTCTCTGCTCTTTGCCATGTGCAGATACAATGAGAGGTCTGTAGTCTGCAACTCAGAAGAGAGTTCTAGTCAGAACCCAAGCAGGCTGGCACCCTGGTCTTGGACTTCCACCCTCCAAAGAAATAAATGGTAGCAAATAACTGTTAGAAATAAATGTCTGTTGTTTATAAGCCACCCGGTCTATGGTACTTTGTTCTAGCAGCCTAAACTGACTATCAATCAAGTATAAGGGTAGAATAAATATCTTTCAAATGTATAACAGGTCAAGAAATTTACTCCGTGCACAGTTTTTCCCAGGAAGCTACTAGAAGAGTAATTTCATGAAAGAGAGTAAACCGAGAAAGAATAAGACGTGGATCCAGGAAACTCCCCATGCACACGAGAGGAGTGAAGGGAATTTCCAGGATCAGGGTGAGAAGTGAGCTCGGGGCCACAGCTGCACGGGTGGCCTAAGGAGAAGGCAGCCCAGACCGCGGTAGGAGGACAGAAGATTCTGGGGAGGAGAGGAGGATTTTCAAGAAAAAGACAAAATAAGTAGAATCCACAATACGTTTGAAAGAATTGAGAAGAGAGGTGCTTCTGGCAGTGAGCTTGGGGATGAATAAATGCTGGGTAAATGGAAAATGAAGCAAAGAAAATGAAGTCAAGGAAAGAGCAACACAATTATTAATTCCAAAGAAGAGCAAAAGTACAAGAAAGAATATAGTCATAGTACAACAGATCACATGCAAACCAAATATCAGTTGAATCCACACTTACGCTATAACTACATTAGGAGGATGGGGAAGGAGAATATACGTATATAATTGTGTATATGTATGTATATATAAGTGGAATCTGGATAATAATACAGCTAAAACCTCATCTTCATAGTAGAAAGTCATTGGTTTATATCTTAAGCCAAAAAACTAAATATAGCACTATTAGCATTTTATTTTAAAATATGAAGGTTGGCGCACCTGGGTGGCTCAGCCAGTTGAGCGTCTGGCTTCAGCTTGGGTCATGGTCCCAGGGTCCTGGGATCAAGCCCCGCATCAGGCTCCTGCTTCTCCATCTCCCTCTGCCGCTTTCTCACTCTCTCTCAAATAAATAAATAAAATCTTTAAAAAATTAATAAAATAAAATATGAAGGTTAATACTAAATACCAGGTAAGAGGGTTGAAAGAGGTTTCAACCGGGGACCGAAGAAGTGAACAGGAAGCAAGGGTAGGCAGGGAGTCCAGGAGCTCTCTGGTTTTGTTTTAGGCCTTTAGTACTTATTTTACGTTTAAAAAAAATACATCTTTCTTTTAAAAGCAGACTGACAGCATTTTAAAATTAAAGCGAAAGCATAAAGGCATAAGTGTGCAAGGAAGGCATGGGTAGGAAACAGAAAATAATCCAGAGAAGTTGTAAAATTAGACAGAGGTCATACTGAGAAGGGCACTAGGACCCTGCTGAGCAACTTAGAATTCCCCGTCTGTGCTGTGGGAACCCCAGAAGCTATGTGAGTAGGGATAACACCTGTAAGCGAGTGTACTTTGGAGAGGATAGAAAGAGAGGGGCGGGACACTCAAAGCCAAAAGGCTGGGGCGCCTGGGTGGCTCAGTCGGTTAAGTGTCTGCCTTCGGCTCAGGTCATGTTCTCAGGGTCCTGGGATTGAGCCCCACATCTGGTAAGATAGACACACAGAAGAGGAGGAGGCAATGTGACCATAGAGGCAGAGATTATGAGATGGCCACAAGTCAAGCAACACCTGGAAACACCAGAGGTTGGAAGAGACAAGGAACTGATGTTCTCTCTGAGAGCTTTCAAAGGGAGCCACCACCCTGCTGTTTGAACTTCTGGCCGCCGGAACTTCAAGAAAATAAATTTCTGTTGTAGTAAGCCACTAAATTTGTGGTAATTTGTTATAGCAGCAATAGGAACCTAATACCACTGGTAATATTACTTTACCTAAATGTCCTAAAACACCTAAAAACCTAAATATCTTATGTATGGGGATTAGATGTTTGGTTTCAAGGAGAAGAAACCATACAAACTAACTCAAGCAAAATGGGATTTATCTATCATCTATCTATCTATTTATTTTTTAAAGGGGATTTATTGTAAGAATGCCAAGCTCAAGGAATTCATGGGAAACTAACCAAGCATGAGTGGAGACATGAGCTCTGGGACACCAACACATACTAGTAACTCTTAAAGTGCGGCTTCTTTTCTGTCCCATGACCAAGTGAACTATGGGAGTATCCTAAATTCCCAAGAAAAGGCTCTGAGTGACCCAGCTTGTATTTGGTATCCACTCTTGGCCCAATCAATTGTGAGGGGAGCTTCAAGCAATTTGTAACTTGCTTGTTTGTGCTTTCAACTAAATAGCTCTCTGCTATGGATTTTCTTTTAGGTTTCAAGAAATTAGTTTGTGTTTTTTTTTTTTTTTTTAAGATTTTTATTTATTTATTTATTTATTTATTTATTTGACAGAGAGACACAGCGAGAGAGGGAACACAAGCAGGGCGAGTGGGAGAGGGAGAAGTAGGCTTCCGTGGAGCAGGGAGCCCGATACGGGGCTCGATCTCAGGACCCTGGGACCATGACCTGAGCCGAAGGCAGATGATTAATGACTGAGCCACCCAGGCTCCCCAAGAAATTAGTTTGTATTGAAAAAGTTTGCATTGGAAGTTTTGCACTATTTATTATTTTTATTTATTTATTCCCTTACTTGCCCCTGAATTATTTTTTTTAAATTGTGGTAAAATATACATAACATAAAATTTGCCATGTTAACTAAGTTAAAGTGTACAATTCAGTAACAGTACAATCACAATCTTGTGCAATCATTATCACTACCTAGTTCCAGAACATTTTTATCACTCTGAAAGAAAAACCCCTTATCCATTAAGTTGTCACTCTCTATTTCCCCCTTCCATAGCTCCTGGTAACCACTGAACTGCTTTCTGTCTCTATGGACTTGCCTTTTCTGGACACTGTATTTAAAGGTAATCGTGGACTATGTGGCCTTTTGTGACTGGCTTTTTTTACTGAGCATGTTTTCAGAGTTCATCCATGTCATAGCGTGTATCAGTACTTCATTCCTTTTTATGGCCAAATACTATTCCATTGTATGGGTATACCACTCTTGTTGGTGTAACATTAATCGATGGACATTTGGATTATTTCCACCTTTTGACTATTGTGAATAGTGCTGCTATGAACATTTGTGCACAAGTTTTTGTTCTTTTGGGTATATACCTACGAGTGGGATTGCTGGGTCATATGGTGATCAGATGTTTATTGGAGAACCACCAAACTTTTCCAGAGTGAATGCACCATTCTACATTCCCACCAGTAAGTATGAGACTTCCATTTTCTCTTCATCCTCACCAACACTTGTTTTCTGGTTGTTTTTTGTTTGTTTTTGTGATTATAGCCATCCTAGTGAGTATGAAGTGGTATCTTATGGTTTGTTTTTAAGTTTATTTATTTATTTTTAGTAATCTCTGCACCCAACGTGGGGGCAAACTCATGACCCTGAGATCAAGAGTCACATGCTCCACCGACTGAGCCAGCCAGGCGCCCCCAGTATCTCATGGTTTTGATTTACATTTCCCTAATGACTACTGATGCTGATCATCTTTGCATATGCTTATTAGTCACATGTATATCTTCTTTGGATAAATGTCTATTTAAGGCCTTTGTCCAGTTTTTGATTAGGCTATTTATCTTTTGTCGTTGAGTTGTGTTCTTTATGTATTTATATAAACATACATTTATATATATGCTAGGCCCATATTAGACATACATTATTGTTTTTTGGCATTTATTTTTGTTTGTTTTTTTGTTTTTAGTGAGCTCTATGCCCAGTGTGGGGCTCGAGTTCACAACCCCAAGATCAAGAGTTGTATGTTCTACCCACCGAGCCAGCTAGACACCCCTATATTATTGGTTTTTAAATATGGCTGCAGAAGCTAAATCTCCTCCCATTTTTTGGTGTGGGTATTCTCAAACAGAAAAACCCAAGGTTTTAGTTTTTGCACATTCACTACAGACTAGAACCCATATTTGAAATAAGCACCTAAGAATATCCTGTGCTCCTTCCTAATGACTTAGGAGTTGCAGCTGTAGAGTGCTATTTGTCATCTTCTGGCCTCTCAAATTCATCTTGGGGTGCCCCAGAGACAATCAATGACATGTCTGTTTCAACCTTTGGTAATTTCAGGTTATTCTCATTTCCCCTTATTATTTTGCCTTTTTTTTTCTTTTAAACATTTGAGATTATACTTCAAAATTCCTGTTTTTGAACACCTATCCGTGTTTGGTGTGGAAAATGTAGTTTTTCAGAATTATTACACTCGAAACAGGTATATAAAAATATGACTAAAAAATCAAGAAAATCAAGAATTTTTGATATTTTGTATTTTTAGAAAACTGACTATGGTGGGAAGTAGAACTAAACACCCCTGGTAGGGATGCCTGAGTGGCTCAGTTGGTTAAGCATCTGCCTCTGGCTCAGGTCATGATCCCAGGATCTTTGGATGGATTCCTGCATTGGGGTCCTTGCTCAACGGGGAACCTGCTTCTCCCTCTGCCTGCCACTCCCCCTGTTTGTTTCTTTCTTTCTCTGACAAGTAAATAAATAAAATCTTAAAAAAAAAACACAAAACACAACCTAGTAAATAAAATAGAAACAAAAGTAAATAAAATAAAAAATAATGGCAGCAGGAAAATGAGCTGATTTGTGTGAGTTAATGATTTTTAAGTGATCAAAAGTTAAAAGCCACAAAATAAAATTGTTTTTTTTTTCCCAAAAAGATAGCTCTGAAGGCATGCTGTGAAGTCACATGCTCAGCTCATTGCTTCCAATGGTCAGGCATAATTTATCTCTCTAAAGTCCACTCAGGGCGCCTGGGTGGCTCAGTCGTTAAGCGTCTGCCTTCGGCTCAGGTCATGATCCCAGGGACCTGGGATCGAGTCCCACATCGGGCTCCCTGCTCTGCGGGAAGCCTGCTTCTCCTTCTCCCACTCCCCCTGCTTGTGTTCCTGCTCTCGCTATGTCTCTCTCTGTCAAAAAAATAAATAAAACCTTAAAAAATATATATAAATAAATAAATAAAGTCCACTCACCCTGATTACTTTGACACCACTGTAATACTGTTGCCACCAGTTTCTCAAAAGTGTCAAGATTTCCATTTACTCAGCGATACGGTTTTTCTTTCCTCTGGACTTTTAAGATTCTGCTTACCCCAAATTTTTGAATAATATTGGCATTTCAGAAGAGGAATCACCTGGAACCCTTGGTGTCTTACACTTCTGGGGCACCAGCACCTGCTCCCAGTGATATGCATCTTAATTCAAAAGTGAGTCTTTTGAATCCACTTACTTTCCAAATGAGGAAAGTGAAGTAATTTGCCCAAAGTTTAGAGTTAAGGATGGAACCTAATGCACAGAATGGGAAAAATTATTTGCTAATCATAAAGCTGATAAGGGACTTGTATCCAGAATATATGAAGAACTCTTACAACTCAGTAATAAAAAGATAAATAACTCAGCTTAAAAATGGGCGAAGGATACGAATAGACATTTCTCCAAAGAAGATATATGAGTGGCCATGTGTTCATGAAAAAATGCTCAACATCATTAATTATCAGTGAAAGGCAAATAAAAAACCACAATGAGATACCACTTTACATCCACTAGGCTAGCTACAATAAAAAAAAAAAATGACAGATGGTGAGGATGTGGAGAAATTAGAACTCTCATATATTGCTGGTAGGATTGTCAAATGGTGCACCTGCTTTGGAAAACAAGCTTGTCAGTTCCTCAAAATGTTAAACATATTTATAACCCAGCAATTTCACTCTTAAGTATATACCCAAGAGAATTGAAACAAAATATATATTTACACACATACACACACACACACAAACTTGTACATAAAATAGCAGCATTATTTATAATAGCCAGAAAGTGATTTTAGCATATTTATAATAGCCAGAAAGGGATGAGCCTGGCTGTCCTCTCTCAGCTCTTCCTGGAGCCAACCCAGGGCCCTGCCAAGCAGCTCGCTCTCTTACAGCTGCCCCCTGGGGAAATGTTTCCCCCAAACCCAGCGCTTCTATCATCCCCGGGAAGAATCTGGATTGGATAGTGATTCTTAAAATGTCTAGTTTCAGTGACCACTCTGGAGAGTGCCTCTGGGGTATTGGGGAGGAAATAAAATAAAAAAAATAAAAAATAAAATAAATAAAAAATAAAATAAAATAAATTAAAAAAATGTTTTAAAATTATATTGTGGTGATGGTTGCACAAATGTCTGTCAGTTAATGGATGGACCACCAAGTTGTGGTATATCCATACAATGGAATAATATTCAGCCATAAAAAGGAATGAAGTACTGATACACTCTGTAACATGGACAAACTTTGAAAACATGCTTAGTGAAAGAAGCCAGCCACAAAAGGCCCCATAATATAATGTTCCTTTTATATGAAATGTCCAGAAAAGGCAAATCCATAGAGACAGAAAGTAGATTAGTAGTTGCTAAGGGCTGGGGAAGAAGGAATGGGGAGGGACTGCTAATGGCTATGGGGTTTCTTTTGGAAACAAAACAAAATGTTTGTTTTAATAAAAATATTATTTTATTTTATTTATTTTTTAAAAAGATTTTATTTATTTATTTCAGAGAGAGAGCATGTGAGTGAGCGCAAGCATGAGTGGGGTGAGGGGCAGAAGGAGAAGCAGGCTCCCCACTGAGCAGGGAGCCCGATGTGGGACTCAATCCCAGGACCCTGGGATCATGACCCAAGCCGAAGGCAGACGCTTAACTGACTGAGCTACCCAGGCGCCCTAAAAATATTATTTTAAAATTAGGGTGTCTGGGTGGCTCAGTCGGTTAAGTGGCCATCACTTGGTTTAGGCTCAGGTCATGATCTTAGGGCCCTGGGATTGAGCCCCATGTTGGGCTCCGCACTCAGCAAGGAGTCTGCTTGAGGTTCTCTCTCTTCCACTTCCTCTGCCCCTCCTCCTGCTCATGCTTTCTCTCTCTCTCTTTAAAATGAATACATAAATCTTTTAAAAAAATGTTTTAAAATTATATTGTGGTGATGGTTGCACAATTTTATAAATATGCTAAAATCCACTGAATTGTTAACTTTGAAAGTGTGAATTTTATGGTATATGAATTTTTCTTAATAAAGCTGTTATATTAAAAAACAACACTAGAACAAAAACCCCAATCCTTGTTTATACTTATTCATTGAGCTAATAGGTAAAGTGAGTTTCTGGAGAGACAGAAATCTTCTCTTTCTGTTTGGAAAACTTCTCTGTCTGGCCTCTCTATTAATTTATTCACTTTGTTATTTTGATGTCTGTCAAGTTTTCCACTGAAATACTGTAAATTCCTTCCCAGGCACTCCTGTCCTGATCTAGGTAAAAAAAAAAAAAATCTGTGGAAACTTTTCCATTTTAAACAGATAAAAGCAGAGTTTCTTTGGTTGGAAATGATGTGGGAGACCTGGTATGTTAAACATCCGCTTTCAGGTATGGTCTGATTTTGTTACAAAATGTGTAGTAAAGCAAGCTCTTTAGCTGGGACTTTTTCTGAATAATGAAGACTATTATTAGACCATAAACTAGTAACTTTCTCTGTCTAAAACTATTATGGGACTTGAAAAAAAATAAGCAGCTCCTGCTCTGTAGCAAAATGATAAAAAAAAAAAATAGCTTTTAACACTATATAAAAGAAGATGCGTCTTTTAGAATGATCTGGGGAGCACTCCCGTAAGACAGGTGGATGCAGGTTGTGATGCAGAACGTCTAAAAACTCACAAATACACATTTCCTGCTTTCAAAGAGCTTATTATACCTTCTTCGGAAGATAAGCTTTACATGAACAGCTTAATTAAATAGCATAATGTTGGGGCTCCTGGGTGGCTCAGTCAGTTGGGAATCTGCCTTCGGCTCAGGTCATGATCCAGGGGTCCTGCGATCGAGCCCCACATCGGGCTCCCTGCTCAGTGGGGAACCTGCTTCTCCCTCTCCCTCTGCCCTTCCCTCCCCCCTACTGCTTGTGCTCTCTCT
This sequence comes from Phoca vitulina, assembly GCF_004348235.1. Classification (NCBI taxonomy): domain Eukaryota; kingdom Metazoa; phylum Chordata; class Mammalia; order Carnivora; family Phocidae; genus Phoca; species Phoca vitulina. The sequence goes on from NW_022589714.1 coordinate 3,163,355, forward strand.
CTGTCAAATAAATAAAAATAAAATCTTTTAAAAAATGGCACGATGTATGAAAAGCACACACTTCTGGCACACATTAAAATAAGACCACCAGAATTCACTTACCTAACTTTCATTCACTAGAAACTTTTGAAGTGCTTTCTATGTACCAAGCACTGTGTGAGACTTGGGGATTACTGGGCTAAAACAGGCCAGTCATGATCCTGGGCCACCTAAACAGCACCGTAGAGCAATAATGCAAAAGATGTCACAAGTCGGGATAGGAGCATAGCAGAGATGGTAAGTTTATTCCTTAGTAGTTAAAAAAAAAAAAAAAATCCTTGGAAAATTCCAGGTACAAAGTTAGGACTTGTCATCTGTTTATTAAAGTACTGCAGGGTGGGACTCTTGCCTCCAGCGACAGCTGTACAGAGTCGCTCACCTCCACGCAGACGGCTTCCAGGTGGAGCTGGGCCACTCGTGGGATGTGGGGCCTCCGAGGCCTAGGGACAGCTCTCGGCTGTGCCTCCTTCTATAAAGCAGGTAAGTCAGATACACCGGGAAGGTGGTGGTGGTATTAGCCCGTGAGGAAGGGGTTATACACAGAACGTGTGACCTGAAGCCTTCCCACCACGGGAGCAAGGCCACTCCGAAGTGCTGAGAATGGACCAGTCCTTAGAACTGTACCCGGTGGTCTGCTATCTTTCCATCAGATCTTCAACTAAGGGAGATAAAGCCCGGCCTCCAGCAAGGCCCAAGAAGATACAGAGGTAGAATGTAATTACAGAAAGCAGCTCGTTCCACACAGGCCTAGCAGGCTGAACTTCATTGTTTCCTTTTTTCAGCCCAGGCGCTGAGACATATTTGCTCACAAATGCGCCTGAACTTTATAACCTCTTTTCTCTCCGGACTGAAAATGCATGTGTTGTTTCCCTCATCCCCTTTCTGAGATGCCTGTTACACTCCCTTCTACCCAAGACCACAGGCTCCCCTAAGAACTTACATCTTATCTAATTTTCCTGCTCGAGGCTGTCAGCTGTTTCATACATTATTAAAGAATGGTGCAGGGGCGCCTGGGTGGCTCAGTCGTTGGGCGTCTGCCTTCGGCTCAGGTCATGATCCCAGGGTCCTGGGATCGAGCCCCGCATCGGGCTCCCTGCTCCACAGGAAGCCTGCTTCTCCTTCTCCCACTCCCCTGCTTGTGTTCCCTCTCTCGCTGTGTCTCTCTCTGTCAAATAAATAAATAAAATCTTAAAAAAAAAAAAATGGTGCAATCCTAAGCAAAGAGGTGGGAGGGAGCGAGGGAGGGTGAGAAATAGGGATTCTGTGCTCATATTGGGGTCTGGGCTCCCTGGAGGGCTGGGGGCTCTGTAACGGAGAAGATCATCTGTATTCCCGCAGCAACTTTCACTTTAGGACGGCACTTTTCAGAATGTGGCCAGAGAACCCCTGGAGGCCCCAAGATCCTCCCTTTTCCCACTATGTGTCTGTATGAGACCAAATTTCAACTAAAACATATCACAACAGATTGAACGCAGAGGCAGATAGGAGGATCCAGCTGCCTTCTATGAAGCCAGACATTTTTGTACCTGGAATTTTCCTTTGGCTCAGGTCGATTTGCCAAAAATTAAATGCCCCTCCTGTCAGTGACTTGTGTTTTGGAAAAGATGGCTGTGTTTCTTTTTTTTAATTTTTAACTCTTAAAAATTTTTATTTATTTACTTTTAAAGATTTTATTTAAGATTTTAAAAATTTTATTTAAGAGAGAGCGAGTGAGCAGAGGGGGGGAGGGGCTGAGGGAGTAGAGGGAGAATCTCAAGCAGATGCCCTGCTTAGCACAGAGCCCAACACAGAGCTCAATCCTACAGCCCTGAGATCCTGACTTGAGCTGAAATCAAGAGTCAGTCCCTCAACTGACTGAGCCACCCAGGCCCCACCCCCCTTTTTAAAGTAATTTCTACATCCAACATGGGGCTCAAACAACCCGGAGATCAAGAGTCACACGCTCCACTGACTGAGCCAGCCAGGGACCCCAAAGATAGCTGTTTTATTTATGTATTTATGTATGTATGTATTTATTTATTTATTTACTTATTTATTTATTTGACAGAGAAAGAGAGAGAAAGCACAAGCAGGGGGAGAGTCAGGTAGAGAGAGAGGGAGAAGCAGGCTCCCCACCGAGCAGGGAGCCCCATACAGGGCTCGATCCCAGGACCCCGAGATCATGACCCAAGCCCAAGGCAGATGCCCAACAGACTGAGCATGTTTTAAATGAAAATGTTATTTATGCTAACTTGTAATGTGTTTTTGTTGTTAATTTTAAACAAATTAATATTTTAAAAGTTTTGTTTCAATTTTCACAAAATAAATATTGTATAACCCATGTAAAGAGAGTTTCTGGGAGCCCTCAACAATTTTTAAAACTATAATGGGAGGGGTTCTGAGATTTAAGTTTGAGAACTGCTCCTTTAGAGCTACTCTTGGCCCCATTTCTTCTCAGTCTTGCTCTTCCTGAGAGACCTCACCAAGCCCCACCACTTCAGCTACCACCTCTGAGCAGGTACGTGCTGCGGGCGCCACGTGAACTCCCATGTGCAAGGGGGCCAGGGAAGCAAGGTCGCCTCTGACAGCTGCCCTGGAAAAATCCAGACACAGCAGATGTGATCTGCCCTTCACTCATTCCACAAAGACTTATCGAACACCTGCTATGTGCCACATACTATGTAGACATTGGGGTTACAACAGTAAGCAAAACAGAAAATCCCTGAACAGTTTACTGGGATATATGAGGAGAGTATAAAAGAGTATAATGAGAAAGAAAGCCATATGTAGAAGTAACACTAGAAATTACCTGTAAGTCATCCCAAATTCCAGGTTCTTTCCCCGCCGCAGGGTTACCAAAGGTGATATTCAGACAACAGACCATGATAAAGCAAAATAATGTGATAAAGGGTGTGGGTGTGGGTGTATGTGTGTGCTTTCCTCTATCCTATAAATTATGTTTCCGAGTAGCCAGTCTGCTAGTAGGCCTCTGGGAAGTAGGTGTTGACACATTCCATCTTGGCAAGGAGGTAGAGATGATGCAAGAAAAGTTCCTGCCAGCCATGGGAGTTGGGGAAGGAGAAGAACCAGGAAAGCAGACCTTATGATTGGCAGCTCAGGTACAAGACCAGACTAGCATCCTTGCAGTACAAATAGATGAGGATCCAGAGAAGAACACAGGCTCTGAGAAATCATGAGGTCACCTAAGCACCGCCTTCCAGACACCTTGTGGAGGAAGAAAAGAAAAAGGAAAGAAACAGCTCTAATAGGGATCCCATTACCTGGGATGAGACTATGTTAAATTAGAAGAGTAACAGTCTTTGTTTTATTGTTGCTGAGCTTGCGTATGAAACCCTGAGGCAGGGAACTCTGGCAAGAATGACTCAATTAGACCCTTATTTCTCCATAACCCCAAACCTAAATATTACTACCAGTTGGTCACATGGAAGACAGTAAGTTGAAGAGAAGAGATACCAGAGGGAAAAGAGAACAGGATAGACAGGTCTTTTCTCCAGAAGGAATTGGTTCCCACCTTCTTTGTCACTTAGGTCACCTGGAAGGGAAAAGCACAGAGATCTGCCCTTATGCACTTGCAACATTAATACAAGAAAGAGAGGGCTGAGGTGCCTGGCTGGCTCAGTCAGTGGAGTGTGGGCATCTTGATCTTGGAGTTGTGAGCTCGGGCCCTGCACTGGGTGAAGAGATTACTTAAAATTAAAGAGAGGGGTGCCTCAGTGGCTTAGTCAGTTAAGCGTCTTTGGCTCAGGTCGTGATCTCAGGGCCCTGGGCTCGAGCCCCATGTCAGGCTCCCTGCTCAGTGGGGAGCCTGCTTCTCCATCTCCCCCTGCTCCTCCACCTTGCTCATGCTTTGTCTGTCTCTCTCAAATAAATAAATAAAATCTTAAAAAAAAGAGAGAGAGAGGGAGAGGTCTGGAGAGGAAAACAATGGTGGGGGGCGGGGGAGAGATTTCTTCCATCCTAGAAAAAGTCTGGCATTCTGACAAGAAAGAAAGAGAGCCCCAAACTCATGTGGCCCAATGACTGTCCAGAAATGACCCATCAGTATATTGCAAACCAGTTTCTAAAGAACCATGCTATTACTCTTCTAGCCTGAAGATAGGGGCACAAGATCTCCTGGCTCTGGGGGGGTCCCATACAGACCAGGTTCGGCCACTTGCCACTGACAAAATTCAAAGACACAGAAATGAGTGGTAGTGAAACAAGAAAAGAATTAATTTCCGTGAGGCTGACAGCAGGAAGACAGCTGACTAGTGTCTCAGACGGTCTCCAAAGTGCTGAAAGTACTTCCAGGTTTATATGAGGAAAATGCGGGACAAAGGTGGGTGGGTACACGCTGGGGAACAGTGAAGGTAAGTTCGACCATTGTCAAGGGTGGGGTCTTGCAGGCTCAGGGCAGACCTCATTGCTTGAAGGGATAGTTTCAGGTCCCATCACACTTGATCTTAGCCAAAAGGCCGAGAAGCGATTCAGTTCCCATCAGAGGCTGCTTTGCTTGCTGGGTTTTTTGCCTGTGTTAAGAGATGAGCTGGAAAGAACTTAATCACTTAAAAAGTACAGAGATCAAAATGGAGGTATAGTTGAAGTCCTCTTTCACTCTGCCAAACTCCCCTACCTTCCCTAGTCAGATTTGGTTAATGTAGGTAATCGTTCTTACATGCTGCAGTTCTGTGTCCCTTCTTGCCCAGAGATATTAGGTGAAATTGCTTGTCCAGAAGGATCATGCATATAGAAACGATTCATTCATCCAGCTAATATTTATTGAGCTTGAGGCCTTTGCTCAGTTATGAGTCCTGAAATCACTTCTGTGATCCAGTCTCCTGAGATGTGATATGCAGTGAAATGGATCCAGCTACAAGAGGAGAGCTGATTGAAAAGTCAGGAGGTAGAAGATGACAGGAGAAATAAGGCCAATATTCCAAAGCCCTAAAGTAGCTGAAGTTCCTGGTTGAGAGACAGGGACCGTCTTGGGCACACAAAATACGCAGCAGTGGTGAGCATTTCCTTTGTTGGGTGTGATTTCTCCTTGACTGTTTGCGGTGCTGGTGCAATCTTGTTCCATGGATTGATTATGCCTTTTTAAAAAATGTATTCTAAAAAAACTGACTGGCAGTTCTGATGTTCTCAGTCTCTTTCTAGCAATTTGAATCACCTTCTTTTAACTTTCTTTGAGGTGCCTACACAAAATGACCCAAATATCAGAGCTGTTAAAAGACAAACTCAGGCATATTAAAATTTTTAAGAGTTTATTTGAGCAGGGCGCCTGGGTGGCTCAGTCGGTTAAGCGTCTGCCTTCGGCTCAGGTCATGATCCCAGGGTCCTGGGATCGAGTCCCGCATCGGGCTCCCTGCTCTGTGGGGAGCCTGCTTCTCCCTCTCCTCCCCACTTGTGCTCTCTCTCTCACTATCTCTGTCTCTCTCTTTCAAATAAATAAAATCTAAAAAAATTTAAAAATTAAAAAAAAAAGAGTTTATTGGAGCAAAAATCAGTGGGAATCAGGCAGTGCCAAGTCAGAAGTGGTCAGGAGCACTCTGCCAACAGAAGCTAGGGGAAAGACATAAAGAAAAGGCAGAACCAAAGCAAGGAAATGATGCGACTGGCTGTAGCTTAAGCATTTGCCTCATTCGGAAAGTCTCGTTGGCTGTTTGTGATTGGCTGTTTCTCAGCATTCAGGAATTCACAGGTTTTGGTTTGCTTAAGCCTCTAAGGTATGAGAACCACCCAGGTCTACTGGCCTCCTTGTTTAATTTAACTCAGCATAGAACAGTGGTTGTGCAATTAACTCTAGCACAGAGTTAGCTTATCCATGGCAAAATTTAAATCCCAGATCTACCATAGTTTCAAACCACTTTCCTCCAGCATTTTGTTAATGTGTGTTCAGGGAATATTAACCTAAATAAAATGTAATTAGTATGAAAGATCTGTTCTCTGAAATTATACCAGATAACGCCTAATTTTTAGATCATTTATGAGGCAGGTGATAAATAGAAGAGGCCCTGATATTAGACCATCTAAGTGAAGTCCCAGTAACTGAATTTACTAGCTCTGTGACTTTAGAAGAATTATTTGACCTCTCTCTGCTTCATTTTTCTTATATGTAAAATGGAAGTAATAATGCATAGCTTCTTATCCAGAGTTGAGAGAGTAAATGAGCCAGTTACTGTCCAGTAGATGATAAATGATATGCAGTAAATGTTCGTTTCATCATTATTAGTTTTTCAGTTTCTTTCCTGTTCTCTTCAATTTGTACAGTTAAAGCCATTTTCTTTTTTTCTTTTTAAAAAGGTACCATTTCTGATTATAGAACTAATATGTATTAGTAAAAGATTCAGAGAACACATAAAAAGATAAAAAGGAAATAGAAATTACCCATTAATCCCAGGCCCAAGAGATGTAACCACTTTGAAAATGACTCTCAAGAAATCTATTTACTAGCATTTCTAAGAAGTGTCTGAAATTCCCATTACAGATCTTCCTCAACTTACAATGGTTTGTGTCCCAATAAACCCCTCATAAATTGGCAATATCGTAAGTTGAAAAAGTATTGAATACACCTAACTTACCGAACATCATAGCTTCACCCAGCCTACCTTAAATTTGCCCAGACCCTAGCCTACAGTTGGGCAAAGTCATCCAACACAAAGCCTGTTTTATCAAAAGTGTTGAAGACCTGTGTAATTCATTGAATCCTGTACTGAATGTGAAAACTGGAATGGTTGTGTGGATACAGAAGGGTTTAAGCGTGTGGGTTGTTCACCCCCGTGATCGTGTGGCTGGTTGGGAGCTGGGGTAGCCCCTGCTCACCATCTTGACAGAGGATTGTACCACACATCGCTGGCCCAGGAAAAGAACCAAGTTCAAAATTCTAAATACAGTTTCTACTAAATGTGTATCACTTTCGTACCGTCACGAAGTTGAAAAATTTAAGTCGAACCATGGCAAATTGGGAACCATCTGTCTTTGGTGTTATGAGAAGAAAAACCTCATTTGTACCAAGGTGCTGTTTGTCTTCCCTAGGCTGCTTCAGTATGAATTTGAACATGAGTAGATACATTTTTAGTCACCATGTGTTACTTTCTTTGCCAAGAGAAATCAAACAATGAATTAATCCTCAGTGTCCACTCTTTTCTCCTCTGGTACCTCAGAGGAATCTATCACGATACTCTCCCCATCTCCATGCCTTAGTGTCCTCATTCGGGGAGCAGGGGTGGCTAGAACCTGACAGCAGTCCTGGTCCACGTTGTCCACACAGGGCCACTAAAGCCCTGGATGAATATGTGATGTGCTGAAGGTCCCCCAGTGGGGCTGGAATGAGAACCTGGATCACTTGGTGTCCAGGCCCAGTGCACTTCCCAGCGCACGGTACGGGCACCACCGTGCGAGGCTGTGCTCAGTCTGCCCGCAGCATGCTTGATTTCCCACCTCTGAAACCGCCCGATCTGGGAGGGTGGCTCCAAGGAGAGTGAGGCCAAATGGTGAAAGGGTTTGGACAAGAAGACAGAGGTTCAGAAGCAGCAGGAGGAAGAGGTTTAGTATGTTTGCTCAAAAGTATCATTCTGGAACAAAAGTATACACTTGTACTCAAAAGTATGCAGAATTAAAACAATGCTTTTTAGCAGCGCCTGGCTGGCTCAGTCCCAGAGCATGTGACTCTTGAGCTCTCCGTTGTAAATTCAAGCCCCACATCAGGTGTACAGATTACCTAAAAACCTTAAAAATAAAATCTTTAAGGCGTGCCTGGGTGACTCAGTCGTTAAGCATCTGCCTTCAGCTCAGGTCATGATCCCAGGGTCCTGGGATCGAGCCCCACATTGGGCTCCCTGTCGGCAGGAAGCCGGCTTCTCCCTCTCCTGCTTCCCTTGCTTGTGTTCCCTCTCTCGCTGTGTCTCTATCAAGTAAATAAGTAAAATCTATAAAATAAAATAAAATCTTTAAAACAGTGCTGTTTAGATCTCTCTTCTTGATGAAAACCCTCTTCCCAATTTGGAATAGTTTTCCTCAGGGGGCGGGGGAGGTCTGTGTGGGAAAAGGCTTTTTTTTTTTAGGATTTTATTTGTTTATTTGAGAGAGAGAGAGAGCACAAGCGGGGGGAGTGGCAGAGGGAGAGGGAGAAGCAGACTTTCCCCAGGAGCCCAAAGCCCTGTGTCCCAACACCTGGAATCATGACCTGAGCCAAAGGCAGACGCTTTACTGACTGAGCCACCCAGGTGTGGGGCTGGTCTTTAAAAATTAAGCATAGTCTAAACCCTGAGAAAGGAAAACGGTGGTTTTAGAAGGTAGAGGCTGGGGCTGATGGGCCACTCCTTCTCAGAAAAGACAGGGGAAAAGGCCCAGAGGAAAGAGCGAACACTCAAGGACTTTTACTAGAAAACACAGTGTAACAAAGTAACGGCAAAATGCAACAGAGCTACAGAAACTAGTACGAAAGTTGTACAAATTAATACCAGGGTGGTGTGTGTACCTAGCTGGATTGGTTAACATATCTTTAAAAGAATCCCTAGCTTGTTTTGTTTTGTTTTGACGGAAAAACTTCCACAAGGTCATCTTATCGGAAAATGTTACTAAGTGGGTGTTCACTTTCTCTAAAATAAGTATCAAAGGTCTGGATTGCAGTCAGATGTATATGCTTTTAGAAAGATTTTCAGCATTTCAATAACAATAAAAATGAAATGTTCAGGATCACATAAAGAAAATTAAATGAGGGGGTGCCTGGATGGCTCAGATGGTTGAGCACCTGCTTTTGGCTCGGGTGGTGATCTCTGGGTCCTGGGATCAAGTCCAGTGTTGGGCTCCCAGTTCAGCCGGGATTCTGCTTCTCCCTCTCCTCCTGCTTGTGCTCTGTCTCTCTCAAATGAATAAATAAAATCTTAAAAAAAAAGAAAAGAAAAGAAAAGAAAAGAAAATGAGACATTTCCTTTGTGACTTCTGTTTGGTTTATTATTTATTATTATTATTTCTGGCTTAAAAAGGTGTTTTTATTAAAGCATGGGACAGGACAGGACCCGTGGGCAGGAAGAGCTGCACTATTTGGTCTTTTAATATTGAGGCCTATCTTTTTATTTTATTTTTAAGATTTTTATTTATTTTTGACAGAGCGAGCAGCAGGCAGAGGGAGAGGGAGAAGCATGCTCCCCGCTGAGCAGGGAGCCCGATGTGGGGCTCGATCCCAGGACCCCTCATCATGACCTCAGCTGAAGGCAGACACTTAACCATCTGAGCCACCCAGGCGCCCCGAGGCCTATCTTTTTAAAGAAAAGGTGACAACACCTTGGCATGTTTATATTTGGGCTAATCAAAATTAAGTAAAATGAGGGTGCCTGGGTGGCTCAGTCAGTTAAGTATCCGCTTTCAGCTCAGGTCATGATCCCAGGGTCTTGGGATCGAGCGCCGCATTGGGCTCCCTGCTCAGCGAGGAGTCGGCTTGCCCCTCACCCCACTCTCATTCTTTCCGTCTCAAATAAATAAATAAAATCTTAAAAAAAACTAAGTAAGATCAAACATGCAAAGTGCAGGGGGCCTGGCTAGCTCAGTCAGTGGAGCATGTGAATCTTGATTTTAGGGTCATGAGTTCAAGCCCTACATTGGCCTAGAGCTTACTTTTTTAAAAAAAATTAAAAACAACAACAACAAGAACAACAACCATGCAGAGTGCTTGTCTTACAGTAGGGCTTTAATATATATTTGTTTCTTTCCCATTTTTAAAAACATGTATCATTAAACATAACATATTAAAACATTTAAGTTGATTTTGCATATAGTTCTAAATTCTTATTATAATATCTATACCACATTTTATGAGGAAGGAGTTACGATTCCCTTTAGGCAGATGAGAAAGCTGACAGGCAGAGAGGTTAAACTATTTGTCCAAGGCCTCTTATTAGTGCTGCTTGATTCTAAGTCTGTCAGATCCATTTTGACCCCACCGTCATCAGGCTTTCTGCCCACTCACCTCTCCACAGGAACTACTTCTTTAATGACTTTTTTCCACCCATTGCCAAGTCCAGTGATCAATTTTCAGTCCTCAGCCACATTTGACACAATTGGTCAGTTCCTCTTACTTTTTTTTCTGTTTAAAGATTTTATTTTGGGGACGCCTGGGTGGCTGTCTGCCTTTGGCTCAGGTCATGATCCCAGGGTCCTGGGATCCAGCCCCGCATTGGGCTCCTTGCTCAGCGGGGAGCCTACTTCTCCCTCTCCCTCTGTCTGCCGCTCCCCCTGCTTGTTCTCTCTCTCTCTGACAAGTAAATAAATAAAATCTTAAAAAAACAAAAAAGATTTTATTTTTAAGTAATCTCTATACCCAATGTGGGGCTCAAACTCACAACCCTAAGATCAAGAGCCACATGCTTTATGGACTAAGCCAGCCAGGTACCCTTCACTTCCTCTCACTAGAAACACCTTCTTCCCACCCCCATCTGGTTCCAGCACCCGACTCTGTCCTACTTCTCTTGCATCCCTCCTTGTCTTTTTTGTCTAATCATCCTCATTTTCCTTAGCATGCCAGAGACCAGTCCTTGGATTTCTCTCTCTCTATCCCATTCCCTGGGTGATCTTGATTTGAACACCATCTTTCCCAAACCTGTTCCACCAAATGTTCCCCATCTTGGTCAATGACATGCTCCAATGACATGCCTCAGGCCCAAACCTTGGATAATCATTTGATATTTTTCTCTCCTATTTCACATCTATTTCATCAGCAAATCTGATCTGTGATACGTATATATTCAAATCTGACTGTTTATTCCACCTTTGTTGCTACCACCCAACTTCAATGCTCACTGATGACTTCAGTAGCCTCCTAAGTGGTCTCCCTTTGCCTCGTCTTACCTTCCCACAGTCCATTCTCCACACAGCACCGAAGCGGCCCTTCACAATGTGAATCGGAGGCCCCTGGCTGGCTCAGTCTATAGAGCATGTGACTCTTGATCTCGGGGTTGTGAATTAGAGCCCCACATTGGGTGTAGAGAATACTTAAAAATAAAATCTTAAAAAAAAAAAAATGTGAATAGGATCCTGTTACTGCTCTGTTCAAAAGCCTCCAATGGCTTCCCATATTGTCACAGAAACACCCCAAGTTCCTACTGTGGCCTCTGGCTACCTGTCTTGCCACTTGTACCCTCTCCTGCTCTCTCCCCACACACTGGCTCTGCTTTTCCTTGGTCATGCCAAGCTGGCCTGGCCTCAGGAGCTCTGTGCTTGCTGGATTCTCTGCCTGAAATTCTCTCCCTCAGACCTCTGCAGGGCTCACTCTTGGACGTTATTCAAGGCTCTCGTCAAATGCTGCTTCAGCAAGAATTTTCCTCATATGCCATCTAAAATGACATTCTCACCACTCTCTATTCCTTTAAATGATGTATTTTCTTCACAGCCCTTATCACTAGTGACCATAATTCATTATGTTCATTTGTCTATTGTTTGTCTCTAGCACTAAAGTACCAGCTGCATGAGGGCAGGGACCATGTCATTTTTTGTTCACTGTTATGTCGTCAGTGTCTAAAATAGGCACATAGTAGCTATTCAATAAATATTTATTCAGTTCATTAATTCAGTCAATAAATATTTATTACTTCGATGGGACTTATGTTTCAGCAGAGAGAGAGGCACCATGAAAAATAAGCAAATAAGTAGGTAGTACGCCAGATGGGGATCCATTCTACAGAGAAAAATATAGCAGGAGATGAGGAACAGAAAGTACAGAGGGGCAGAGTTTTGGGTTTTGGCTTTTGCTATTTTGAATAGGGCCATCAAAGATAGGGCCATCAAAGAAAGCCTCACTGAAAGGCAACATTTGAGTTGAGAACTCAAGGAAGCGAGGGAGCAACTCATGAGGCTATTTGGGAGAAGAAAAGGTCTAAACAAAAGAAACAAAATGCAAAGGCCTTGAAATAGTGGTGAGTATCGTTTCTTTGAGAAACAGCAAGGAAGCCCATGTGGCTAGAACAAAGCGAGTAAGGAGGAGAGTTGTAGAAGATAAGGTTATAGAGATAAGGGGGATGAACTTGTGCAGATCTTGAAGTTCATGTAAAGACTTTGAGAGGAGATTTTTCTTTGAGATAGGAAACCAGTGCAGTGTTGGAATGTTTTAAGCTGAGGAGGGACATGATCTGACTTACATTTTTAAAAAGAATCTCTCTGTTGCTGTGTTAAGATGAGATTATAGAGAGGTTAGGGTGGAAGCAAGATCAATTGGGAAGTGGCAGCTGTAGTGCAGGCAAGAGGTGATGGAATCGGGCCCATGGTGATAATGATAATGGTGGTGAGAAGTGGTGGACCTCTGGGTATATTTTGAGGCCAAAGCTAGCAGAATTGGGGGCACCTGGGTGGCCCAGTCAGTTGAGTGTCTGACTCTTGATTTTGGTTCAGGTCATGATCTCAGGGTTGTGAGATCAAGCCCACGTTGGGCTCTGCACTGGGTGTGGAACCCACTTAAGATTCTCTCTCTCCCTTTCCCTCTGTCCCTTCCCCCGCTCGCGTGCATACGCTCTCTCTCTCTCTCTCCAAAAAAAAAAAAAAAAAAAAAAAAAAGCTAGCAGAATGTCAATAGCTTGAATACAGAATTTGAGCAATAGAGAGGAATCAAGGTGAGACCAAAGGTTTTGGCTGAGCTGCTGATAAACCATTTGCTAAGATGGCGAAGACTGTAGGAGGCGTAGCTTTAGGGGATAGAGAATCAGGTACAGGCATTCTCTTTTGTGCATATACACTTAATATGCTTAAGAATATACACTGGAGATTCAAGCAGGCAATTGAATATATGAATTTGGTGTTCAAGGGAGTGATCTTGCTAGAGATGTACATTTAGGAATCATCAGCTTAGGGGCACCTGGGTGGCTCAGTTGTTAAGTGTCTGCCTTCGGCTCAGTCATGATCCCGGGGTCCTGGGATCGAGCCCCGCATGGGGCTCCCTGCTCAGCGGGAAGCCTGCTTCTCCCTCTCCCACTCCCCCTGCTTGTGTTCCCTCTCTCGCTGTCTCTCTCTCTGTCAAATAAATAAATAAAATCTTAAAAAAACAAAAGGAATCATCAGCTTAGCGATAGTATTTAAAGGTACAGGCTGCCTAAGATCTTCAGGGTGGGTGGGAATATGGAGAAGAGAAAATGTTCTAAGAACTAGGCCTTGAGGCACTCCATCCACAGAGGTCAGGCAGATACTAGCCAAGGGGATGGAGAAGGAGTAGCCAGTGAGACAGGAGAAGTCAAAGAGTGTTCTCTTGGAAGCCAAGTGAAGAAAGTGTGCCCAGGAGGAGGGAAAGATCAGCTGTGCAAATGCTGCTCAGGGGTCAGGTAAGATGAGGACTCAGAATGACCATTGGATTTAAAACATGGACCTTGCAGGTGACCTTGACAAAAGTAGTGGTGGGGGTGAAAACATGATTGAAGTAGATTCAAAAGAGAATGGGAGAGAGGTATTGGAGAAAGCACACAAGCAAGGGGAGCCGCAGGCAGAGGGAGAGGCAAGCTCCCCGCTGAGCAAGGAGCCTGATGCGGGACTCGATCCCAGGACCCTGGGATCATGACCTGAGCCGAAGGCAAATGCTTAACAGACTGAGCCACCCAGGTGTCCCTTAAGTTTTTGTTTAAAGGGAAGCAGAGAGATAGGGTAGCAGCCAGGAGGGAGATGTGGAGTTGAGAGGTAATTGCTGTCATGTGTTAAGATGAGGATATCTTAGAATATATTGATGGGCTGATGGGAACAATCTAGTAAAGAGGAAAATTTGACTATTCAGGAGAGAGGGATAATTTCTGCAGCAATGTCTTTTGAGTAGATGAGAGCATCCTGGATCTAGTATCTAAGTGGAGATGATGACTTTGGACAGGAGCTTTGATAGTTTATCTGACAAAATCAATGTGGGAAGGGAGAGGATATGGTAGATGTGGTTGGTGATCAGAGCACATGGAAGACTTTTTTCTGGTTGCTTCCCTTAGGAGAATGGGAGATAAGGTCATCAGCTGTGTGAGTTTTGAGCAAAGAAGAGAAGGTGTGAAACAGTTGTCTTGGTGAGTGGAAAAGTGAACTATTTAGGGAAATTGTGATAGGATTGTCAGGCAACACTCAAGGCATCCTCCAGTTTAGTGGTCATAATTTGATGTGAGCCATTCCACATGGTTGGTTGTTTTCCTTTAGCCGTGTTCAAGCGTCCTTTAGCCATGTTCAAACATGAGTTGCAAGGGCTAAAATCAAGGTCTTGACAATGCTGGTTCTTTTTGGTGCAAAGGTGGACAATTATTTTTGCCATGGGTTTAGGTTTTACCAGGCAAGTGTGATGAAGGGACAGGTGTAGGTAGTAATGAATCATGGATAGAAGCTGGTTGAGGACAGACATGAGGATGTTCTGGGCAGTGAAATGGTTCTAGGATCAATGGATTGTACATCCCAAATAGAGGAAGAATTATTGAAGTCAGAGCTCAGCAGGCAGGAGGTGATGGTCGGAGTGGGAAGCGTAAGACTGAGATTTTGAATGCAGCTCCTGAAAGAGCCAACTACAGAACCAGAGAGTTCAGAAACTCCTCACACCAAGTTCTAAATTTCTGAGTATGAGCAAAAGTTTTGGTATATGCTGTCAGAATAGATTGTGAAGAGAGGGGAAGAGGCAGCGATGAAGATGACTTTTGACAGAGAAAGTGGGTAAATAATCACTTCAAGCATGAAGGGAAAGCAAACCAAATAAAGCCAAAATCAAGGTCATAGAGATCCATGTGGAAAAGGGAAAAACTGGAAAGAGATTTGTTCCCCACTTCAAGGCCACAGTAACAGGTGGGTGAGTGAAGGGAATTAGAATCAGGGTTGAAAGCACAATAGAAATACCTGACATTGTTGACCCACAAAGGGACTTCCCATGAGTACTATCAAGAATCATTAAAAGTAGCTGATTTTCTGGCTCCCAAAGCACTCATTAGTAATTTTAGGAGTCCCTTGGTCACTGGTTACCAATGAGATGGTGTCCAGTGTAAGGAGGGGGCATAGTCCCCTTCAGGGACATCAGGTAGTAGTCAAACCACGGGATGAGGGGCACCTGGGTGGCTCAGTTGTTAAGGGTCTGCCTTTGGCTCAGGTCATGATCCCAGCGTTCTGGGATCAAGCCCCACATTGGGTTCCTTGCTCAGCGGGGAGTCTGCTTCTCGCTCTCCCTCTGCCTGCCACTCTCCCTGCTTGTGCTCTCTCTCTCTCTCTCTGATAAATAAATAAATAAAATCTTTAAAAAACAAAAAAACACAGGATGAGCTGGAACAATAAATCACATTATCTGGACATACTGTTTCTCCAAACACAGGCTTCTGAAAGAGCAGTGTGGGAGATCTCTGACCACTCAAGTAAAACTGGATAAAATTTGGTTAATAACTTAGAATACAGACCTTCTTATGGCTTATCATTTACTCTTGAAAATTATCTTATCATTTTTCTTTTTAAGTTGTCTCTACACCCAACATGGGGATTGAACTCACAAGCCTGAGATCGAGAGTCATGTGCTGTACCAACTGAGCCAGCCAGGTACCCCTTAAAGATTTTATTTTTAAGTAATCTCTATACCCAATGTGGGGCTCGAGCCCACAACCCTGAGATCAAGAGCCGCACGCTCTACCTACTGAGTTGCCCAGTTGCCCCTATTATATACTCTTGAAAATATCTACTGAAAAATTCAAGTAAAAAAAATAAGCTCAAAAATGAATTCTTATTGTGGTGATGTTTGTATAACTCTGTCAATATACTAAAAGTTATTAAATCGTACACTTAAAATGGGTGAATTTCATGGAATATAAACTTATACCTCAAAAAACTTTTAAAAAGGAATTTATATTTATTAAATATTGTAATGACAGACTTGAAGATTCAAGTCAGGGTTGAGCTCAAAAGAGTACTCAATGATGGGCACCTGGGTGGCTCAGTTGGTTAAGCGGCTGCCTTCGGCTCAGGTCATGATCCCGGAGTCCTGGGATTGAGTCCCACATCGGGCTCCTGGCTCAGCGGGGAGCTTGCTTCTCCCTCTGACCCTCTCCCCTCTCATGCTGTTTCTCTCTCTGTCAAATAAATAAATAAAATATTAAAAAAAAAAAGAGTACTCAATGTTGATTTTTTAAAATAGGTAAGTTAAGCAGCCTACCAGGGTACAATTCTAATAAAAGGAAAACCCACAGAAACAGAATCAGGTCACTCCTTGTGTGTTTCTAGTACTAGTTAATATAAACCAGAAGTGAAATTGCAACATTGCCCAGGATAATAACTGGGGTTTGCATCAGGCTCTAGAAAATTCCTTTCTTGCAACACTTCTTGGCCAGTATTTGCTCTTGTTCTTCCTGGTAAAGTCCAGCCCATATTGTACTTCTCCTTAACAGTTCTTTGCTTGTCACTTGGCTGGATGTGCTTTACTGCTGGGAGTGTAACAATTTTTAATACCGAAGTAGGAAGATAGAAGACAGTAGTAAATTTTGCTGACAGGAAAAAGGCCAAGTAGGAACTGGCATGTAAATCAGCCTCCTAGTTAGTCATCATTCTCACGAATAAAATACATATCTGGAGTGTGATGGGAGTGGCGACCTGAACACTTAGCAGGCCTGGTTTCTACGAACTTTGGAAAGCCCTTAGGTGGGACCCAAGTGTTCTGAGGTGGGGCCCACTGCCTGAGTTTCAGATCAGCTGTTGTTTTGTCACAATTATTCAAGGCTGTGAGCAGTCACTGAGTGACTTACGCCTCTGTAACTAAACTATTCATGTTTACTGCCAAACTGAAATGCTTAAAACACCCAGCAGTGGTGGGCGAACTGAAAGTCTCCAGTCAGAATGTCTCCTCTGTGGAATAATTAACAACTTGTGCCAAGTCCTGCCCTCCCTCCTGCTTTTCCTCACGTGACTCTCCCAGCTCTCGGCCTCACCCGCCCGCCTGTCCAAACCAGGCCCCGTGGGGCTGACAGCCTTAGCTTCTGCGGTGCCTCCCGGGGGCGCCCGCTCTGAGACAGTCTCTCCTGAGTTCACGCCCTGGCTCTGCCCTGTCAGCAACTGTGTGACTTAAGGAACTTCCTTTACCTTCTCTGGAAAATGGGACAACACTTCTCAGGGGGGTGGTTTGGCAGTAGATGCTCAATAAAACTTAAGTATCTTTCCCCACTATTCTAGGACGGTAAAAATCACATCACTTTCCTCTGAATAGAATGTACTTCATAATTTAGCACTTAATTATAAACTCTCCTGTACTTTTGCTCATTATTTCATGTGGTGCTTGTCTTCCAGTCTCAGTTAGCCCAAACCCACCTGGGGAGAGAGAAAAAGGGTTTATTCTTTTTTGAAGTCCTCTTAGAATGTGTGCTCTGAGTGAGATTACACAGGTTTTAAACATGTTATGGTGGTAGTTTGGTTTGTTGACACCACTGTTTTCAGTTCCATTAGGTTGTGGTAAAAGGATCAGACCGGGGCTAGGATGTAGGGACACTGTGATTGGGCTATTGGACCTGAGTACCTTCCATCATTAATGTTCAGCTTCTCAGACAGTGGGAAGCCCTCAATTTATTAATCTAAGCAGAGGGTTTTCTCTTCAGTCTTAATATGTGCAAGTTCTATTACTCATCCCGATTACTGAACCAGCCTCTTGACACCTTGATTTTATTTTTCAATTTTTTATTTAAATTCTAGTTCGTTAACATAGAGTGTAATATTGATTCCAGGAGTAGAATTTAATGATTCATCACTTACATACAATACCCAGTGATCATCGCAAGTGCCCTCCTTGATACCCATCCCCCATCTATCCCATCCCCCACCCACCTCCCTCCATCAACCCTCAGTTTGTTCTCTTAGTTAAGAGTCTCTTAGGTTTGTTTCTCTCTCTATCCCTCTCTTTCTCTCTCTCTCGTTTTTTTTTTTTCCCCGTCCCATATGTTCCTCTGTTTTGTTTCTTAAATAACACCTTGATTTTATCTCTAAGGACTCATTTCTGACTTCTGACCTTGAGAACTGTAAGAGAATACCCTTGTGTTGAATTAAGCCACTAAGTGTGTGGTAATTTGTTTCAGCAGTAATAGGAAAGGAGCACAACTTCCTAGAGGTGGCTTGAACCCCATAGCATTTACATATTGATATGTAATTTTTTTTTAAGTAAGCTGTAGGCCCAGCTTGGGTCTTGAGCTCTGTGACCCAAGATCAAGAGTCACATGGTCTACCAACTGAGCCAGCCAGGTGACCCTAGATATATAATTTTTAATTCATATGCCTCCCCCACTAGACTGCATGTTTCTTAAGGGCTCCTGCTTCTTATTAATATTTGAAACCACCTCCTATCACTACCTCTACATACTTAGCACAGTGCCTGGCACATTCTCAAACTCCAATAAATGTTTGATGAAGGAAAGTTTATGGTCTCAAGGGTGGTTTTTGTTTTGGTTGCATTTAGTTCATGTTGAGATGGAGGGACCAGTCATGGATTCTCAAATAAGGTTCAGTCCCTGGCAAGCACAGGTCTGGGAGATGTGTCAGGGGAAATGATTGAAAATAGGCCTGGGGATTGTTGCAGAGAAAAGAGGTGACTGTAATTGAAGGAGCGCCTGGCCCTGGAATACTTTATATGATGCATATTTCATGGGGTTCTGGTCTCTGCTTTTCAAAGACGTAATAGTGCTAGAAAAGATCCAGCGGAGGACATTAAAAATGATCAAGGGCAGAAAGAATTATGTATGGCGGTAAAAATGAAAAAGATCCCATTTGCAAAAAAAAGTGAAAGTCTGAAACTCATGAGGAATAATCATGGATTATTTTCTCAAATCCTGAAAAAACAGAAATAGGTAATGTTCCTGAAGCCTAACGGTCTTCCCAACAAAAATAAAAGAAAATAGCTCTTTATATAGCACGCATTAAAATACAGAATCCATTACTCCAAGAGACTGTGCCAACCGAAAATGTAAATACTGCAGGCAGAGCTGGATTAGGGGTCAAGCAAGCCAGGCAGCTGCCTGAGGTGCCTTGAGACGCACAAATCATTGCTGAATACATTAGAATGTGGGGTCCGTTAACTCAGGTTTTCCACATAAAGCTTCTTACAATTTTACATCTGTAAAATTTTCCTGGCCCTATTAAAACACATGGTGCCCTTGAGTGGAACTTAAAGAGAAGAAAACCAAAAATCTCCTCACAATTCAGATTAACCTCCTTAGGAACACTTTTGAATTGTACATACAAGCGGCCCTTGTCAACTAAACTCCTGGGTTGAATAGAACAGACGGCCTTAGTGCTGTTTACTAGAAGCAAGTGATTTATTTTCTTATCTACATTTTAATCTCTTTAATATACCTTAGCAGAGTCACTGGTTCCAAAAAAAAAAAAAAAAATCACAAAAGGAAACTACGGAGGAAACAAGAAACACAGAAAGGTAGGAATTACTATGCAGATTTTTTTTTTTCCAGGACATTTAACTTTACCTGGGCCAGTGGAACTAAAAGAGCAGATTAGTCTTAAGTAAATAGTTTTTATTGATAAATAAAATGTATCATTTAATACATTTTACAATTAGACATGCCCAACAATTATTTAAAGAATATTACTGTGAGGGGCTCCCATTCTGGGGAGCTTTCTCAATTCTGTCTTAACTGTAGGTTTAGGAAAGAGTTGTAAAAACTTCTAAGTTATAAATGGCAATTTAGAAATGTGTCGAGATATTTTGGGATAATTACAGTCCTTGGGCAAGCCAGCCCACCAGGTTGGGAACAAATGAGCTAGAGTGTGTGAAAGTTCTTTGGAACTTGTCACTGCTTTGCTGTGTACTATCAGCATCCGCCCGCTGCAACCCTCCTACCCCCGGGGTGCTAATTATGATATTGCCATATTGTCTATTAAAGTCACCCTCCCCACTAGGCAGTCAGGAAATGGTCTCTAGCGCTGGCATGCCTGGCATCTGGTATCTACCCAGCTCCCGTCATGCCTGACTCACCAGAGGGACACATCTCCTATGCCCAGTATTTGTAGCTCGGAATGCAGGGTCTAGAGCCTAGCCTTGACCTCTGGCTGACAGGCTGTCAAAACTGCTCCACCAGGGACACCTGGGTGGTTCAGTCGGTTAAGCGTCTGCCTTCGGCTCAGGTCATGATCCCAGGGTCCTGGGATCGAGTCCCACATCAGGCTCCTTGCTCATCGGGGAGCCTGCTTCTCCCTCTGCCTGCCGCTTCCCCTGCTTGTGCTCTCTCTCTCTTTCTGACAAATAAATAAAATCTAAAACAAAACAAAACAAAACAAAGCAAAAAACTGCTCCAGCAAACCTTTCACCTGGTTCGAATCCTCAGCAGGACTTTTCCCCTGAAACTGGACCCGATTTGTAATAATCTTCCTTATGCTACAGGCTCTTTTGATTCAATACCTTGTAGAGTTCCAAACAGATCAGGGAAACAGGATTCCTAGCTCCAACTCATCTCCTCCCTTCTGCAGGCAGAGAGTCTTGCTGGACTTATGTTAAGCTTGACTGTCTTGAGTCATCCCCCTTGCCCTTTCAGACTGCTCTCGCCAATGACTCTGCCAGGTTCTAGCTGTTAGTCTCTCTTCCTGTCCTTAGCCCAGGGGACTTCCCAACCTGATACTCAACTGAGATTTTGCTAGCTATTAATTAATTAATTAATTCATTCATTCATTCACTCATTTTTGCTCTTTACACACACACACACACACATAAACACAAGCACACACCAATGTATACATAAACTTTTTTTTGAGGTCGTTTAAATAAAGGGAAACAACCATCGCCTCTCATAACCTACCCCATAGTGCAGTTTTCAAAAGACAAATCATGAGGTGGGAATGTAAAATGGTGCAGTTGTTTCAAAAAAACACTATGTCACTTTCTCACAATGTTAAACATAGGGTTCTCATATGGCCCCGCGATTTCATTCCTTGGTATATACCCAAGGGAAACAAAAACATATGGCCACACAAAAACTTGAACACAAATGTTCACAGCAGCACTATTTATAGCAGCCAAAAGGTAGAAGTAATCTAAAGGTCTATTAACTGATGAATGAATTAAAAATGTGGTATATCCATATAATAAAACATTATATAAAAAGGAAAGGACTGTTGGGGCGCCTGGGTGGCTCAGTCATTAAGCGTCAGCCTTCGGCTCAGGTAGTGATCCCAGGGTCCTGGGATCGAGCCCCGCATCGGGCTCCCTGCTCCGTGGGAAGCCTGCTTCTCCCTCTCCCACTCTCTCTGCTTGTGTTCCCTCTCTCCCTGTCTCTCTCTCTGTCAAATAAATAAATTAAAAAAAAAAACCTAAAAAAAAAAGGGACTGCTGATATACATTACAACGTACATGAACATTAAAAACATACTGAGTGAAGCCAGTCACACATACCAAAAAATATATTGTATGATACTATTTGTATGAAATGTCCAGGAAAAGGAAATCTATAGAGATAGAAAGTAGACATGTGGTTGCCTAGGGTTGGAGTGATGGATATTTCTTTTTGGGGTGATGAAAATGTTCTAAAATTACATAATGGTGATGGTTGCACACCTCCATGAATATATTTAAAAAACTGAATTGCACAGTTTATTTATTTTTATTATTTTTTTAAGTTAGCTTGATGCCCAATGCGGGGCTTGAACTCATGACCCTGAGATCAAGTGTCCCATGCTCTACTGACTGAGCCAGTAAGGCGCCCCAAGATATACACTTTTTAATTTAATTTAAATTTTTTAAATTTTATTTTATTATTTTTTAAAGATTTTATTTATTTATTTGACAGAGAAAGACACAGCGAGAGAGGGAACACAAGCAGGGGGGCAGTGAGAGAGGGAGAAGCAGGCTTCCGCCTAGCAGGGAGCCCGATGTAGGGCTCGATCCCAGGACCCTGAAATCATGACCTGAGCCGAAGGCAGACGCTTAACGACTGAGCCACCCAGCCGCCCCCACTTTTTAATCTTAAAAGTCCTGTTGAATTGTTGCTGAGATGGCCTTAACAGTTTTGACTCCCTCTGGCAGTGAATGAGACTGTCCATTTTCCTATGCCATGACATATATATGTGTGTATACTTGATATAACACTTTATATAACAAATGTTTAAGTTTTGCCAAGCAAATCGGTGTAAAGTGGATTCTTACTTCCATATTTACTAATGAAACTGAACATCTAATTTTAGGATTGCTTTTTCATATTCTTCCCTGCTTTTTTTCTATTGGAGTGTTTGCCTTTTTATTTGTTTGTTTAATTTTATTTTCAGTAGGCTCCACACCCAATGTGGGGCTTGAACTCATGGCCCTGAGATTAATTGTCGCTTGCTGTACCGACTGAGCCAGTCAGGCTCCCTAGCCTTTTTATTTTTGATCTTTAGTAGTTCTTTATATGCATTCTGTATGATAAATACCTATGTAAATATCTATATACATTTCTACCGATACATGTAAATGTTTCCTACCTAGTCATTACTTTATGGTTTTTGCTTTTTGTATTTTACTTGAAGGCTTTCTGTCCTGCCAAGATTGTAAATATATGATCTTGGTACGAGATAGGGAACTAATTTTATTCTATTTCCCAAATGACTAGACAATTGTTCCAATGCTATTTATCACATACTCTATCTTTTCTCTGCTGTTTTTTTTTTCTTAAAGATTTTATTTATTTATTTGACAAAGAGACACAGCCAGAGAGGGAACACAAGCAGGGGTAGTGGGAGAGGGAGAATCAGACTCCCAGATGAGCATGGAGCCCGATGTGGGGCTTGATCCCAGGACCCTGGGATCATGACCTGAGCCGAAGGCAGATGCTTAACGACTGAGCCACCCAGGCGCCCCTCTCTGCTGTTTTGAAATACCATATTTTTCATATACTAAATTCCCATTTCAATGGCAATTCTTACGCTTCTACGTAGAAGTGAATCTGAAACCAATGGACACAGGAAGTCTATGTGAGGAGAATGAGACTAGCTCTCTGAACTGTCTGGCGGTGGGAGTTTCCAGCAAGGAAAGCATGGGGAGTTTCCAAAGCTAGCCCTGGACTTTTTAGCATTAGGCAAATAAATTGGAAGCTGAATACTCCACATCCTAATAATATTAATTAACAATTGATTATGTCATTTTCTTTCCAGATTATGTCTCTTTCTTTCCAGAATCTATAAAACAATGTCACCCACTTTGGTGCAGAAAGTGGTCAGGATATTTATCTTCCAGCTCCTTCCCTGTGATACCCCTCAGACTGTTTATGTCCCTTAACAAAAGGTCACTGCTCCTCTCTTCTTCTGGATTCTGGTGACCTCTTGTCCTTTGGACCTCTGCTGCTATTAGTCCTGGGTCCTTGCAGGATCTTTACACTTCTCCTACACCTTGTAAATAGTTGAGCAGTGTGCTGGTAAATGGCTGGGGGAGGAGGGAAAGAGCCTTAATTTGTAGCTTTGCCAATGGCTTAGTGTAAATATTCCCATCATGGCTCATATTTTTTAAATTTTTTAAAATTTACTTGACAGAGAGAGTGAGCGAGAGAGTGAGCACACAAGCGGGAGAGGCAGAGGGAGAGGGAGAGAGAATCTCAAGTGGACACCATACTCAGCGCAGAGCCCCAGGCAGGGCTCGAGCTCATGACCCTGAGATCATGACCTGAGTCTTGGCCCATTTTAAGCTACCGATGTGAAATCACTGAACACAGAGTTGGGAGGAAATGCTAAGAATCAGCTTTTGTAAACAAACCATGTAAATAAATTATTATTATTATTTTTTAAAGATTTTATTTATTTATTTTTGAGAGAGAGAGTGTGGGCATGAGCAGGGGGAGGGAGAGGAGGAGGGGGAGAAGCAGGCTGCCCGCTGAGCAGGCAGCCCAATGTGGGGCCCGATCTCAGGACCCTGAGATCATGACCTGAGCTGAAGGTAGATGCTTAACCGACTGAGCCACCCAGGTGCCCCAATAAATTATTTTTTAATTATCCTAATTCGATTCCTACTGGGACCTAGACTGATGCTGACATCATCCTGGAACATTGGCTGACTCTTCACTCAGAGAGAGAAAGGAACTCTCTTTTCTCTAAGACTTTAATCTGGGAAGATGTAAGCCTAGAACTCCAGAAGCTGTCTGAAAGTAAAGCCAAGCAAGAGGAAGGCAGAGTTAAGAGATCGAGGTAGATGGATTCCTGGTGATACCATTTGAAGCCCTGGGTACGGCCATATTTAAAGTGATCTGTGCTCTGGCCTTTTCAGAAACATGAACTAATAATACATTCTCTCTCTCTCTTTCTTTTCTTTCTTTCTTTCTTTCTTTTTCTTTCTTTCTTTCTTTCTTTGTTCATTTCTTCATTTTTGCACAGAAGTTTAGCACATGAAAGTCCCACATTCTTCCCAATTTGTGATTCTATTCTCAGGCATTAGGCACCATTAATAGGAAAAGTAGATTTGAAAAGATTCATGGTTTACAGGTTTCCAGTGTTCAGATTTACACAGCAGGTTCTTTCAAATTACACTTAGGGGAATAAATCAGTGACAGTTTGGCAATCTTGCAAAGTACAGAGCCTTCCAATTCTAAAGGATTTTGCTAGTGAGTCATTAAGTTAAAAAAAGAAATCCATATCGGTAATAAATCTTTGTAGAAGTACTCTATGTTCTTTTCAAAATTGATTGTTTCTCGGTGGCTACTTCAACTAACATTATCAAAAGAATAGATTTCTGTTGTAATATAAAATGATGCTTTCTGAGAAATTGTTCCCAGTCTTATTAAAAAAAAAAAAAAGTTGACATAAGGAGATTTATTGCAGAGGGTACTTCCAGAAAACCAGAATTTTTAATAAATTTATTCTATGTTATTTTCATTGCTTAATATTATAGATCATAAATATTTGCCAGATTGGGAATTTTTGGTTGTGGTACTTGTGGGGAGATGGCATGTGGAGACCTAAATGTTATGCAGCTTAGGACTTACTTTACTGACATCCCAAAGCTGTGGTGACTGAGGACAAATGAGGAGTCCCCAAATACATCCTCTCTCTTAAGTGCTCCTCACTCACGTTCCAGTATCCCCTGGCAAGACCAGAATAGTCTTCCTCTCCAACCTGTCTTTTTCCATTTTCATTGCTCTAATTCTGGCCTTTGGTCTTTTGCAGTGTGGCCTCCTAACTGGTTTTCCTGTTTGACCTCAGCTTCGCCCTACCTCGTTCTGACGCTATTGCGTTGCTTTCTTAGGGCAGAAGCTAGGGGTTCATGGCTAATACCCAATCACAGCTCTCTTACCTCATTTAGGGCACTGAGGGGGCACATTGCTCTTCTTATGTAACACAAAAAGCAAGCCAGCATTATTTCTAAACCCAAACAGGTTTTTAGTCAGGGATTTTTAAGATGTTAAAATCTATACGCACACTCCTCCTTCTTTCTGAGAAGAGGAGTGCCTTACTTAAGGACAATTTACAAATGTCAGGGATGGGCTGTTAATAACATTTGCTTTCTTCGAGAAGGAAATTCCATGGTCCTGTGCTGGGTTCTGAGCAATTCAGTCCCTGAGAGGTGCTTTCCCATGGTTCCTCCAGCATCGGAACCTGACCTACTTTGGGAGATGAGGGACTGTTCCACTGGGGAAATGATATTTCTGTTGAAACCTAAATGATGAGTATGACTTTTGGGAAAAAAAAAAAAAAAAGGAGAGGGTGTCAGAAGGCAGTATTCCAGGCAAGGAAACACTTTCTGGGGAGGCCTTGGGGCCTTACGTGAGCACAAGCAGCCCAGGGCATTCAGGGAACTGAAAGTCTCATGTGCTTGGTGTGCAGAGAGCAAGGGGAAGAAGGCTGCTCCCTGAGACTGGAAATGTGCATGGGGGTGAGATCTTGTGCAGCCTTGCAGACGGTGTTGTGAATTTAGGATTCGGGCCAGGTCTGGAGTTCAGAACGTCAAGGAATTACTGAGTTAGAGCTTTAAGTTCAATCACCACGGCAAAATTTATGTGCATAATTTTTTTCTGTCCTTAGGGTTTCATTATATAATTAATTGACATTACCAAATAAATTAAATTTTAATTTTCATGTCAAATTAGAAGAGTGGTTTTCTTATCCAACATTTTATTAAGAACGTTTTCTTTCTTTCTTTCTTTTTTTTTTTTTTAAAGATTTTATTTATTTGTTTGACAGAGAGAGACACAGCCAGAGAGGGAACACAAGCAGGGGGAGTGGGAGAGGGAGAAGCAGGCTTCCCGCGGAGCAGGGAGCCGAAGGCAGACGCTTGACTGAACCACCCAGGCGCCCCAAGAACGTTTTCAAAGAAAGAGAAAAATTGAAAGAATCACCTATATTCTACAGTTAATGTTTTATTATATTTGCTTTGTCACTTATTTATCCATCTAGCCATTCTTCTTGGCATTCATCAATTCATTTTTTTTTTTTAAGATTTCATTTATTTGTCAGAGAGAGAGAGAGAGCACAAGCAGGGCGAGGGGCTGAGGGAGAAGCAGGCTCCACATTGAGCAAAGAGCCTGATGCCGAACTCCATCCCAGGATCCCAGGATCATGACCTGAGCTGAAGGCAGATGCTTTAACCGACTGAGCCACCCCGGCGTCCCTCATCAATTCATCTTATCTTTTGATGTGTATCAAAGGAAGTTGCAGACGTCAATAAATTTTATCCCTGGACACATCAGTATGCATATCATTAACTGGAGCTTAAGGTTTGTTTAGGTTTTCTTTTTTTGTGTGTGTGGTAAAAGTCATATACAGTGAAATGCAAACATCCTAAGTGTTCTGTTTGATGAGTTTTGAGATATATATATATATAAAATTTATCTTTTTACATATATATAAATTTGATTTATTTTATATATGTATATATAAATTTGATTTATTATTTTAGATATATATAAATTTGAAGTTTCAAAAAAGATGTAATTTTTATCAAAAATTATCATTATGCACCTTGTAAGGCTCTTATATTATGCATGAAGTGGTATAATATCAACTCAAGGTAGACTGTGATGAATTAAGGATTCATTTTGTAATCTTTAGCAAGCCCTTTAAAAATATTAGAAAAAAAGCCAATAGAGGAGATAGGCTGGAATACAAAAATTACTCAATCCAAAAGAAGACCAAAAAGGAGGAACAAAGAAGAGAGGGACAAATAAAAAACAAATAGCAAGGGGGTAGACTTAAACCTACCTATCACACAATTATACCAAATACAAGCAGAATAAACAGTCCAATTAAAAGACAACAATTGTCAGTATGGATAAAAACCAAGATCCAACTATATACTGTTTACAAGAGATGCATTTAAATATAAAAACACAGTTTGAAAATTAAAGAGTAAAAATATCTATACCCATGCAAGCTTAAGCATTAGAAAGCTAGTATTTCTATATATCAGAGAAAGTAGATTTGAAGAAAAAGAGTATTTCCAGGCATAAAGAATGATATTGTGATGATAAAAAAGGCCAATTAATCAAGAAGATGCAAAATTCCTAAGTGTGTGTATACCTAGTAACAGAACTTTAAAATGTGTAAAAGTAAAAATTGACAAGAAAGAAATAGATCAACAATCATACTTGGAGATTTTAGTACTCCTCTATCACTATGTGATAGAATAAATGACAAAATATCAATAAGGATATAGAAGATTTAAGTGACATTCTCCCTAACTTGACCTGACATATTTAGATGATCCAATAACTGTAGAGTACACATTCTTTACTAGTGCACATTGAACATTCACCAAGATACATCTTATGTTACTGGGCCATACATAAAACTAAGAAATAATACCATTTACAAGAAAATCAGAATGTAAAATACTGAGGAATAAATAAATTTAACAAAAATGTGCAAAACTTGTACAATGAAAACTACAAAATATAATAGAGAGAAATTAAATATCTAAATAAATGGAGTGGTAAATTGTTCACGGATTGGAAGCCTCTATATTATTATTATGTCTACCCTCTAGAAATTCATCTCTAGAGTTACAGCCATCCAGTCAAAATTCCAGTAGGATTATTTTAACAGAATTTACAAGCTGGTTGTAAAGTTTATGTGAAATTGCAAAGGATATAGAAAAGCCAAAATGATTTTTTTTTTTTTTTTTTGGCCAAAATGATCTTGAAAAAGGACAGTGTTGGAGGATTTTTCTGCTTGATTTCAAGAATTACTAAGAAGCTCCACAGTCATCAAAACAGTGTAATATTGGTGTAAATAGATTATTGGAACACAATAGAATCCAGAAATAGACTCACACATATACAATTAAGAGATTTTCAACAAAGGTGCCAGGGAAATTCAATGGGGAAAATGACAGTCATGTCAACAAATGTGACTGGAACAACGAGCTATCTATATGAAAAAATTATCATTGTGTATTATATTTGTAGTATATACTTATGACAAATTACAATTTTGAGTCTATGTTTCCATGTCCTGGGAAATAAATTATGCATGCAACTGCGCTGTGAGCATTCTCAAACCTCAGGAGTCATATTTATTAAGTAAAGCTTATTAAAGGGCTGCGATTGTATTGAGGACATGAGGGCATCATTTAGGAAATAGTTTGAGTCGGGACGCCTGGGTGGCTCAGTTGGTTAAGCAACTGCCTTCGGCTCAGGTCATGATCCTGGAGTCCCGCATCGGGCTCCCTGCTCGGCAGGGAGTCTGCTTCTCCCTCTGACCCTACCCCCTCTCATGCTCTCTCTCTCAAATAAATAAATAAAAATATTTAAAAAAAAAAAGGAAATAGTTTGAATCATTAAAATTTTATTTTCTGGGGGATATAATAATGACCTTCTATTTTTAGAGTGGCTTTAGCCCCTCCCTCTACATCCATAGCAGGAGAAATTTCTATTTTCATTTATTTATTTATTTTTTAAAAGATTTTATTTATTTATTTGAGAGAGAGAGAGAGAGAGAGCTGCACGAGCGGGGGGAGGGGCAGAGGGAGAGGGAGAAGCAGGCTCCCCGCTGAGCATGGTGCCCGCGGGACTCCATCCTAGGACCCTGGGATCCTGACCTGAGCCAAAGGCAGACACTTAACCTACTGAGCCACCCAGGCGCCCTCTATTTTCCTTTATGACCAGTGAGACTGTATTGGTGAGACTCCTCACCAGTGATGGAGGGGCAGCTGCTACAGCCCTGCAAAAGTGAAATCCCATGACCCAAAAGCTGTACAGCTTGAAAGAGTTGATAGATCTATTATTTATTTGTTTCTAAGTCTTCTTTTATTTTTACTTACTTATTTTTTTAGAGAGAGGGAGGGGCAGAGGAAGCAGGAGAGAGATAATCTTAAGCAGAGAGAATCTTAAACAGGCTCCACGCCCACTGGGCACAGCCGCGATCTCGTGACTGAGAGATCATGACCCTGAGATCATGACCTGAGCCGAGATCAAGAGTCAGAGGCTTAACCACTTAACCAACTGAACCACCCAGGCACCCCTCTTAGGCATCTTTTAGATACTGGAAGAATCAAGTTCACTGTGTGCCCTTCATGTAGATGGAGACTAGCAGAGGTTAATCAAAAAGAGAAGTTCCTGCCCTAACAAATTGAAATGTAAATGTAATTAGATTTTGGAAAAGTTGTTCCTACTACATGCTGGGTTTTGAGAGGGGTTTCTCCAGGATGAAAGATCAGGCTGCTGCTCTATGTGTAGTTCTACCTCCCAGATCCGGGAGACTTCGTAATTGGCTAAGGCTTGATAATCTCCAAGGAGTTCCTGTACCCCAAAGGGCCTATTGATTCTAGAGAGTCAAGTTGCAGCTGGAGTAGTACAGTTTCTTTCTTATCGTGTAACCAATAATCCAGGAAAGTCTCCCAAAAGCTGGAAAAAAATGCTCCCACCACAGAAGACAGCTTCTCTCTTCCATACAGAGCTAGAGACACACCCTAAACTCTCTCTACTTCTTTTTAAATTAAATTAAATTAATTTTTCTATCTTTATAGTGTTTTCTTTCTTTCTTTTTTTTTAATTGACCGTGCAGGTGACGACACATCCATTACTATAATGTCACTTGAAATGTTCAAGTTACGGGAGGGTTGATTAGATTACATTTCTGTTGAGTTAAGTAACAGGCCTGGGGATACACTTTGAACACTGTCACTGCAGGTTACTTTCTAAGCCCCCGCTAATGTTACAAATCATCTCTTAGGCAGGATTACTTTTGCAAGTGGGTCATCTCAACCATTTCGTGTTTATTCTTAGTTGGCTATTTATGGAGCATGTACTGAGGGCCAGCCTAAGTGCTTTACTTATACTATCTAATGTGATCTTTATGACATCCTCTCAAACAGATCCTTCTGGTACCCCATTTTACAATTAACTTACTTTAGGACAGAGAGTTAGGTGGTGATAGAGATGGACCTCAAACAGAGACCCAAGTCCACAATAACAAGCTCTTAGAACTACTCCATATTCCCTTACTGAGCTCAGAGGGTGACATACTCTTGATCTTACCCCAGATTCTAGGCACCTTGCTGAAACTCCCTGTGTGTTAACTATCAACGGATTGCCTGGTCTAGGCAGAAAAACTGTCTAGGCAGGACAGGGCGAGATAATGCAAGATGCAAGAAGTTGCCTGGCCTTTGGCCAATTCTTAAGATCTAGTTAGGCAGCTGTTATCAACTTAAGATGCACAAGTAGGGGCCAAAGGCAGGCCGCCCCAAGATGGGCCCTTATGGCATAAAGATTATTTTGAGTTAAAAAGCAATAAAAACTCAACAGATTTAGGAAAAGCTCTTTACCCCCCCCCCCCCCCCCCCGCGCCGCAACTGCCTAAAAAGCATTTAGATAGAGGAACTGCTCCAAGAAGAGAGCTATCACCGTAGAGAACTGCATTACATAATGAACTAGGCTTGTGAACTGGGATGAACTAGCAAGCCTTGTTTGAGCCAAGTCCTCTCCGTCCCATTGACTCTGAGGGGCCCAGCAAACATTTGTTTACCCAACATTTACTCCTTTTCATTTTCTTGTGAATTGTATTTTTTCCCTTTTGAAGTCCCAGACCTCTACTCCTTTCTCCTTAATTCAGAATGACGTACATACCTCATTTTTGCCTGTCTTGGGAATTTCCATGTCTGAGTGGATTCCCCCTACGTATGCTATTAAATTTGATTTTCTCCTATTCATCTGTCTCATGTCAATTTGGTTCTTAGTCCAGCTAGAAGGACCTGGGAGGGGACAGGATGTTCTTGCTCCCTGACACACACTAGAATAATCTGTGGGACTTTAATAAACAGTGATGACAGAAATTCTGATTTAATCGGTCCAGGGTGAGGCCTGGGCCTCGGGGTTTTTTAAAACTCCCCAGGTGATTCTAATGTGCAGCCAAGGTTGAGAACCACCTAGTTTGAATGAAAAATATGTATAAAAAAATCAAAACCACTACAATGTACAAAATGATATGTTCTGAAGTGTATTTATTCCTTACCTCTTTCCACAAAGGATAGGATGTGGCTAAAAAATTATTCGATACAGAATGAAGTCCACTGAGGGGCATGGAGTTTGGAGCACTTGTCAAACAGGCCACAGATGGGCTGGGACACATGAGGTCAGTGTAGAAATAATTCAGGTATGTTTTCTCTCTCTGATTTTGGTTTGCAAGGCAGCAGTGGCAGATTTCAGGAGAAACAGTTCTTAGAAGACCACGATTGGTCCAGGTACTGTTTCTAGGTGGCTGACTGGGCCAAAGACTGTTTCCAGGCAGCCGATTGGTCTGGAAGCTGTTTCCAGGCCGTCCAGCCAGTAGATTGCCTTGTCTCCAAGGGTTATTCAATCTGCAAAGTGATAACAGGTCTCAGAAGCTTGTGTGGAATGGTAATTTCTTTGCCCATTACAGAAGCTTATTGAAGAAAATACCAGTATTTTAAGGATGACTCATAGGCATGTTGTACATTTTTTTGATCCAACTTCGCTAAGGGTTAGGAATTGCTTGTAAGGCAGAAGCTTCCTTAAGGAGTTTTTTGCAAGTTGAGGAGCGGCTGGAGCCATTCCACGAGAAATTTCCAGCTGTTAAAAGGGCAGCATTAAACTGTTCAGTGCAGTTCAACTGTTGGACTATTTCCTGTCTTTTCTTTCTCTTTCTTGAGAGCAGATGGAGCTGTTCTCAGTTTACTATCGGGAGGAAAAACAGGGTAAGAAATGATGGTGCAATAAAAGTGAAAAAAACCCGAGGAAAAGGGTAAAATCACTATAATGCCACAATCCTAATATTTAACTATTTTCATTTTTGCATATTTTAATTCTAACCTAAAGTCAATATTATTTGGGTGATGGTGATGTATGTATGTAAAATTTAAGGTTTAATTGTCTAACCGTATATTTTTGAAGTTTCTGTTTAAATTCCAGTTAGGTAACATACAGTGTAATATTAGTTTCAGGTGTACAATGTAGTGATTCAACACTTCACACAACACCCGATGCTCATCACAACAGGTGCCCTCCTTAATCCCCAGCACCTATTTAACCCATCCCCCTGCCCACCTCCCCTCTGGGGACCATCAGTTTGTTCTCTACAGTTATGTCTCACCGTATTTTTAAAACAGTGCTCTCAGTTTCTTTATTTTATACTGGCTTACCATGTACCTTTGAAAGTATGATGATGTAACGTGATTTATGAGCAAAATGTTATGTTTTTAGCTTCAGAATCAATGAATATTTTTAAGTGGCACACACACACAATATTCGTTTTACATACTTACCTCATTTCAAAAATAACAATAGTAATCAGCTTTTATGGAGAGGCCACATTGTGGTAAGCTCTGTTCTAGGACTTGAGATATGGTTGGGAAGAAAACAGACAAAATCCTCTTTCTTTGGTAGGGAAAGATAGGTAATGACGCTGGATGACACAGAGTGCTTCTGGGCTCTATGTGCTTCCCACATATTAACTCAGCTCACTCTCTTAACAAGCCCGTGAAGTAGGTACTATCGTCATCGCTATTGCCTCGGAGAAGAGAGCAGTGAGCAGAGAGGTTCAGTGACTTGCTGAAGGTCATCAGTTAGTGACCTTAGAGCCGGGATTTGTGGCTCCCTAGGCTGCATGCTTAACTGTGATGCTATTCTGTTTCTCCATAATCAGCTCATTTCTACTTACTCTGCTGATGCAAGTAATCAAAAGTCTTTCTTTTTTTTAAGATTTTATTTTTCCATTTGAGAGAGAGACAGAGGCAGAGGGAGAAGCAGGCTCCCCGCCAAGCAGGGAGCCCGATGTGGGGCTCGATCCCAGGACCCTGGGATCATGACCCGAGCTGAAGGCAGACGCTTAACTGACTGAGCCACCCAGGCACCCCGTCAAAAGTATTTCTTTTCTCAAATATTTAAAATTTTTGCTTCAAATATTTAATATTTCTCTACAAGGTATTGGGTAAGTATTATTGCCAACACTTTCCAGTTACAAACCACTCACTGTGTGCCTGGTACTTTAGTTACCTGAGGAAAATAAGATGAAATCTTTGGTTTGGTGTACTTGCAAAGATTTTGCCTCAAAATAAAATGGTAGGTAGATAATATTTATAACCTCAAATGAGTAAGGGATACAATTAAGTAGTTCCCAACCCTCTTTGCACTTTAGAATCACCTAGAGAGGTTTTAAAATATGACACCTGGGTCCCACTTCCAGGGATTCTGATTCAATTGGTCTGGAGTGGGCTAAGGCATCAGTACTTAGCTAATACGGTAGTCTGGCAAAGTTACAGAATATTTAAAATCCAGACTCTTAAAAATCATTGTCATTGTTAAAAGCATAGTTTGAATCAGATTGACCTGGATTAAATCCCCTGTCTGCCACTCGCTAGCTGTGTGGTTTTGGGTTATGGGTTAAGTTTTTGTGTGGGAGGAAAAATTCTCCTGTGCCCTCTTAGGGTCTGCAGTTGGGTCTGACAACTAAACTGACATAAGACTGGCTCACAGGAGAAGAGCAGACAGACTTTATTAAATTTTTGCATGTGTATGAGAGCCTTCACAAGAAAACACAGATTTGAAGACGTGACCGGAACAGGAAGATTTTATACCTTTTGGACAAAGATACCATAAATTTGTGAAGAAATGACTTGACAAGGGGGTTTGGTGAGGGGCAAGAAGTTGTGGGGAAGTGGCTAGGAGATACAAGAGGAGGAAACCAGTGGAAGATAAGGGTTATTTAGTAAGTTTGTACAGACCCGTTTCTGTGCTGACTCCCAGTCTCCTGGTGATAAGGATGTTCTTCTCTTCCTGGTACGGGGAAGGTACTTTTCTCATGGGAAATTTTGTGGTTTTGTTTTTAGGTAGAAAAGGGTAGATCAGAATGCCCTTCCAGCATCTGCTGTTTCTCAATGCTTTCAGCTCAAAATAATCAATAGCCCCAAGCAGCATAATTTGGATGGCATGTCCTGAACTCCTTCATTTCTAAATCTGAGCTTCTCTTTTCTCATCTGTAAAATGGAAATAATTATTTACCTCTTAGAATTGTTTTTGTAAGAATTAATGAGAATGCGTGAAAATAATTTTCACAGTCCTGGCACCAAGTGTGCCTCATTAATGGTTCCTTTTTTTTTTTTTTTAAAGATTTTATTTATTTATTTGAGAGAGAGCGACAGAGACAGCGAGAGAGAGCATGAGCGGGGAGGATAGGGAGAAGCAGGCTCCCGCTGAGCAGGGACCCTGACGTGGGGCTCAATTCCAGGACCCTGGGATCATGACCTGAGCCAAAGACAGACGCTTAACCAACTGAGCCACCCAGGCGCCCCTAGTGGTTACTTTTATCCATTCATGAATTAATTCGCTCAGCAAATAACTTGCTGAACACCTACCATGTTCCAGGCATTGTTCTAGGTGCTGAGGATATAGCGTTGACTAGAACTGACAAGGGTCTTGCCCTCAGAGCGCTACTTTGGATCTTTTTTTTTTTTTTTTTTAGCATGAATAAAATATATATATATATTTTTAGATTTATTTATTTATTTATTTGTCAGAGAGAGAGAGAGAGCACAAGCAGGGGAAGCGGCAGGCAGAGGGAGAAGCAGGCTCCTTGAAGAGCAAGGAGCCCGATGCGGGACTCGATCCTAGGACCCTGGGATCATGACCCGAGCTGAAGGCAGACGCCCAACCGACTGAGCCACCCAGGCATCCCATGAATAAAATATGTTTAATCTCATGGTACTTCTATTATTTTACTTTATAATAGGCCATCTGAACTTGGGATCCCATCCTTCCCTATCCTCAGAGGGCACACTCCATCGGTTGTCCCCTCTTCTCTCTCTCCACTGGTTCTTTGTCATATTCATGGGAACATAGTAATTTTCTTTTTCATATTAAAAAAAAATCCCCGAATCAAACCCTTTGGCTTCAAGTTATCCAACAATTACTGCCTTAGCTCCTTGCTCCTTTTGCTTCACAGGCAAGTACAGGTATTGCCTACACTTACTGTCTCCACTCTGTCCACTTCATCGCTTCTAATTCACACTGCAGAATACTGTAATTGGGCTTCTGTCTCCATTAAAATTATACCATTGCATTTAGGCCTTTGCACATACAGTCTGCACTCCCCCACCCCTGCCCCCCAACTTGGCTCAGCTTAAATGTGCCTTCTTGGAAGCTTTCCCCCTGACTTTTCAAGATTGGGGTAGATACCCTCCTCTGTGATTCTGTGGAAGGGTGGGCAGCCCTCCCCCACCCCCACCCCCCAACCCCCTGCAATGTGGCGCTTACGCTGATTTTTTGTATCCTATACTGACCAAGTAAAGTCATTGAGGTCAGGACCTTGTCACGTTCATTGCCACTGTTCTCCTCCTTGGATAGTACTTGACACATAGCAAGGTGCTAAATCATATTTTTAAATGAATCAAGGGGGGGCCTGGGTGGCTGAGTTGGTTAAGCGTCCGACTCTTGATCTCAGCTCAGGTCTTGATCTCAGGGGTGTGAGTTCAAGCCCTGCACTGGGCTCCACACTGGGCGTGGAGCCTACTTAAAAGAAAAAAAAGAATCAATACACGAGTAATTGAAATAATAAGCCCTCCCTATTAAATAATAAGCTTTTTAGGGTTCAACAATGTGTCTTCATCTTTGTAATCTCCGGATTTCCTCACACAGCACTCAGTAGAAATTTGAATAGAATGGAGTAGACTTAAAGTATACTTTTTCTGAGCGTAAAACTAGGGCCCAATTTAAGATAACCATCCTAAAAGTGAGTCAATGACCTTTGAAGTTAGCATTCTGTAGAATCCAAACCGGGCGTTTTTTTTTTTTTTTTTTAAAGATTTTATTTATTTATTTGACAGAGAGAGACAGCACGAGAGAGGGAACACAAGCAGGGGGAGTGGGAGAGGGAGAAGCAGGCTTCCCACAGAGCAGGGAGCCTGATGTGGGGGCTCGATCCCAGGACCCTGGGATCATGACCTGAGCCGAAGGCAGACGCTTAACGACTGAGCCACCCAGGCGCCCCCAAACCTGGCGTTTTGAAATATGTCACCAGGAACTTCAGATGTTTCCTAGTTATCGACCCGCCTCAATGTACTACTCATTTGCTCATTTCTCCTAATAAAGTGATCCCAAGCTTATCCCACTTCCTTCTTTCTATAGCATAGAAGCACTTCTTGCTTACAGATCCATATGCGCATGAACCACGAGGTAGGGTAAAAAAGCAGTGTGATGCGGTAAAAATGCTTGCCAGTTAGAGTGAGGAGACACTGGCTGTGTTCCTGTCTGTCATAACTTTACTGGAGACTTTGTTTCTTTATTTGTGGTGGGGGAAAATATCTTCCCCATCTATTTCACCAAGTTTTTGTAGGATCAAATGAGTTAACATAGGTGAAAAGGCTTTTGTAAATTGTAAAGCACTGCACAGAGTAAAAGCAAAATCTCTCAATGGTACATGCTATAGTTTAATAGCTCCCTAGCAAGTGGAATCTGCAAAGAGCTAAGAGAGTGTTCCAGTATGGAGAGGGTATAGAAATCTAGGGGTTATTTATTTGGGAAACAGGATGCTGGACCTGTTTCCCAGCACGGAATTAGGTAAAGATTACTGTTTGCATTGCATCAGCTTCATATCAGACGTTGTGCTGGAAGTCAGGGGTGATTCCATCTGAGAAACCCAGTGTGCTATCAATCAAGAATAAAAAACAATTGATCTAAGAAGAAAATGACACGACACAGTGGTGGCTGATAACTGGAAACAACAAGGTTTTATCCCTCCACAAAATCTGATTGGCTCCAATTAATCTAGAAGCATAAAATACAGGGGAATACCAAGTAACTGAGTTCCTTTCGAATAGACAGCTACCAGTGAATATCTCAAACTGCAAGCACTGTTGCAGACCTATGGTTTACCCATTTCTTAGTTTGGGGACATACTTTCCCTTGCAGATGTTAGTTTAGCTTTCCACAATAGAAAGGCTTGACAGTGTGGCCCTCCAATAGGCAGCCTGAGCATCAGCCAGGGAGCAGGGGACAGGGAGCGGGTTAGAAATGCAGACTCTTGGCCCCCACCCCAGTCCTATTGAATCAGAGTCTGCATTTTAACAAGAACGCCGGAATTGAGTGCATTTAAGTTTAAGGCACTCTACCTTAAGGACCATTTAATCATTTTTCCAATGGAGAAACCAAAAAATCAGGTCTTTACGGGTGATTTCCCCTCCTTGTGGCAGAACTTGGATGAGAAACAAAGGTTTCCTGACTGCTGGCAGGTTCCAGCATCCCACCCCACCTCACAGCCTGGTTCTTGGGCTTCTTGGCTGTGAGGCTTTGGGCAAGTTACTGAACTTCTCTGAGTGTGTTCCCTCATCTATAAAATGGAGATGATAGTAATGTCTACCTCACAGAACAGTGAGGATTAACTCAAATTGGAAAATCTCTGAACGCTTCGTGCAAGGTAGAGCACAATTCACAAGTACAGTTTTATTATTCACAAGTGGAAAGGCAGACAATGTTCTGCATAATTTAAAGTAGTAGTAAGTTTTTTATGGCACAGAGAAGCAGATAGCTATTTGTATCTCTGAAAACCATTATGACTTGACAGTAATGTTTCGAAAGCAGTTTCTTATTTTTCCTTTATATCTTTCATATTTTCCACCGGAGGAAGTTATATAAACTGCACAGTAGAGACACTCAGCTAGTCACTGTTATTTAATCATCTTGTAGGTTAGACTGACCTCTGTTATTATGAATTTGGTGAACCAGGGCCAAATTCAACCTTTGGAACAGGCACACACATACGTAATTGAAGAACCTGACTCACTGACCTACTTTCTCTGTCAACACAACAGTAGAAGACTGGATTACTTAGTTTTTTGCTCCATCTAGTGGCCATACACCGTTCAATTCTGGGTTGTAGGGAAATCATTGGGAATTCTAGGTCCCACGTTTTAACTCAAATACACCCAACTTCTCATCATTCAGAAGAAATGATCCAATATACACATTTTTAATGCTCTTTGTTATATTTGAAACAATAGGCTTAGGATTCTTGGAGCTGGTCAGAAAGTTGGAGACCTTCCTAATCAGAACAGGAAGACTGGAGTCATCTTTGAAGCTTCCCTCATGAGATATGTCCATTCTGTCATAAAACCCTAAAAATTTAATTCCTTCAAACATTCATTATCCAGCCACATGTACTTATTTAACCCTTCCTGTGGGACAGTTTGCTTAGTGAAGGAAGGTACTAGACATTCCTCCAGACTCTAGATTTTGGATACCGGGGTCCTGCTCCCTTGTCATGCCTGGGAGAAGAATGGCGAGAGGTGCACCCAGAGAGAAAAGGCCTGAGCAATAGGATTTCCAGGCTCACAGAAGGGATGCCCTTCCCCCACAGTGCAGCCAATGATCAGTAGAGAGCTGAAGGAGCCATGTCAAGGGGAAGTGCAAGCTACGTGAACAGATGGTCAGTGACAAGAGGCCATCCTTGCCTGGGGATGTGTTGTCTGAGCCCCTGGAACCAAGACGTAATTCTAGGCATAGACATGGGGGAAGCCCCAAGAATGACAGAGCTAAAATTTCCTACTGAAGAGCAGCTCTTTGGCAGAAGGATTATTTTAAGCTGGTTATTTTCGAGAAATAGTAGACACAGGAGAAATTCTGAAAACAGTAGAAGTTACCGTTCTGTAAGGGAAATTTACCATTTATAGAGGAAAGGAAGTCCCATTCGTGAGCATGTCTCCCTTTTGGTACCAGAAAGAGAAAGATGACTCTAAAATCACAAGAGACTTATTAACAGAAGACAGCCACTTAAATCTGCATAACAAACCTTACCTTTTACTCTGCTTTCCCTGGTCACCTCACATAACTACACATCCCCCCAACCCCCAACATCGTTCTTTTGTCTTTACCTGAAGATGGTATTTAAGGTGGCAGCTTAGGCCTCCTGGGGGAAGGGGATACTCAGTTTCCCTGAGTATCTCCCATCTACACCTGAGGCATGTATGTTAATAAACTTTTCCTCTTGTTAATCTGTCTCTTATTAGGGGAGATTTTGGCCCTAAACGCAGAAGAGTAGAGGAAACATTATTTTCCCTCCCCTACACTACCTATTTAGCAGGAAGGGATTCAGAGATAAGATTAAGTTGATCTATAGAAGATAAAGATGCAATATGCGAGGGCACACAGATCTCTCTATGTAGGAGCCTGTTCAGGGTTGGGCATATACTTGCACCCCTGGAACTGGAGTCATTTCATGTTGAGTCCTTGTTGGGGAATTGATGTTAAATGAATTAAACAAGGAGGCCGTTAGACTGAGGCGGCTCTAATACTGGGGCAGACTACATGAGCAAACCCAAATTTAAGCCTCTGTAAATGCCTCCAGGTTATGAAACCAAAATGCTAAGGACCACTAATCACGAACAGCCAACTAGGCTTTAAGAAATAGCCAATAAAATAATTTATTTTCTTTGCTCTACACCTTCTCTGTGTAAGTCTTCCCCTGGCTCCTGTCCCCATAGTGCTCCAAACCATTTCCAGTTTGGCAAGCCCCAGTTCAAAATGATTTTTGCTCAAATGAACTCTTAACATCTTTAATATGCCTCAGTTTATCTTTTTTTTAAAAAGATTTTTTATTTATTTATTTGAAAGAGAGAGAATGAGAGAGAGAGAGAGAGAGAGCACATGAGAGGGAGGAGGGTCAGAGGGAGAAGCAGACTCCTCACCGAGCAGGGAGCCTGATGCTGGACTCGATCCCAGGACTCCAGGATCATGACCTGAGCCAAAGGCAGTCGCTTAACCAACTGAGCCACCCAGGCGCCCCAACCTCAGTTTATCTTTTAACAATGAGCAGACATGAATTTGGGCTTTAGAAGTCTTGGATCGCTGGGGGGACTACCTGGAGCCTCCAAGACCAGGTGGAAAAGCATGCCACTAAGGACTTTAAATTCTTCAGGCAGGTTCAGTGCTGTTGGTGGAAAGTGGGAAGAGAGGGTAATTTTGAGTTTGCTCATATATTTCATTCTCTGCAGCTGCTAGCAGTATACAAAACATGGGAAGGACATGGAAGGTGATATTTAAGGCCTCTGTCTCAGTTTCTGACTTTCTAAAAAAACTGCATGATACTCTGAAAAAGGAAAACATTGTCAGGGAGGAAGAATTCCTGTCCCCTTCCAGATCCTTCTAGCCAGACTAAGAATCAAATTGACATGAGACAGATAAACCGGAGAAAATCAGATTTAATAGCATACATATGGGGAATCCACACAGACATGGAAATTCTAAAGACTGTCAGGCAAAATGAGGCCTATATGTCATCCTGAACTGAGGAGAAGGGGGTAAGGGTTTGGGACTTCAAAGGAAAGGAATGTAATTCACAGGGCAATAAGAAGAGCAGATGTTTGGTAATTAGATGTTTGCCCTGCCACACAGATGGGTCACTCAGATAAAATTTATCTCTGCTAATAACCCTTATTCTGGGAAAGGACCCCCCCCCCCAGCCCAATTTAGATTCTTCCATGTAGTTAAGGGAGAGACAAAAGTTTCTTTTGAGTCTTGCAGGGTCTCAATTGCCTTCAGCTCAGAATAATCTTCATGCCACAGTGGCCCATCTTGGAGTGGCCTGCCCTTGGCCCCTGTAATGTATGGCAGCCAAATTCCTGGCTTCAGAAAAGCTTGTTTCTGCAAGCCTGGACATGCTTCCAGTGGTCAGGGTGGGGGTTATGGGTGGAACTGTCTCAAAAGATAACATTGAACTTCTCAACTCTGGTACTTGTGAACGTGACCTTATTTGGAAATAGGGTCTTTGCAGATGAAATCAAGCTAAAAGGAGGTTATACTAGAATAGGGTAAGCCCTAATACAGTATGACTGGGGTCATATTAAGAGGGAAATTAGGACATAGCCTCACAGAGAGAGGAGAATGTCATATGCAGACACAGACACAGGGGATGTTGGCCATGTGAAGATGGAGGCAGAGGTTGGAATCAAGGAATGACTGGGATTACTGGTGGCTGGAAGAGGCAAGGAAGAATCCTCCTTGGAAAAAGGAGGAATCCTCCTTGGAATCCGCTTTGGAAAAAGGGTGACTCTGTTATCCTTGATTTCGAACACCCTGATTTTGAACTTCTACCCTCCAGAAGTGTGAGAGAATACATTTCTGTTGTTTTAAGCCACCCAGTCTGTGCCCTTTTGTCAGTGGAGGAGTCCTCTGATGGAAGATGAACCTCTGGGTCTAAGGGCATTTTCTGGGGATGGAGCCCAT
Source organism: Phoca vitulina (assembly GCF_004348235.1). Classification (NCBI taxonomy): domain Eukaryota; kingdom Metazoa; phylum Chordata; class Mammalia; order Carnivora; family Phocidae; genus Phoca; species Phoca vitulina. Next base: position 3,204,937 of record NW_022589714.1, read on the forward strand.
CTAAGGAACAGGAACAGTAAATCCCTGGGCAGTGAGGACTATGGAGATGCTGGTGGATATTCTGCCTCAGTTTCTGACTTTCCAAAATTATTAATTTTAGAATTAATTAATCACCTGAAGAAATACCTAACACTGCCTTTGAAGATCTCAGTGCTCTTAAAGCAGTTGGTGCTTTTAGTACTAATGGCTGCATGTCTGAGTTCTTTGGAACAGACTTTTAGGCACTAAAACCCTAAGAGTGTACCAGGTAAATTTCTCTTTAAAAGGCCTTGGGAATTGTATTACGCTAAGCAAATTAAGTCAGACAGAGATAGACAAATACTATATTATTTCACTCATATGTGGAATTTAAGAAACAAAACAGATGAACATATGGGAAAGGAGGAAAAAAGAGAGGGAAACAAACCATGAGAGACTCTTAACCATAGAGAATAAACTGAGGGTTGACGGAGGGAGGAGGGTGGGGAATGGGCTAGATGGGTGATGGGTATTAAGGAGGGCAAGCGTTATGATGAGCACTGGATATGTAAGTGATGAACCACTGAATTCTACTCCCGAAACCAATATTACACTAGATGTTAACTAACTAGAATTTTAACAAAAATTCGAGAAAAAAAAAATAAAAGGGCTTGGGAAAAGTTGTCTGCATTTATACTAAGGTTAGGGACTTTGGTCCAGAGGACACTGGCTCCAAGAGCTTTAGATCCAGAAAGCATGGGTTGGAACAGGGGCAGATCCAGGTTTTGGGGGGTCCATATATTAGTTTCCTAGAGCTGTTATAAAGAAGTACCTCAAACTGAGTGGCTTAAAACAACAAATGTATTGTCTTACAGTTGGAGGCTAGAAGTCCGAAATCAAGTTGTAGGCAGGGTCATGCCCTCTCTGACAGCCCCAGAGGAGATTTTTCCTTGCTTCTTCTAGCTTCTGGTATCTGCTGGCAATCCTTGATATTCCTTGGCTTATAGATGCATCCCTCTAGTCACGTGGTTGTCTTCTCCCTGTGTCTCCACATCATCTTCCTTCTGTGCAAGTCTGTCTTTATGTCCAAATTTCCCCTTACCATAAGACACCAGTCATACTGAATTAGGGCCCACCCTAATGACCGAATTTTAACTTGATTACCTCTGTAAAGATCCTATTTCCAAATAAGGTCGAATTCTGAGGTACTAAGGGTTTGGACTTCAACGTATCTCTTTGTTTGCCTACAATTAAAGCAATAACAGGCCTGAATTTATACAACTTGAGTGGGTCCTCTTTAAAAGTATAAGGGCACCTGACTAGCTCAGTTGGAAGAGCATGCAACTCTTGATCTTGGGGTTGTGAGTTCGAGTGCCACGTTGGGTGTGGAGATTACTTAAAAATGAAAATCTTAAAAAAAAGATTAAAAATACAAAATGACAAATGCCTTATTAGGCCTTGGAAGGAACTTGTGCAAATAAGTTTCGCAGTGCATCCTCTTTTGGTTTACAATAGTAGTATAGCTGTTGGTGGGTATGAATTTGACTGCAAAGAAGTCACATCGTACCCACATTAACTCGTATGAACGTACCTGTACCCATGTAGGCCATGCAAGAAAGAGAGAGAGAGGCTACTTATTTTTCTGCTTCCTGAACCTATGTCCTGGAGGAAGATGTGAAGCTCAGAGAGAATCTGGCTGTGAAAAGTGTGAGTCTGTTGTTCGAAGATTGCTGTCTTGTACGTGACCCTAAATGCCAGGCAGTGACTTCATTTGGTGCTCAAATGAAGAAACAGCAGTGGAGGAGAGTTTGGAGTTTGTTTTCTTTTGCCCCATATCCTAAGTTTAGAACCTAAACCTCTATGTGAGATGTGACTCATGTTCCTCCTTGGCTCAAGCTTAACCCAACACAATCTCTTTCTGAACTTCTCCTACTTACTGTAGCTGGTAAAGTACAAGCAGGAGGTGGAGGTGGTGGGTCACCAGAATGAGAAAGAGAGCCAGGTACAGGGGGCACCAACTTAGTCCCTGCCAGCTAGGGAGGATGGGAATTGATCAAAAAAGCAAATATCATTCGGTGATATTTTGCCAACTTCTGGGAAGCCAGATAGGAGCATCCTATCACACATGCTGGTGTGCTGGCTCTCAGAATAAAAGGATTTGGCCCTTCATCAGCCATTGATGGAGATGCGTGGAGCAGGAGACTGAACTCCATCGCAAGACTTGAGGGGGCACGGGTCAGTCTCAGAGGGGTGTTTCTGCAGTAGTCTTTAATAATCCAGTGAGGCATAAACACTTGTTGGGGAAAAAATTAGAACCCTGCCAACCCAGAAAATCCACTCCACAAATGTAGAAAAGAAAGAACACGGTTTTATTATTGGATACACATTTTTGTTTTTTAAAGATTTTATTTGACAGAGGGAGACACAGTGAGAAAGGGAACACAAGCAGGGGGAGTGGGAGAGGGAGAAGCAGGCTTCCCACGGAGCAGGGAGCCCGATGCGGGGCTCGATGCGGGGCTCGATCCCAGGACCCTGGGATAATGACCCGAGCCAAAGGCAGACGCCCAACGACTGAGCCACCCAGGCGCCCCTTATTGGATTCACATTAAACCAGACTGCAGTTAGCTTCACAGGCAATCCTTTAATGAGATTGCAAAAAGAAAAAAAATCTCACCCTTTTCTACAGACAAGCACATATACTACATAGATTACATGTTCCCAAGATAAATGATAACCAGTGGTCATGTAAGGAGGACTTGGCAGTACCGTTTGTTATACATTCTTTCTTAGTTCTTCCTAAATTCATTTGGTAATTGGCATGGCCACTTGTGTCAGTTGTTTGCCACTGTTTGAAAGAAAAACAAACTTTTCTTTTTAAGATTTTATTTATTTATTTATTTATTTGTCAGAGAGAGAGAGAGCAAGCGAGCGCACAAGAAGGGGCTTGGAGGTGCCGGCAGAGGGAGAGGGAGAAGCGGGCTCCTAGCAGAGCAAGGAGCCTGATGCGGCACTCGATCCCAGGACCCTGGGATCATGACTTGAGCCGAAAGCAGATGCTTAACCAATTGAGTAAAATTCCATCTTATTTTTATTTACAGTTACACGTTTCCTTATTGCAAAATGGATGTTTGAGGGAAGAATTCACCTATGAAGAACCGATAAAAAGGAGGCCAAGACATATTTGTGAGGGCGGGTTGGGGGTTCTAGGAAACCCTCTGTGGGCATCTATTTTTCCTCTTGCAGAAAAGCAGAGATGTGGGATTAGGAGTGATACAGACAGAAATACCCATCAGGAGAAAGATTCCTGGTAGGGAGAAACTGCCCAGTCACTTGGATGCCACTTTCCTACTCTACTCTCTTTTGTGGGCAGAAGGGAACCATGAGGTCCTTTTGATCTATGGGCACTAAGGATGGAGAGGGCATAAATAGATAATGATGTAAAAATTAAGCACACACTGATGCCTTACAACCAATTACAGCTGCTCATGGGTGCCATGAAGCCTCTGGGAAGCTCTCCCTGATCCTAGGACTGAACTCCCTGGGTGGACACAGTGTGTGTGAGGGGGACAGTCTCCAAGGGGAGTCATCCCCTAATTATCACAGGATTAGGCTCACCTTTTCCATCCTTAGAGATTTGGGGAATCAAACACTTCACCACTCTGGGTATGGTATGCATTCTACTTTGCCAGCAGAGAAGAGAATTATTTAGGCAGACTGCTGGTCTGTAAGGAAACTGAATCTTACCTTGTCCTGTCAGGAGAGGTGTGACACGTTCACAAAAAGGTCTCAGTAGATGTAACAGCAGGGCAGACCACCAGTGTGACCTAACTCAGGCTCTCTCAAGAGAGACAGCCATTGGGCCCTCTCTATTTATGGAGAATTCTGAGTCTTACTGAGAGAGTCCAGGCATTCAGGGGCTGAGCTCTTCCTCAAGTTTCTTATCCACACACCCTTTAAAATATACACCACCCTACCACTAACCTCAGAATCTTGCAATTCAAATATAGCATTGGTGTTTAAAACCAAATTGCTACATTACAATTAATTTTCCCTTATCCAGTTTTATATTTAATACTTTAGTCTGGTAATTACAGAAAGTCTTATTACAGGACGGAGTTTGTAAAATGCTCCCAATCACTCTTGCTTAACTCTAAGGGAAAGACCATTTGTTTGGTAAGGCAAAGAACACCGCCAGGTAGTGGTATTCCAGAGGGCAATTCCTGCCTTTGCCAATTATACACGTTAATAACTTTGAGACTGGAGCCCCTGAAACTCCCAAATACTCTGAAACTTTGCTCCAGAAATGTACAAACGAAACTCTTGAAAACCGTTTTGGGATTAATTTCAGATACTTCATGGATCCTTAGAAGTACCCCCCAAAGAGAAAGTCTTCATTTCTGGCATTCCAATTTCTCGCCTTTAGAATTTCTCTAAAGCTTGTTCCCCTGATCCATGTCAGGGAGAACTTCCCAAATTATCAAACCCAGATCCTGCCCGGACGCCAAGCTTGGCAGAAAAAAGGGCGATCAGGCTCTAGATCTGTAACAGTGGTGGGAAGGACCCTTTGATCACTAGAACAGATGCTTTTGTGGAAGCTTCGGATCAGTCTACGCGTGAAAAGAGGGTTGGCTTCTCTACATTCTCGGGGGTGTCTATCAGCGGTCTAGGTAGGAATAAAATACACGTGTCGTTCCGCTAGCACCTGTACGAGGCCACCTGCGCTTGCGCAAAGCTGTCCTAAGAGCGTGCGGGGTCCTCGGCGGGGCGGGGCGATGGAAGACGCGCCCCTTCCATTCGCCGTGGCTTTAACTCCTTCCGATCCCTCTAACGAGCTTCTCAGTCTTTCCCTCTGACCTCGGAAAGAAGAGGGCGGGGCCCTTGGGGGCGGAAGTAGCGGTGCATTGTGGGCTCTCATAGAGCGGTGGAGTTGAGCCTGAATGAAAGTGGCGCGCCGCCTCTGACGTTTCCAGGGTAGGAGCTGCTGGGATTCGGACCCCTGCCGGGATTCGGGTGCCTCGGATCCCCCGTACGGAGCCGACCGCGAGGAGGCGGCGGCGTTGGCGCGGCGAGCGTTGGTGGAGGGGGCGGCTCTGCGCGGCCCCGAGACATGGCTCATAACAAGATCCCACCACGGTGGCTGAACTGTCCGCGGCGCGGCCAGCCTGTGGCAGGTAACCCGGACTGGGGGGTGTTCGAGTCCCTGCATACCGGCGGGTCCGTGGGTGGGCCTTCTGAGGGGCGCAGCTTTCGGGGGTTCCGTGCTTGTTAGTGGTATTTCAGGACCGAGATGTGCTCGGTCCGATGAAGCTTTGTGGTTGAGTGTTTGGGAAAATGGTTGGAGGGGGTGGGCCGGTGGGTGGGGGCCGTGTCACTATCCAGTACAGCAGAGTATTACGAACGGGAAAGTAGGCAGGAGGTTTGTGTGGCAGGAGCTGAGGACCCAGGAACACGGTGGGCATTACTTTGAAGCGTAGTCAGAAGTTTGTGAATCTTCCAGTGTTCTCGGAAGGGGAAGGGACAAGTGTCAGTCTTGAGATGGAAGGCTCAAGAGGAGAGGGAAGTTTCCCAGTGGCCATCGACACTGACTGGAATTTTGTTTTTTAAAAATTATTTTATTGTGAATTTTTGCGTCTTTATTGAGTTTGACACACAACAAACTTTGAAGTGCAGTTTGATAAATACCACATACATAGACACACTTCCAATGAAACACCCATGAAACCATCACCACAATCAAAATGGTGACCATAACCATCACCTCTCAAAATTTCGCCTGCCCTTTGTAATCCCTTCCTCCTCAGGCAACCTCTTATATGCTTTTTGTAATTACAGATTAGTTTGCATCTTCTATAATTTTTAAAAACAAATGGAAACATATAGTGCATACACTTGTTTGATGCGGAGGTCTCTATTTTTTTTATTTTATTTTTTTAAAGATTTTTATTTATTTATTTGACAGAGAGAGAGAGACAGCGAGAGAGGGAACACAAGCAGGGGGAGTGGGAGAGGGAGAAGCAGGCTTCCCGCGGAAGAGGGAGCCTGATGCGGGGCTCAATCCCAGGATCCTGGGATCATGACCTGAGCCGAAGGCAGACGCTTAACGACTGAGCAACCCAGGCGCCCCGGGAGGTCTCTGTTCTTTTGCTCAGCATTATTATTTTGAGATTTATCCAAGTTCTTGTATGTTTGTATGTTCTTCCCTTTTTATTGCTGAGTAGTAGTCCCTTGTTAATGGATGCACCACATTTGTTTATCCATTCACTTGTTGATAGTCATTTGGGTTGTTTGCAGTTTTTGGTTATTACAAATTAACCTGCTATGAACATTCACGTACAGTAATTTGTATGGACATATGCTTTCAGTTCTCTTGTGTAAATCTCTAGGAGAGGAATGGATCATATAGTAGGTGTATGTTTCATCTTTAAAAAAATGTCAAACTCTTTTTTAAAAATTTTATTTATTAATTTGAGACACAGAGGTAGAGAGGGAGAGAGCATGAGCAGAGGGGAGGGAGAGGGAGAAGCAGGCCCTCCGCGGAGCCAGGAGCCTGATGTGGGGCTCCATCCCAGGACCCTGGGATCATGACCTGAGCTGAAGGCAGACGCTTAACCATCTGCGCCACCCAGGTGCCCCCCAAACTCTTTTTCAAAGTCTTAACATTTTACATTCCTACCATTAATGTATGAGAGTTCTGTTTGCTTCGTATCTTCTCCAACACTTGGTATGATCAGTCTTTTTAATTTTACCCACCATAATAGGTATTTAGTAATATTGTGGTTTGGGTGTATGTGAGCTTCTTGGCAATTCACATATCTTCTTCTGTGAAACGTCCAAATCTTGTACTGATTTTTTAATTGGGTTTTTATCTTATTGTTGAATTGTTAGACTTCTTTACATATTGTAAATACAAATCCTGTGTTGGATATATGCTTAAATTTTTTTTTTCTCCCATCTGTGACTTGCCTTTTTATTTTCTTAACAGTGTCTTTTTGAAGAGTGAAAGATTTAAATTTTAACTACAACTTGTTGCTTATTCTAGAAGGTATTTTGCAACAAAAATTAAAGGGTTTTGTAGTGAACTATGATTATTTGTTATGTATATATCTATATATACATATATAGGCGCCCCTGAAAGAGTCCTTTTTTAATTCGGGTTTCCTGATTCTCCTACTTTGTCAGCTTTTTTTCACATTTTACATAAAATCCTTAGTCAATAGAGCTGTATGAATGATGGATAAAAATAATGCTGAAAGATAACCTAAGCAAGTCCTAGGGTGAGGAAATGTCTTTCTTTAATGAAAAATGAAATAATTTTCTTCATGCTCTAACAATTTTTTGAAAAAGATTTATTAGAGAGAGCACACAAGCAGAGGGAGGGGCAGAAGGTGAGGGGGAGGGGCAGAAGGCGAGGGAGAGAATCTTAAGCAGTCTCCAACTTCCTCCTGAGCGCAGAGCCTCATGCAGGGCTCCATCTCACCACCCTGAGATCATGACCTGAACTGAAATGAAGAGGTGGCTGCTTAAGCAACTGTGCCACCCAGGCACTCCTGCTCTGTTTTTATATGCATTTTCACTTGTAATAAAAACAGTTGTTCTTGGTAATCATTGTACTTATTCAAATGAATTGATCACAATTCTTTACATTTTTCTTTGTAGGTCTTACTCTCCAGCCATTTTGACTTTTTCCCCTTACCATCTCTAACTTTGTAGTGAATCCTTTTTTTTACATGTGGTTTTCTTATGCAGTTATTGAAGAACCTCTAAACTTAGATGTATGGCTTCTTCTTTTTTAAAAAAGATTTTATTATTTATTTGTCAGAGAGAGAGAGAGAGAGTGAGCACACAAACAGGGGGAGCAGTAGGCTCCCTGCTGAGCAAGGAGTCTGATGTGGGACTTGATCCCAGGACTCTGGGATCATGACCTGAGCTGAAGGCAGACGCTTAACCGACAGAGCCACCCAGGGATCCCAGATGCATGGCTTCTTTTCTAGCTTGGAGCATGTTTCCTGGATTCTTTCATTAGAGTTATCTGCTACACTGATTGTGAGAAAAGATCATAATGAAGTTCTTGTCAAAGTGAATATTTTTTTATTTGGAGTTAGAAAAGTGGTTTAAATATCAGAATTGTGATGTGATCTGCAGGCTGGCAGTGACAAAGATCAGAACACTCACTTACTGTTAAATGGAACAAGTGTGGCACTGACTTGGGGTAGATAGCAGCAGGTAAGGTGCTAATTTCCAGTCAGCTTTATGTCTCTCTGAGGGATAGAGTTGGGTGCCTTTTTCCCTCCCTCTGCTGGGAATTAAGGGCCAGGAATAAAGCTTTTCCTTATTATTGTATTGGAATATTTTTTTGTTGTTGTTGTTTCATTTATTTATTTTTATTTTTTTAAAGATTTTTATTTATTTATTTGACAGAGAGAGAGACAGTGATAGAGGGAACACAAGCAGGGGGAGTGGGAGAGGGAGAAGCAGGCTTCCCACGGAGCGGGGAGCCTGATGTGGGGCTCGATCCCAGGACCCTGGGATCATGACCTGAGCTGAAGGCAGATGCTTAACGACTGAGCCACACAGACGCCCCCGTATTGGAATATTTTGGCCTCCAAAAATTAAACTCTTAATTATTGTGGTTCAGTGAGATACTAAGCTCACCTATCAGATTAGTTGTGATCCCTGGACAGAACCCCAGGCCTCCTGACAGTCGAACTGGATGTTTACTTGTAATCAATACTGCTTCGGCTTGTGATGCTTATTAGAAAGTAAAGTGAACACAACGTACAATTCTTGATAAGTTTCTCTAAATTTCCCTTAAAGTTCTGTCTCTGTCTGTCCTTGAAGTGTTCATGCCATATTGTGTATTTTGGAAATGCCATATTAGCAGTGTTTTATAGTAGGTGGAGCAAGAAAAACTAGTTATATTCTTGCAAGCTGTAATGAAAAATAAGGAATAGTTCACATTCCATTTTCTACGTCCTTTTTTCTTTCTCTCGTTTTTTTTTCTGATTATAAAAGTAATCCGCGCTTATTGTATAATTTCCTTGGTATTTGGCATATTTAGGAAAATGTGTTATGGCTGCTTACATTTTCTCACTGTGAACATTAGGATATACGTCAATAGTACTAGATGTTCATAATTTTTCTGAATCAGAAAGAAGATGGTACTAATAATCTGTTCCACTATGAAGTTACCTCCTCTGATTAAACCAAACTTCCAATGGGGGAGAGCTCCTGGAGATAGGGCCAAGCTGTATTTCTGAAAAATTCTTTTTTTCACCTTATGAGTGATAGATTTCAAGGGAACACTTTGAAAATAGCAAAATTCTCATTTCTTAAAGGTAGATCATTCAACATAAAATTATCTTGTGCTTACTATGTGTGAGGAACTTGGAACTAACTGTAGGAATGTAATATGAAACAGTTTTGTGATAGGGATGGTGACTTTGGAGTCATTTTACCTAGCAAATATTTGAGAGTCTACTTTGTGCTAGTCCTTAGGGCTAGGGAAATGATTTAGACATAGTTTATAGTGTCAGCCATCTGCTATGTGGTGAGATTTTTCTCTGGGAGCCCTGAGCTGCACAGGGGTAGGCCCAAAGAAGTCAGGTGGTTGAGTTTATTGAGATTCGGGTTTTTCTCAGGTAAGTGTGGCTGAGTGATATGGTGGATCAGGGAGGCTAAGGGTACTTAGTGGGGACTGACTGTGATGATCAGCTGTGGACTCTGACACTGGAGAAGGGAAGCGAAGCCTGGAGGAGCTGATGGAAACAGGATTGGACCTCTGAGATAACAGTGAGAAGGAGAGAGGGTCTAGTGAGATGAATATTCTAATGTATCCTATTATTTACTTATTTATTATGTTTCTTGTTTATGGTTTATCTTTCCCCAATAGAGTGTAAGCTCTATGAGGGCAGGGATTTTTACCTGTTTTTTTTTCTTTTCACTAATGCATTCCATGTACCTAGAACAATGCTTGGTATATAATAAGTACTCTTTAAATATTTGTTAAATAAGCTAAATGTAGTATAATAATTTATGTGAGTTGATGGTAGAGGTAGTGAGAAGTGGTCAGATTCTAGGTGTATTTTGAAGATAGATCCGAGAGGATTTGCTGATGGATTGAAAATGGGGTATGAGAAAAAGAGAGGGGTCAAGGATAACGCGAAAGGGCTTGGCCTGAGCTACTAAAAAAATAGTGTTATTATTTGCTGAGATGAGGAAGACCATGAGAGGAGCACCTTTTAAGAGTTTGAATATTGAGAGCTAGGTTTGGAGATCAGGTCTGAGACATGTGTTACACATCAAGTAGAGACTAAGTCAGGTAAGCAGTTTGATATTTGAGCCTAGAGTTCTGGGAGAGGTTTGGACTGGAGATACACATTGTGAGTCAGCTGCACATTCATGGCTTTTAAAGCTCTATGATCAGATGAAACACCAGGCTAGTGAATGTTGATAGGAAGGAGGTCCAAGGACAGAGCCCTAGGACAAAACATTGAGGGGTCAGGGAGATAAGGAGGAGCCAGTAAAGGAGATTGAAAAGTAGAGGTCAGAGAAATAGGAGGAAAACCAGGAGGATGTAGTATCCTGAAAGCCAAGTAAAAAAGTGATTCAAGAATTAAAAATTAAATTGAATTAAAAAGTGATCTTGAATTAAAAAGTGGCCAGTTTGAGAACTGAGGTTGACCATTGGATTTAGCAATGTAGAGGTTATTGGTGATCTTGAGTGGTTTGGTACATAAAACATAAAACTTTATTTATTTTTTTAACGATTTTATTTATTTATGAGAGAGAGAGATCACGAGCAGGAGAAGGGGTAGAGGGAGAAGCAGACTCCCGACTGAGCAGGGAGCCCGATGTGGGACTCGATCCCACGACCTTGGGATCATGACCTGAGCTGAAGGCATACGCTTAACCAACTGAGCCACCCAGGCACCCAAAACATAAAACTTTAAAAGATTATGTTTTTATGAAATTTAGGTTAAAGTGTCTGGACAGATGTTAAGATTTCACTCATGTTATTTTAGGTAGATATTTATTCCTACTCATACTGTGTTTTAAGATATAAATCAATTAAAATAGTTGATTTTAAAATTGATTATATAAGGTGACTCCTCCTATGCTTATATATGATTCAGGAAAAAAAAAGGCCAAAAGGGTCAGTTAGTCTTGTTGAAATTATGATCACTGATAGTTGTTTGAAGAGTGATTTTGGCTAGCGTGCTTATCAGCATGATCCCTATCCTGGAATGCAGGATAAAGTGCATAAGATGGAGAAAGTTCCAACCTCATAGTAAAGAAGTATAATTGGGAATTTTAAAGACTGATTTAATGCACTCCATTATCAGTTTTCTAGTATATCTTTAAAGGCTTTAAGGCAATAACTTTTTAATGTAGTAGTTTAAAAGCTTAGTCCTTTTTTAAACTGTTAGCCAACTTTTTTTAATTTTTAAATTATTTTTGCTTAAAAATTTTTATTAATGAAATATGGTTGACATACAATGTTATAGTAATTACAGGTGTACAACATAGTGATTTGACTATTTTGTACATTATACAGTACTCACTACAATAAGTATAGTTGCCATCTGTCACCATACAATGTTATTACAATATTATTGACTCTATCCTATGCTGTACCTTTCATCTCTGTGACTTATTTATTTTATAACTGGAAGTTTATACCGCTTAATCCACTTTACCTATTTTATCCGTACCTGAGCCCCCAACTTAAGAGTTTTTTTGGAAGTTCCACTCACTGGTAGTTTTTCTTTTGCTTTTCTTTTTTTTTTTTTTAATACATATTTATTTATTTTAGAGAGAGAGAGAGAGTGCACGCAAGTGTGTGCTCTGGGGAGGAGCAGAAGCGGAGAGAGAAGGAGGGGGAAAGAATCTCAAGCAGACTCCCTGCTGAGATTGGAGCCCCATGAGGGGCCCGATCCTATGACCCTGAGATCATGACCTGAGCCGAAACCAAGAGTTGGATGTTCAACTGACTGAGCCACCCAGGCGCCCCTTTCTTTTGCTATTCTATTTGGTTGTCAATTTCTGGAATTTATGTTGTCCTTAAAAAATTCTAAGGTGGTACCTTTTAAAAGTGTAGTTTAGATTGAGACTACATCATGAACAGTTCCATTTAAAACGTTTTAAGGGAGTGATTTTGAGAATTGCTAATTATAGTTTCAACCTGGAACATTTTCTTTAATGAAAATTGTTACCCATCTTAATGTTGTTTAGGAAGATTCTTACCTCTGAAGACAATGTTAGGACCAAGATATGATAGTCAAGTTGCTGAAGAAAATCGGTTCCATCCAAGTATGCTCTCAAATTATCTAAAGAGTCTGAAGGTAAGAAACAACATTTTGATATTGTTTTCGTATATTTTATCCCTCTCTTGTTCTTCAGGTGGCTTTAAAAAAAAAACTTACTTTGAAATAATTTATTTACTAAGAGGAAGTTGCAAAAATTGTACATAGAATTCTGTGAACCCTCCCCCCAGCTTTTCCCAATGGTGACATCTTACATAATTGTAGTATAATATCAAAACAGGAAATTGACATTTGTACAGTACTCTTGAATTGATTACAGACCTTGTTTAGTTTTTACCAGTTTTTATATGTGTTCATTTGTGTGTATGTATGTATAGTTCTCTGCAGTTTGATCCAGTGTATAGATTTGTGGTATTAGTTACAGAACTGTTTCATCTCCACAAAGGAACTCCCTCATGCTACCCCTTTATAGTCAGACTCTGCCCACCCCCATCCCTGTACACTGGCACCTGCTAATCTGTTTTCCATCTCTGTAGTTTTATCATTTTGAGAATGTTATATAAATGGAGTAAAACAGTATGTGGCCTTTCGGGATTGGCTTTTTTCACTAAGCATAATGCCCTTGAGGTCCATCCAAGTTGTTGCATGTTTCAACAAAAAGTTTGTTCCTTTTTATTGTTGAATAGTATTCACTTTATAGATATATCAGAGTTTATTTAGCTCTTTTCCCATTGAATGCTTGAATAACCATTTAACCAATTTGAGTTATTTCCAGTTGTGGGGTATTGCAAATAAAGTTATGTGAACATTCATGTACAGTTTTCATTTTTCTAGGATAAATATTCGAGAGTATGATTTCTGTGTGCATAGCTAATTTTACAAGAAAGGGCCAAACTATTTTCCTAAATGAAACTTCGTAATTTTTTGTATTATTCTGACATAATACTGATTAAATTAGCTTCCTAGGCTGCTGTAACAAATTACCACAAACTGGGTGACTTAAAACCACAGACATTTATTCTCTCACAGTTCTGGACACTGGAAGTTCTAAATCAAGGTGTTGGAAAGATTGGTTCCTTTTGGAGGCTTGGGGGGAGAATCTTTTCCATTCATTCTTTTCTGCTAGCTTCTGGTTAATGCCAGTGATCCTTGGCATTCCTTGGCTTGTAGCTCTGTGGGTCGTCTCTCTTCTTGTTGACATCTCCCTATGTGTGTCTGTCCAAATTTCTGTCTTTTAAGGACACCCTAATCTATGATCTCATCTTAACTTGATTATATTGGCAAAGACCCTATAGCCCTATTTCCAAGTAAGGTCATATTCACAGGTACTAGGAGTTAGGACTTGAACATATCATTTTAGGGGACATAATTCAACTTGCTACACTACTGTTTGTACTCTTCTATTTTAGTACATTCATCCAATATTAATACTCATTACGTGTAAGGGTTTCTGTCATGGGATAGAAAAATCATCCCTTAGATTCTGAAAACCTGTTAATCATCCCTTTCCTTGATGTAGTTTTTTGAGTCTTTATATTTTTTTGTAAACTTTTAACTTTTGTTTTCATTATCAATAATGATTTTGAAAATCTTAAGTTAACATTTATAGAGCATTAAATATTTCCTGGTTGGTAAGGTAAGAGTTTGGGCTTAGAAGCCACTTAGCCTGGCTTTGATTTCCATTTTGCCACTTACAGCTTTGTTGACAAGTTGCATAATCTCTTCCTGTTTTAGTTTCCTCATCTGTAAATAAAATTAGTGCATATAAAGCATGTAGCATAGTGCTTGGCACAGAGTAAGGCCTTTATTGAATCTCATAACAACTCCATGAGGTAGATACTATTATTATCCTTACTTCATGGATTGGGACTGTTATGAAAAATAAATATGTATATGTAATATATGTATGTGTATATGTGTATGCAGACAGATAAATTCACAAACACATTATCCATACAGATACATCACACACACGCACGCACATACGTATATATGGGGCTTCAGGCAGTTAAGTCATACAGTACAGTTTCTCCGTTTCCTTGGCTAAAGTGTTCCTATGTATTTAGAAAACTCATATTTTCTTGCCCATCTCCACTTTTCATCCATATCTTACTTTGGATCTGGATACAAACAACATGGGTTCTAATTCTAACTCACTGAGAAGCTGTATTAATGAGATCTAACTCTCTGTGTTTGACAGTACATGTCCTCTGAAGGAATTAAGATCACTGCAGAAGCTATGTGGGAAGAGAAGTAGGCCCAGGGTGGCAGATTGTAGAAAATGCCATAAAAAATACATTTCCTATAAGTAAGAGCTCACGTGATGGGGACCTATCTCTCATCCGCACTTGAACTAAGGAATCTGGAGAAATCAGTGGAGCCCATATGGTGGCTAGTTTAATATTTTGGAAACACACAATTTTGTTAGTTTTGTCACTTTTGTTGTGCGTGAAATATAAACGTCTTTGCCATTTTTTCCCCTCTAGCAGTGGAGTCAAATCATTATGTAAACCAGTCTCCTTTAGGCACATCCAACACTAGGTACTCAATAAAAGTGATAACAATAAAAGAGAAAAATAACAATTTAAAAAGTGCAGATCGTTTCTCTTGTCGTTCTTCCCAGAGAACATGTGCTTCAGAATAGGGTATAGGATATATGAGTTAACTGTTCTTTTACTTGGCTCAGTTTGGGTGTGCATATCTTAGTGAGACTCTCTTACTAGTCCGAATGTGATTCTAGTTGTTAAAGATTTTTTAAACCACTTGGCCGCTGATCACAAGCCAACTACATCAGTTAATGCTCAACAGAAGAAATAATGATTTTTGTTCCAAATGCAGGAAGAAAAACTGGCTGAGAGATGGGATTAAGTCTTCAATGAGATGCACAATTATGGCCACGTGTACTGTTCTTTATTGATTATTTAAGGGATTTATAAGAGAATTTTGACTATACATACTTTTTACCTTATATAGTACTCACTTTAGAATTTAACTGCCTAGCATGTGATGTAGTGATAGCTGCTTGGAATGCTGGGTTGATGTGTGCCTGGGGGTTAGGGTATATTTCACATAGATGCTATTCTTGCTGTATCCTTTTGTCTAACAAATCATAGGTGGGGTGGCGGATGCAGAAAACTACATCCATGTTTGTTTTTTAAGGTAGACTTCTGTGATGTTGAAGTGGACTAAGTTTTGCTTATGTTCTAGTTCTGTCATCAGTTTGAAGGTTAATTTATTTCATTTAGTGCCTTCTAAGTTCTAGTACCTTGAATAAGACTTGAGTAAGTGATGCTTTTGTTGTCAATAGTTCATTGGTAGAGTGAACGTAAAATCTCCCTCAATGTAGATGGATGAACTGGAGTATTGCCATTTCATTAGTTTGTTTTGGAACAAATTCATTTACTAGTAAATCTGCTCTTTTCTCTTTTTCTTTTTTTTTTTAAGGTTAAAATGGGCTTGTTGGTGGATTTGACAAATACTTCAAGGTTCTATGACAGAAATGACATAGAAAAAGAAGGAATCAAATATATAAAACTTCAGTGTAAAGGGTAAGTCATGTATTAAGATTCTTTAATATTGAAACCTTTTGCTGAAATTTGCAATTTCTTCTTTTTAAAAAAAATGTTTCCATATTACTAGACATGGTGAGTGCCCTACAACTGAGAATACTGAGACATTCATTCGTCTGTGTGAGCGGTTTAATGAAAGAAACCCACCTGAACTTATAGGTATGTCTGGCTTTACTTTGCCACCGTTTATATATTTTATTTTGTGTTTTGGCTTCTATTTTCTTTTTAGCAAGTGAGGTGATACAGAAGTTTTTTTTTCTTCTTTTTAAAATAATCACTAAGAAAAGTAATTAATTAGAGCAATAGACTAACTTTTGTGAACTATAAAATATATATATATTTTTAAAAGATTTTATTTGTTTATTTGACAGGGAGAGATAGCAAGAGCAGGAACACAAACAGGGGGAGTGGGAGAGGGAGAAGCAGACTTCCCACCAAGCAGGCAGCCCGATGCAGGGCTCGATCCCAGGACTCTGGGATCATGACCTGAGCCAAAGGCAGACGCTTGACGACTGAGCCACCCAGGCGCCCCCTATGAAATGTATTTTTGTAATTTTTATATTTTTCAAGATAAAGCCCTAATTGCCCCTCTTCAGGAATACTACTGGGTGACTTTACCTTAAACACTACATATTTATTTTTTATCATTTTGCATTTTATACCATATGTGTTGTGAAACTCTTTTTTCACTCAGTATTATATATTTGAGAGTGATCCATGATGATGTAACTGTGGTTCATTTTTTGCTGCTGTGTAGTATTCCATTACAAATACCCTATAGTTCATCCATTCTCATGTTGATGGAGAACTGTTTCAGCAGATATTTATTGATTGCTACTCTTTGCAAGGTACAGGCTCTTGGAACACATCAGTGGAGAAAACAGAAAAAAGTCTCTGCTTATATTTTAGTGTGGACTGGGAGCAGGGGGAGGGGATGTGGGATGTGGGAGGAAGGCAGGCAATAATAAATATACTAAATAGGTAAATTTAAAAAAATGACAGTTATTTAAAATGACATTTGGCTTATTTTCAGTTTGTTTTTTCCTATTATAAACAGTGCTACTAGGACTGGTATAGAATTTCTAAGGTTTGATTTTTAGCTTTGATTCTTTGTTCTTTCTGATATTAATATTAACATATGGTTTGAATTGAGGATCTAATTTAAATGTTTTCTATATAACCATTTGTTTTAGCATAGCTTATTGAATAGTTTTTTCTCCTGATAGCTAGATGCCATAAATTAACTTCTTATATGTACAATTGGAAAGTTTTTCCATTTCATTTGCCTTTTAATTTTTGAGGTAATATTTTAAAACTTTTTATTGTCAATATATTTTCTTTTGTGATTTCTTCTTTTTAAAGTTTTAAGCATCCGATATTTTCCCTATTCAGAAAATTAACTGAAAAACTATTAAGAAAGTTCAGGGGATATATTTAAACACCCATAAGTAAGAAAACATCAGCAACTTTCTTCTAAATAGTAAATAGAAAATAAAATTAGAGGATGGTCTTTATTAATCTTATTAATAATATTGGTTAACATGGAGCATTTCCTGTGTGCTAGTCACTCTAAACCATTTTACATTCAATATCTCATTTTGTTCTTATAACAATCCTACTGTGTAGACTTTATTGCCACTCCCATTTTTATGACGAGAAACTGAAGCTTGGAAAGGTTAAGTGACTTGCCCAAGGTCATTCACACAGCTAGTAATGATTAGAGCTTAGATCATATCCTAAGCAATCTTAGTTGTAAGTTCACACTCTAAGCCACTTCTCTTTTCTGTAGCAGAAGTACAAGATACCAAGGAATAAAGTCTATTAAGAAGTGTAGGAGGTCTTTATGAAGAAAATATACTTGGATATTAAAAGACTTGAAGAAAGGGGAGACATTTGTTTGCAAATTAATTTCAATTATTAGTGTAATTCTAAGCAGAATCCCAATGAGACTTTGGAAGATTTACTATGAAGTTAATTTCTTTTATTTGTAAAATTTACTGCCTCCACATAATTCAGCATATTTTGAGCACAGAAAAAAATTATTTGGCAAATGAAACAGTCAATATTATAAGAAAATTTTGAAAAACAAAAATAATGAGGGGATTGTCCTTACCAGTTAAAGCATAGGGTATAGTAATGGAAACTACAGTAGTTTCTTGGTGGTGGAGGAGATGTTTTCCAAATTGTAGGGGGAAGGTGTGATTATTCAATAAACGGTGTTGAGACAGTACATCTAACATGTATTTTATTTTATTTTTTTTAAAGATTTTATTTATTTATGTATTAGAGAGTGAGAGAGAGAGAAACAGCATGAGAGGGGAGAAGGTCAGAGGGAGAAGCAGGCTCGCCGCTGAGCTGGGAGCCCGATGTGGGACTCCATCCCGGGACTCCAGGATCATGACCTGAGCCGAAGGCAGTCGCTTAACCAACTGAGCCACCCAGGCGCCCCTAACATGTATTTTAGATTGATTAATTTTTTTCTTTTAAAGATTTTATTCATTTGAGAGACCAAGAGAGGCAGAGAGCACAAACAGGGGGAGAGGCAGAGGGAGAGGGAGAAGCAGATTCCCCACTGAGCTGGGAGCCTGACGTGGGGCTCAGTCCTAGGACCTAGAGATCATGACCTGAGCCGAAGGCAGACGCTTAACCATCTGAGCCACCCAGGTGCCCGGATTAAATATTTTTAAAAGGACCCATAAGCATATAGGAGAAAATATAGGTCAGTATTCATTAATTCTGGGGTAAGATAGGATATTTCAATTCTATCACCAAAGGCAGAATCCATAAATATTTCTTTAGGAGTGTCCCTGGACTGCTTGAATCAGAATGACCTGAGGACGCTTATTAGAAATGTTTGTTTTAGGGCCTCATCCTGGAACTACATAATCAAAAACTCGGGCTGAAGCCTAGGAATCCAGTTTTTTGTTTTTCTTATTTTTTTTAAGCAAGGGTCTTAGGTGACTTTTTATGCACACTTAAATTTGAGAGCTGCTGTCAAAAATTAAAATGTGTTCTCTGTTAGTTAGTACCTGCTGCTATTAATGAGTGCTTATTCTTTACCTGGGAGACATGATGGGAAACTATAAATGAATGAATGAAGAAATGAATGAGTATAATCCTCATAACAACTGTGTAGTATGTGGTGTTTTCCCCATTTTACAGCTAAGAAAACTAAGTCTCAGAGAAATTAAGTAGTTTGCCCATGGTCACACATCTATTAAGTGTTTAAGCCAGATTTTCAATCCAGTTTCTGACTTCAAAGTTCAAATCTCTAAATTGTTGCTGCCTTGATTTCTAGAATAACTCATGAAAATGGAAAAGAATTTCTGTACTATAAAACATAACAGAAACAGAGCAAAATGGTTATTTGACAAGTTTGGACAAGTATTTGAAGCATGTGACAGATAAAAAAATATATACAAGGAGGGGCGCCTGGGTGGCTCAGTTCGTTGGCATCCAACTTTTGATTTTGGCTCAGGTCCTGATCTCGGGGTTGTGAGATTGCTCAGCACTCAGCTAGGAGTCTGTTTCTCTCCCTCCCCTGCTTGCTCTCTCTTTCTCTCTTAAATCAATCAATAAAATCATAAAAAAATACATACAAAGAGATTTTATAATCCAACTGGCAAAATATGGAAAACAATGAAAATGCAACTTATAAAAAATAAAATACAGATAGCCAAGAAACATGAAAAAAGTTTTTTTCGTTTGTTAACAAGAGATACAATTAAAATATAGTTGTTACCTTCCCCCATTAAATTGGCAAAGATTTAAAAAATTAAAATGTCAAGGATTGGGTACATTGGGTGCACTCATACATTGTTAATTAGAGTGTTAATTGGTACTACTTCTCTGGAGAGACAATTTGGTGATATTTTTCAAGGTCTTCATAAGCGTTTATATACAAGCAAGAGTACATCTAATTCATTTTAAGGAAGTAGAGATGGACATAAAGATTTATGTGAAAGGAATTTCATCACAGCTTCATTTGTAATAAAATAAAAACGGAACAGTTTACATATTTGATAAAGCAGGTTATTTATTTATTTATTTATTTTTAAAGATTTTATTTATTTATTTGATAGAGAGAGATAGTGAGAGCAGGAACACAAGCAGGGGGAGTGGGAGAGGGAGAAGCAGGCTTCCCGCGAAGCAGGGAGCCTGATGTAGGGCTCGATCCCAGGACCCTGGGATCATGACCTGAGCTGAAGGCAGACGTAAAGCAGGTTATTTATAGAGTTTGCAACTATTATTAACAGAAAAACAACATGGGAATATATGCCATACAGTATTGTGATGTATATGTGTGTATATATTTACATGTTCACAAGAATATATATAACAAGTACACATATCTACACATATATTTAGGTGTGCATCCAGAAGATAAACAGCCTAAAATAGCATTGTGGCCTTTATTTGAGTGACAACTGTTTTCTCATTTGAGAGAAATCATTATGGGGTAAATGCTAAATTACTTGAAGAAGTCAAAGGAAGGCAGTAAGTCTTAACATTCAGAAACAGATGTCATGATTTTAGAAAGATTAACACTCCCAGGTTTAGGAAAAGAAGTTGATCATTGTTATAAATTGTCCAGTTGTATTATTGGAGTTATTTTTATATAGTTGACATATTTAAATCAGTTGCCATCAGCATTTATTCTTAATGTCCAAATTGCTCCAACCTATGGCAATGGGAGCCCCTTCAAGTTGGTTTCTGTATTCTTTTGATATCACCCATTAGTTTTTGATGGTTTCCTTGTTTTCTGGCACATGATGTTTTCCAGACCTGGAATCAGTTATTTCTCTAAGGAGATTGGTTCCTTTTAGTGGTTCCTATTTAGAAAATAGTATTTAGAGATAACCTCAGTGTTAGAGACCATTCCGTAATTAAACACATTAACATTTCTGCAGTTAAACATATGAATATTCATTTACACCAAGTGGGAAAAATAGACTATAAATGTTCCATCAGTTCAGGTCAGGTTTTGTCCTCAAATGATTTACCCAAAACCTTAATTTTTTTAGAGCTTTTTTTTGAAATTATATTACAAGTAAGAGATTATGGAACTATAGTGCATTTGTTTGCATGTGCAGAAGTAACTGTCTTGAGAGTAAGAATTTTGTGGACTGAAGAAATTTAAAACAAATCTATGTTAAAAGAGAAGCAGCTGATTTCTTGGTAAATGATAGACTGTATAATAGATAATATGACCGATGCTGCTAATTTCTTTAGGTGTTTCCAATTATAAATATTGTAACAGATTTGTGAATGTGTATTTTCATGAGTAGCATATGTTATTTTGGTAAAAAACTTTTTTTTGGTTTAATAAAAATATTTAAGATAACTTGGCATATAATAAGTTCTTAATAATCGTTAGTTTCCTTTTTTTGTTCTTATTTTTGTTGCTTTTTTAGACCAGGGTGTTTTAGCCTCAGCACTATTGACATTTTGGGCTGGATAATTCTTTATTTTGGAGGGCTCTCCTGTGCTTTGTAGTATGTTTAGCAGCATTCCTGGCCTCTACTCACTCGATGCTAGTGGCACCCTACCAGTTTTGACAATTAAAAATGTCTCCTGACATTGCCAGATGTCCTCTGGGAAAAAGCACTGATTTAGACTCATCAGATAAGTTTTTTTGATCCTAAAGATTAATTTATCTGACTAGTGAGATAGAAAGGAAATTATGTATGTTGAAATCAGGCTTTATTTTTTAAAAAGATAGGTTGTCACTAAGCTTTTATAAATCACCTCTTCCTAATTGATATTTATATATCCAGAATGTATGTTTCTATTGTTATAGCTCATCTTTCTCTCCTTTTGCTGGGGAGATTGTTTCTTCTCTTTTTTTTTTTTTTTGAAATATTTTATTTTTAAGTAATCTCTACAGCCAACGTGGGGCTCGAACTTACAACCCCAAGATCAAGAATCGCATGCCCTACCTACTGAGCCAGGCAGGTGCCCCATTTCTTCTCTAGATTTGATTTTTAAGGAACTGTGGTTTTCCCTTAATACGTATATTAGTGTTAATATTTTTTGACATGCTGTATAAATTTATTTTATTGTATTAGCTTACCTAGAAAATGAAGACAGATTTGAATAAGTTGACTTAAAATAGTTAATAGTGAGCTAATCTTTATTTTTTTATTTTATCTATTTATTTATTTATTTAAAAGATTTTTATTTATTTATTTGACAGAGAGAGAGAGAGACAGCAAGAGAGGGAACACAAGCAGGGGAGTGGGAGAGGGAGAAGCAGGCTTCCCGCGGAGCAGGGATCCTGATGTGGGGCTTGATCCCAGGACCTCATGACCAGGACCTTGGGATCATGACCTGAGCCGAAGGCAGACGCTTAATGACTGAGCCACCCAGGCGCCCCTGAGCTAATCTTTAGATATATAAACTGTGCTTTACTTGCCACTAGGTGGACCCATTCTCATAATGAACTGAGGAAAACTGAAAAATGTTCTTCTTCCTTTTTTTTTTTTTTTAAACATTGAAGACCTATCATACTAAACTTGTAGTTAATGGAATTTTTTTAACAACAAATATATGATCTTCCATATTTTTCTGCAGAGATTTGCTTTGATGAAGGTTTTTATAACTATCAATTATCTTTAAAACTCCAGTCATCTATTAATGTTTTGAAGTATAATAAGACTAAAACTTTATGTATTTGTATAACAAGGAATATTAAAAGAGCTGTGGTACTTTCTTAATTTATATTTCATCACATGACTTAATCACTTAATTAGCAATTATTACATTTTCTATTCATAAAAATATCTTGCTAGAGTAAAAATTAGAATGAAAAACAGTAGTGGTTTAGGTGAGAAACATATTTACAGTTAGAATATTTGTTTCTTAAATTGGTCTGAAATATAAAGTAGAAGGAAAATTTACATGTTAGGTTTAGATTCATGTTGGGCAAAAAAATCTGTTTATAGCTAACTTTGTAATTTTTGAGGCCCCTTTCCTTAAAAAGCAACGGAGATAATGGAATTTATAGTTTCATGATTATAGTCATTTATTTCTAAGGGGTGTCTTTTCCTGTTCAAGGTTGATCTCTGCTTTTTATCTCTTCTTTAGAAACTTTATTTCAGTTGTATCCTTGTTATCAGTTATTGTCAACCTCTGTGATTTAACCAGGTCCTTCTCGGCCTATAAACATATCTAAGTCTCTCATATTAAATGATAACCACCACCCCCCCCCCCAAATCCCACACCTTTCTTGTTTTATATTTCCCCCTTCCTCTTCCCAGCTGATTTTTTGAAAGATGGATACTTGAATTCACTTATTATCATTCACTACATTGCAATCTGTAGTCCTCCCCGTGCACTCTTAAACAAATAGTGACTTTCACTTCTAATTATTCTGTGTCAT
The DNA here is from genome assembly GCF_004348235.1 of Phoca vitulina. NCBI lineage: Eukaryota > Metazoa > Chordata > Mammalia > Carnivora > Phocidae > Phoca > Phoca vitulina. The sequence goes on from NW_022589714.1 coordinate 3,228,108, forward strand.
TTAAACAGTTGAACAGTCATGTCTTGGAACTTTTTCTTTTTTTGTTGTACATGACTCCATGTTCTCTTTGTTTTCTTGACCCCATCGCAGTTTATTCTGTCTTTTTTATAAATAGTTTCCCCCTTACTTATTCTTGAGACTTAAAATAGTTTCCCCCCTTACTTAATTTTCTTCTCTTATTTTACATACCCATTCTTAGTGATCTTATCTATACCACAGACTTCTTCCATAGTTCACTATGTGTTGATTATTCTTTAATCTGCAGTTCCAGCCACACCTGTCTTTGAAGCTCTTTGCTGTTTTTCCAAATACTTTTAAGTCCCAAAAGAACCTTAAACTCATCATCACCAACTGTACTTATTACCTTGCCTATAAGACTGATGTAAACTCCTGTACTTCCTAAGCTAGTAAATGCTTCCACTGCCCACTTAGTCACCCACATCAGAAACCAGAGACTCCTTTTATGTCTTTCCTCTCTGTGTTGATAGTCATTCACCCCTCAGATTGGAGATTCTGCCTTAAATGTCTCTTCAGTCTGCCTCCCCTCATTATCCCTATCACTTTGACCCTGTCATTCAGACCCTTATCTCACACATAAATTACTGGGATGGCTTCCTTACTGTTTTTCTTGCCTTCATTGTTGCTCCTTCTCTGTCTTCTATTGAGCTGCCATTGGAGTGCGTTATTTATTTATTTTTTAAACATTTATTTATTTGTTTATTTATTTTAGTAATCTCTATACCTAACATAGGGCTCAAACCTACAACCCTGAGATCAAGAGTTGCACTCTTCTGACTGAGCCAGCCAGGTGCCCCTGGAGAAAACATGATAATTTTATTGCCATGCTTAAAAATTTTTAGTATCTTTCTATTGCCCTTAGTAATACTGTCTTTAGTATGGTACACAGGTTTCTTCAGGATATTGTCTTCTTCATTGCCTCCAACTGCATTTGGTATTACTTTCTTATTATACTCCATGCTGTAGCCATTCTGATTCATTTATAGTTTGCCATATGTGGTGTTTTGATTCATACATATTTTTATTTGTACAGATTGCTCCTGTCTGTAGTTCCTTTGTATCCTTGTTAATTGGGTGTTGTTCATTGACTAAGGTTTTTATTCTAAATATTAATGATTATTTACTATGAATGTAGAAATAGGTGATTTGGTTTAGTTGATGGTAACTCTAAGATACTGGTTTTCAAATTTTTTTTAAGTAGGAAAAATCTTTTTTGGAAAGAAATTTTACCCTGTTACAGAAATGAGATGAAAATGATATTTTATTTTTTTATACCTTTAAAAATGTATCAAAAAATAAAAATGTATCAATGTTACATTTTTGATAAAGTCAATTACTAAAAACAAGTGTTTTGGAATGTGTTTTAAAAGCCAATTGCATCTCACTTTAACATCTGTTTTTTTTTTAATAGATTTTATTTTATTTATTTATCTGAGAGAGAGAGAGCACGAGCAGGAAAAGGGGCAGAGGGAGAGGGAGAAGCAGACTCCCCGCTGAGCAGAGAGCCCGATGTGGGGCTCGATCCAAGGACCCCAAGATAATGACCTGAGCCAAAGGCAGATGCTTAACTGATTGAGCCACCCACGTGCCGCACACTTTATCATCTGGTTTTAAAAACAGTCAACATTATAATGAACTGAATTAATTTAAAATGTACAATTTAATGATGTAGATACCTTTGAAACTACAACCAAGGTTCAGGGCATTTGCATCTTATGCCCCTTTGTGTCCATCCTCTCTTCAACCCTTAGTTGTAGATTAGGCAATCACTTTCTACTTTCTGTCACTATAGATTCATTTGCATTTTTTAGAAATTGTTTTAATTGAAATATATTTGACATATGACGTGGAAATTTAAGGTATACAACATGTTAATTTGATATATTTATACATTATAATATGATTGCCATTGTAGATAAATAATTAGCACCTCTATCATGTTACATAATTTTTCTTTTTAGTGGTTGGAATAATTAAATTGTAATTTCTTCTCAAGTTTGATGAGCATAATACAATATTGTTGTCTGTATTCACTATGCTGTGCATTAGATCTCCAGGTCTTATTTACTACTTGTTGCAAATTTGTGCCATTAAATAACTGTCTTGGGGCGCCTGGGTGGCTCAATTGGTTGAGCAACTGCCTTCGGCTCAGGTCATGATCCTGGAGTCCCGGGATCGAGTCCCACATTGGGCTCCCTGCTCAGCAGGGAATCTGCTTCTCCCTCTGACCCTCCCCCCCTCATGCTCTCTCTCATTCTCTCTCTCAAATAAATAAATAAAATCTTTAAAAAGAAACAACAAAAAACTCTGTTTTGTACTCCCCCCACCCCCCGCAATTTCCTGGTAACCACCATTCCACCATTTTACTCTTTGATTTTATGAATCTGACTTTTTTAGATTTCACATATAAGTAATATCATATGGTACTTGTCTTTCACTGTCTGACTTATCTCCCTTATTTAGCGTAATATGGTCAAGGTCCATCTATGTTGTTGCAAATGGCAGAATGTTCTTTCTCCTGGCTGAGTTCCATTACACACACACACACACACACACACACCCAAACCCACCCACACACACCCCACATCTTCTTTATTCATTCATCCATTGATGGGTGCTTAGGTTGTTTCCATATCTTGGCTATTGTCAGTAATGCTGCAATAAATATGGAAGTGCATATATCTCTTCAGTATCCTGTTTTCATTTCCTTTGGGTTATACCCAGAAGTGGAATTGCTAAATCATATGGTAGATCTATTTTTAACTTTTTGAGGAACCTCCATAATGTTTTCCATAGTGGTTGAACCAATTTACATTCCCACCAACAGTGTACGAGAATTCCCCTTTCATCACATCCTTGCCAGTACTTATCTCTTGTTTTCTTGATGATAACCATTTTAACAGGTTTGAGGTGATACCTCATTGTGGTTTTGATTTACATTTCCCTGATGATCAGTGTTGTTAAGTATCTTTTAATATACCTGTTGGCCATTTTGATGTCTTTAGAAAAATGTCTTTTGAGATCCTGTTTTTTAATTGGCTTGTTTGTTTTTTTGTTATTGAGTTGCATGAGTTCTTTACATATTTTGGATATTAGTCCCTGATCTGATATATGGTTTGCAAAGTTTTTCTCCCATTCTGTAGGTTGCCATTTAATTTAATTTATTTATTTATTTGGGCAGAAGCTTTTAACTTTGATGTAGTTTCATTTGTTGATGTTTGCTTTGGTTGTTTGTGCTTTTGGTGTCATATCCAAAAAATCATTGACAAGATCAGTGTCGAGTAGTTTTTTCCCCTACGTTTTTTTCTGGAGTTTTATGGCATTGGGTCTTATGTTTAAGTCTTTGATCCATTTTGTGTTAATTTTTGTGAATAGTATAAGATAGGGGTCCAGGTTTATTGTTCTGCATGAACACCATTTGTTGAAGAGACTTACCATTCCCCTTGAGTGTTCTGGGTTCCCTTATTGAATATTAGTTGACCGTATATGCAGGAGTTTAATTCTGGGTTCCCTATTCTATTCCATTGGCCTGTATGTCTGTCTTTATGGCAGTACCATTAATCACTACAGTTTTGTAGTATAATTTGAAATCAGGAAGTGTGATACCTCCAGTTTTGTTATTTTTCCTCAAGATTGCTTTGGCTATTCAGGGCCTTTCATGGTTCCATACAAATTTTTGCATATTACAGACTTCATGTAAATGAAATTTATATATATGGACTTTTTTTTTGTTTTTTCTTTTCTGCTTCTTTCACACAGGTTTTGAAATCATCCTCATTGTATTTATTAGTGATTCATTTTTATGACTGATAAGTAGTTATTGAATGGATATACCACATGTTTATCCCTTCACCTGATCATAGACTTTGGGGTGTTTGCAGTTTTTGGCCATTATAAATAAAGTTGCTGTGGATATTAATCTTTATTTATGTCTTTGCACATATATTTTATTTTTCTTGGGTAGATAACTAGGATTAGAGTGTCTGGGTCATGGGGCCCCTGGGTGGCTCAGCCGTTAAGCGTCTGCCTTTGGCTCAGGTCATGATCCCATGGTCTGGGATCGAAACCCTGCATTGGGCTGCCTGCTCAGTGGGAAGCCTGCTTCTCCCTCTCCCACTCCCCCTGCTTGTGTTCTCTCTCTCTCTGTCAAAGAAATAAATAAAATCTTAAAAAAAAAAAAAGAATGTCTGGGTCATTTGATGTAGGTGTATGTTTAACTTTTTAAGAAATTGCCAAAGTGTTTTCCAAAGTGGTTGTGTTGTTTTATTTTTCTACCAGCAGTGCATGAGGGTTTCAGTTCCTCTACATCCTCACTTATATTTGATATTGTCAGTCTTTTTGATTTTAGCTATTTTAGTGTGTAGAGGATTGCATTATGATTTTAGTTTGCATTTTCATGATAATGATGTCAACTGTCTTTTCATGTACTTCTTGACCATTTGCACATATTCTTTTGTAAACTGTCTTTTTAAATCTTTTGCCCAGTTTAAAAAATATTAGGGTGTTTGTTTTATTATTGAGTTGTAAGAGTTGTTTATATATTCTGGATACAAGTCCTTTATCAGATATACGTAATGAGAATATATTATGTGGTAGTGTTCTTTTTAGAGGAAGAGAGAGTGGGGGAGAGGGAGAGGGAGAGAGAGAATCTTAAGCAGGCTCCACGCCAGCATGCAGTCTGATGTGGGGCTCGATTTCGGGACCCTGAGAACATGCCCTGACCCGAAATTGAGAGTTGGGACACTTAACCGACTGAGCCACCCAGGTGTCCCCTTGTGTTTTTATTTTCTTAAAGACGTCTTTTGGGGCACCTGGGTGGCTCAGTTGTTAAGTGGCTGCCTTCGGCTCAGGTCATGATCCCAGGGTTCTGGGATCGAGCCCCACATCGGGCTCCCTGCTCGGCGGGAAGCCTGCTTCTTGCTCTCCCACTCCCCCTGCTTGTGTTCTCTCTCTCCCTTGTGTCTCTCTCTGCCAAATAAATACATAAAATCTTTAAAAAAAAAAGACATCTTTCAAAGAGCAAACATTTACCATTGTGAAGTAGCCCAATTTATCAATGTTTCCTTTTATGTTTTATCTAAGAAGTCTTTTTCTTACACTAAGATTACAAAGATTTTCTCCCATATTGTCTTCTAGAAGTTTTGTAATTCTAACTCTTAGTTTATTTATATATTTGATTTTGGTTGCCCTCTATTAGGATGCTTTATATATAAAGAGAAGAGTAGTTTGTTAAAATAAGACTATTAGTCTTAAGTGGCAGGATATCTTTCCATTAAACAGAGATAACAGGAAAAGCTTCATTTTTGAGTTTTGCAGGAGAGTGACTTAAGTAATGTTGTCATGTTAGTAATGTCAACCAAACTTTTAATTACTTTTTCAAAGTAGTTTAAATGATTAAAGTGCAGTCATTTTTGGAACTTACGAAGCTCATTTGCAGCTTTTCAGAATATAGAGGTAGGACCACACTAACCTTGAATATGTATGGAAAAAAGGTTTAAGAAAAAATTCTTTTTTCAGGTTTTTCTCCTGAAAGTTTTACTTTTTTTTTTTTAAAAAAGATTTATTTATTTGAGAAAGAGAGAGAGTATGTGGCAGGGAGGGGCTGAGGGAGAGGGAGAGAATGTCTTAGGCAGCCTCCACACATAGCACAGAGCTGGATGTAGAGCTTGATCTCAGGACCATGAGATCGTGACCTGAGCCAAAACCAAGAGTCCGATGCTTAACCGACTGTGCCATCCAGGTGTCCCCTGAAAGTTTATTTTAAATGTTATAAGTTAATGTAAAGATATTGTCAGTTGGTTTCTAAGAGAACTTCAAAGTAGTTTTATTTTTATTGTACTATATATCCATCAGTTATTTTCTAGATCCAGTCAAGTGTTGTGTGTGTGTGTGTGTCCATCTTTTAGAGTTGTGTGTTTGATAAACATACCTTCTTATTTAAAGTGCTTGGATTCCTTTTTTTTTTTTTTTTTAAGATTTTTTTATTTATTTGAGAGAGAGAGAGCGCGAGAGAGTGCACAGAGGGAAAGGGAGAAGCAGACTCCCCACTGAGCAGGGAGCCCAATGTGGGGCTCAATCCCAGGACCCTAGGATTGTGATCTGAGCTGAAAGCAGATGCTTAACTGACTGAGCCACCCAGGCACCCCTAAAGTGCTTGGAATCCTTTAGTTTTAAGAGAAATCTTTAGACCTTAGAGGTGATTTGTAACCAGTATATACTAAACTTCTTGCTAGTGAGATAAATTAGATTCTAAGAACTTAAACTGACAAGTTACTAATAGTTACAAGAGGGGGCCAAGTTTTTAAAAATGTAGTTATTTTATAAAATCATTAAAATGTTTTGATTGCAGGTTGGAATTTTAAAGTAAAATGTGGCTTCTGAAGTAATGTATTAATTTTAAACCAAAGCTGCTTTATTTTCTAGGTGTTCATTGTACCCATGGTTTCAATCGCACTGGTTTCCTCATATGTGCCTTTTTGGTGGAGAAAATGGATTGGAGGTATTTGTTTCTTGTTATAATGGAAGAAGATTAGTAATTGATAATGAATTTTATTGATTTTTTTTAGTTTTAGCATTTTATATTGCCAAATTTTTGGTGAAGTCCTGATTAGTAATATTTAAAGTGGTTTTCATTTTAGACTTGATTAATCTTAGAATATCATTTATTACCTGGTGTTTTGTACTAAGTAGCACTTTAGTTGAATGTTTATGGATTTTCATATACTACGTATTTTCTTTTCCAGATTTTTTTTCACATATATCAGAGACAAGTTTACTCAATATTTTTGTTGTTGTTGTTGTTGTTGTTGTTGTATTCACCTTTGGAAGTTATATTGTTGTTGTTCTTTTTTCTTTTCTTTTCTTTTTCTAAGTAAGCTAGCTCATGCCCAACGTGGGGCTCAAACTTACGACCCTGAGGTCGAGTTGCATGCTCTACTGACTAAACCAGCCAGATGCTCCTTGTTCTTTTCATTTTTAATGATACTTTTTTTTTTATAGCTGTTGAATATTAGGAAAAACTTGTAATGGTATATGGAGGTATTTTTGGGACAGTTACTCTGTGTGAACCATTCAAGCAAAGATGTCTTTATCGAAGTGCCCTTTTAGATCCTGAGAGATTAGAACCTTTGTCGCTTCAAATTCCTGAGTGAATGGGATATTATTACCTGAATTTTCTTGTTTACTGATTGAGGGTCTTTATTTTTGTTTATAAAGCCTTTCACACAGTAGGTCCTTCTGTGAATATAATCAGCTGAAGTACACATATGATTCTGTATTTCCCTGTTCACACATCCTCTGGTTCTGTACTGCATGCTCTTCTAGCTCTGCCTTTCTGGCCTTTGAGGTGCTTTTGACAGTAACCCCAGACTCCTGTATCAGCCTGTGCTTTAGCCTCTCACTGATGACCTTTGCTCTTATTACCGGGTCTGTTGAAAGTTCGTAAAAGCGAGCATGCTTTTACTTTTATTCATATTGCCATTTACATTTCTTTGATTTCCCCTAGAGTCAGATCTCAACCTTCAAGGCTTTATTTAAACTTTTCACTGACTTTACCCAGCTCTCTTCTGTACAGTCATTGCAGCTTACCTCTAGGCTTTAGGGATTATCAATGTACCTTATATTAAAGCTGTTTCAGAAGGAATTTGTCCTTTAATAGATTGAATGCCTTAGGCATGGGGAATATGATTTGTCCATTTTATAAGCCTATATTATACTTCATTTGGTGCCTGAAATAGAATGAGTGAGTTTTTTAATAAATCTGCATAAATGAAGAGCAGTGAGGAAATTCCCTGGTGTTTGTTTTCCATAGTATTGAAGCAGCAGTTGCTACTTTTGCTCAAGCCAGACCACCAGGAATTTATAAGGGTGATTATTTGAAAGAACTTTTTCGTCGCTATGGTGATATAGAGGAAGCACCACCCCCACCTCTATTGCCAGATTGGTGTTTTGAGGATGATGAAGATGAAGATGAGGATGAAGATGGAAGAAAGGAATCAGAACCTGGCTCAAGTGCCTCCTTTGGCAAGAGGAGAAAAGAACGGTTAAAACTGGTAATGTTCAAAAATACTCTAGTCTTTACTTTCTTCTCCTGCAAGCTTATTTTTTTTATTTTTAATTTTTTTAAAAGATTTTATTTATTTATTTGTCAGAGAGAGAGAGAGAGAGCACAAGCAGGGGGAGCAGCAGAGGGAGAGGGAGAAGCAGGCTCCTCACTGAGCAAGAAGCCCGATGCGGGACTCGATCCCAGGACCCTGGGATCATGACCTGAGCTGAAGGCAGACGCTTAACTGAGCCACCCAGGAGTCCCTCTCCTGCAAGCTTATTGAGATTTATGTGTTCGTTTAGCTAGATTTTAAAGTTATTTCATTCTGGCTGTTTTTAAAGATTTTTGGTAGCCACGAGTCTGCCTTTTTCTGTGGGAAAAGCTTGTTAATAAGCTCATTTTGTTTTTTGGGGTGCCTGGGTGGCTCAGTGATTAAGCGTCTGCCTTTGGCTCGGGTTATGATCCCAGGGTCCTGGGATCGAGCCCTGCATCGGGCTCCCTGCCCTGTGGGAAGCCTGCTTCTCCCTCTCCCACTCCCCCTGCTTGTGTTCCCTCTCTCGCTTTCTCTCTGTCAAATAAATAAATAAAATCTTTAAAAAAAAAAAGCTCATTTTGTTTTTGATTCTTAGGTAAACCAAAGAACTCTTTGCAAAGTATGGGGAGATTCCAACTATATAGTGAAATTTTGTAGTGATGCTTTAGAAAATTGTCACATAGTTAAAATAATACTACATATAAATTCTGCTCCTTCCCATGGTTGGTATTTTCATATTTTCTGTAAAGTTGAACTGAGAAGACTCTTCTATGGACAATTCCCATTAATCTTCTTACTTCTATGGACAACTCCCATTAAAAGGCCTAACAAAAACCATTAGGAATTCTCTTCTTGGGAGGACAGGAGAGATGCTGGGAAGAAAAGTACTGATGGTACTTGTACATGCACAAATATATGGTATAGGCCAAAGGGAAAAGTTAGGGAAAGTGTGGAGATAATTAAATGTTAATGAAGTTAATTATTAAGGAATGTAGGATATCATAGTTGAGCAGTAAAGACTACTTTTATTAGTAGGCAGTGATTCACAGGCAAGGAGGAAAATGCCTTGTTTTTGTGTAAATCAAATGATATAGTCATTTGGGCTTTTTTTTTTTTTTTAAAGATTTTTATTTTTATTTATTTGAGAGAGAGAATGAGATACAGAGAGCATGAGAGGGGGGAGGGTCAGAGGGAGAAGCAGACTCCCTGCTGAGCAGGGAGCCCGATGCGGGACTCGATCCCGGGACTCCAGGATCATGACCTGAGCCGAAGGCAGTCGCTTAACCAACTGAGCCACCCAGGCGCCCCGTCATTTGGGCTTTTTAAAAAAAAGTCCCTTGAAAAACATTATTTTAATATGTATTTACACATTTCAAACTTCAAGACTTGAGGCCACTGAAAAGTGTTAATTGCTTTGAAACATAGAAATAATTTAAAAAATAACTTACTCTCTTAGTCTAATTCATTGATTACTGAATCACATACCTAGAAAAATAAGAATCACATTCTAAGGAAAGGCTAATAGCATAACATAACATAGCATAGATGACTACTTTCTTATAGTATCATTTTTGTAAGGAAATTCAACTATATTTTTTAAGAATAACATTAACCCTGAGCATATGCTAATGTGTTTTTGCATTACAATATAGTATTTGAATGTGTAGAAGAGTTTAAAGCAAAGAGTTACTATTTTGCAAAATGTGGTAAAAGTTTGCAGAGTCCCCCTGCCCCCAGCAGAAGGGGTCTTAAAAATGACGTTTATTTTATAATATCAAGTACCATTAAATCTGTATAGTTGCAGATGAGCTTCAGCAGCATTAAGAGAAACATAGCCAAGATGGGCATGTTTCTTAGGGAAAATAAAGGACGTTTAAAATAAAATCCCCAATCTAGTTTCTCCTATTTTGTTTCGTCAGTTACTAAGAGGAGTGTTTTAAAAATTTCCTACTATGGTGGCATCTGGGTGACTCATTCGGTTAAATGTTCAACTCTTGATTTTGGCTCAGGTCATGATCTCAGGGTTGTGAGATAGAGCCCCTTGTTGTGCTCTGTGCTGGGCGTGGGCCTGCTTGGGATGCTCTCTTTCCCTCTCCCCCCCAAAAAATTCCCCACTATGATTGTGGATTTATCTACTTCTCCTTCTAGTTCTGTCAAGTTTTGATTTACGTATTTTGAGGTGATATTATTTAGTTTATACAAATATGTGTAAAGGATTATTATATCTTAACCGTGTCTTCAGTTTTAGCATTAAAAATATCTGATGTTAGTATGATTGATTGCCCAAGCATTCTTTTGGAGAGTGTTAGTATGGATTATCTTTTTTCTATCCTTTTGCTTTCAGACTTTATTTATCCTTTATTTAAGGTATGTCTATTATAGGCATTGCATTGTTGGGTTTTGTTTATCCAGTGAATAGTTTTTGCCTTGTTGGATTATTTGCTCCATGCGCATTTATTTTACTGATATAATTAGATTTAAAACTTATGGTCTTACTCCCCCACCCCTGGTATGTTCCTTTTTATCTTCCTTTCTTGCCTTCTTTATCCTTAATTGTTTTTATATCACCCCAAGCCTTTGCTTGTTAGTTATACATTCTTTTACTGTTCTTTTAGTGGTTATTCAAGATTTTAGTATGTATCTTTGACTTGTTAAAATCTGGTATATATTAGTACTTTTGCCACTTTTTAAACAATGCAGGAATCTTAGAACCTTTGGTTGCATTTACCTCTTCCTACCTTTTTGTTATTATGTATTTTAATTCTACAAGTATTTTAAACCCCATAAGGTGACATCATCATCATTCATCATCATCATCATCACCACCATCATTTTATACAGCAAATATTCATTAGAGAAACCCATATATTTATCCTTTTTGGTGCTCTTCTTTCTTTCTTGTATTTTTATGGTTCCATTTGGATAGTTTTTCTTCTAACTGAAGAGTTCTCTTTAGTATTTTCTTTATTGTGGGTCTGCTGCAACACATCCTCTCAGTATTTGTGTAAAAATGTCTTTTTCGTGCCATCATTTTGAAGAATGTTCTGGGTGTAGAATTTTGGGTTCGCACTTTTTCGTGCCATCATTTTGAAGAATGTTCTGGGTATAGAATTTTGGGTTGAAGATATCATTCTGTAATCCATTTCTATTAAGAAGTTGCTTCTCTGAAGCTAATTTCTTTTTGTTTTTGATTTTCAACAATTTTACTATGATGTTTCTACTTGGAGTTTTCTTTGTGTTTATTCTTCTTTCTATTTATAGTGATTCTTGAATCTATGGTTGGATTTGTTGTTAGTTATAGAAAATTCTCAGCCATTATCTCTTCAAATACTGGTTCACATCCATTCTTTTTCTCTTCTGAGATTCACCTAATAGACCCTCCCCAATGTCTCTTATTTTCTTTTCTATATTTTCTACCCTTTTTGTTTTTTCATTTTTCAATGTGGATATTTTCTTCTGACCTGTCTTCCAGTTTACTAATCCTACTTCAGCTTTGTCTGAGCTGCTGTTAACTTTATCCGTGGTATGTAATTGCAGTTATTTCACTTTTGGAATTTTCATTTGAGTTTTAAAATAGTTTTTAGTCCTTTGTTGGAATTCTTCATCTTGTCATTTAGGTTTTTGAATTTATGAATCCCAGTTATTTTAAAGCCTGTGTCAGATAACTAATTGATGTGGATCTCTTCTGGATCTTTAGTTTTTCTTCTCATGTCCTTTTGATTTCTAGTCAATTGTTTCTTTTTGGCACACCTGCATATTTCTGCTTTTTAGACATTATATATGAAAAATTGTGGAAATAATTTGAGACTCTGCATCATGTTTTCTTCCTTCAGAGAACATTTACTTTTGTTCCTACGCAGGGTTAAGAGTAGGACATCTTAACTCAGTCAAGGATTGAATTGTTTAGAAACTAGTCTTCAGTTTTGGGGGGCTGGTTTCTTTTTGGTTCAACTTAATTCCTAGAGTGTAGCCCTTTGGGGATCCTAACTGAAAGCCTGGAGAAATAAACAGGACTCTTCCTCCTTAGTGGACTGAAACTCCAGTTTTTGTTTCCCCATTCCTGTGATAGTGCAGAAAGCTGTGTTCAGCCTTTTAGCCTCTTACCTACCATTTTGGAAACAGTGCCTGTAGAGGAAAATCTATACCAGATGTGTAGCTCACCTCTCTGGGTTCCTTTCCTTCTGAGTTCTTGGCCCTTCAAGCCTTTACTGCCTTTCTACTTCTCCAGTGTCTTCAAACAGGTGCGTTTAACATTTTGTCTAACTTTTTCTCATGGCTGCAGAATTGATCTCAATAAGCTAGCCTGCCATTGCCAAAAGCAGAAATCTTTCCTTCTGTTTTGGAGAAAGCAGGTAGGTTTGATTTCAAAGTGGTTAGGTATTTTTTTCCTCTTTTCAAATCATAACTTGTAAATTCTAAAATTGTTAAATATATTTTTTACTTATAAATAAAAGTAGTATACTTACATTAAAGAAAATTTGAAAACACAAGAAACAACTTATAATTCTTCAACTTTTGTTTTACTACTGGCATTTTGTCATCTTAGAAGAATTTCTTCCCATTTACCTACCTAATTTAAAAGTGTACACAAATGGGGCTCCTGGGTAGCTCAGTTGTTAAGCGTCTGCCTTCAGCTCAGGTCATGATCCCAGGGTCCTGGGATCGAGCCCCACATCGGGCTCCCTGCTCAGCGGGAAGCCTGCTTCTCCCTCTCCCACTCCCCCTGCTTGTGTTCTCTCTCTCGCTGTCTCTCTCTGTCAAATAAATAAATAAAATCTTCAAAAAAAAAGTGTACACAATGACATAAAGATCGTTTTCTTTATAAAATAAAAATACAAACATCTGGAAGTATATAGCATAAAAAGTGAAGGTCTTTTCACTCCCACTCCAACTGCTCTCTACTTTTTGGCAATTCTTCTAGATACTTATTTTTCTATGCATTTACATACATATATTCAATTTTGACCATACTCTCTCCACCCCTTTTTAATGTAAATGTATTTTTCTGCAGCTTTTTAAAAATTTTTTAACTTGGGTATCTTTTCTTAGTACATTTTTAACTACTTCATTCTTTTTAGGTAATACCAGAGGAAACAGTTTATATAAAGCAAACAGAATATTTCTTTGCAAGATGAGAGAAGATATCAAGCCATACAATAATGACAGACTATTATGAAAAATAACCAATTAGAGATCTTGGAAATGATAATAAAGAAGTCCAAGAACTCAGTTAGGTGGGTTGGCTAACAGAATGAAGTTAGCCGTGGAGGAAATTATCACGTTGGAAGATTTAGCTAGGAAATTCTTCCTGGATGCAGCACAAAAGGACAAAAGAAATTTGAAAAATAGTTTATAGAGTTAGGTAGTGATATATTTGAATGACTTAACAGTATGAAATGTCACAGAGGGGACACATACAAGGATTACTTTCTGTAATGCAGTAGGGCCAGGTCAGATTAGTGATTTTAAGAAGCTAATGGGAGGTGAGAAAATAGGGACAGAATTGGGGGCCCTCACTACCACTCCCACTTTTGGAGATTCACTAGGACTCAGCATATACTTGTACTCACAGCCAAGATTTATTATAGCGATGTACTAAGGTGATACAGCTGGATCATGAGGGAAAAAGACTAGTGGAGTCTGGTGCATTCTGTATGTAGGCTTCCTTATGCTCTCTTCTTCTCATGAGGGGTCGTACAGAGCTCATTCTCTCAGTAGCAATGAAGATGCAGCAACATGTGTGATGTTCCTGCCTAGAGAAGCTCATTAGAGTCTCAGTGCCCAAGTTTTTACTGAAGGCTGGTCACACTCTGCATAGTGTGTACCAAAATTTCCAGAATCCCAGAAGGAACGCATTTATTCAGCATAAGCTGTATTGTTTGTACGAATAGTCTAGGCATGGTGAATCACCTTTATCAGTTGACTAAGAGCACTCTGAGAATCTTGTTCCCACATGCCAGTCAGGGGCCAACCTTGTAAGCAGTCCTGCTATGTTAACTTTTTTCTGCACACTAGTACCAACTATTCATTCAAGTAGTTTAGTTATGATCAAAAAGGGACAGTAGGGGTGATTGCTTGATGCAGATATAGTCAGAAAAGGCTTTTTAGTATGGAATGAACTCTGGAATATTTATTGCTTGTGGATAAGTGGCTAGTAGAATCACTGACCTTGAAAATAAAGGTTGGGGAATAAATGATACTGCAATGTCTGCGGAAATGAAAGGGAATGGAGTTCAAAAGCAGATGGAGAAATGGGTCTTTAGTAATTGGAGGGCAGCCTCACCCATAGCACTGGGATTGTGATTTTTTTTCCTCAGTGAATTTCAGCTGCATATGTGTGGGAGTAGAGGAGACTAATGGTAGGTTGATACAAGGTTGGGTATACTTAGTATGGCCGTGATGGAAGGACAGAAGATTGAGGAGTACTGAGGATATCAGGCAGAGAATAATTGAAGTAATCAACCATAGAGTCTAGGCTGAATAGGAAGTAAGGTCAGGATGGGGGCTGTTAGCCTGTGAAAAGAGAGGGGTGAAGGAATTGTTAGTCTTGGTAAAATTGAGCAGGGAGCAGGGTTAGGGTAAAAGAATGGCATGTTGGCTTTAGAACGTTGTAGGTACTCAATCAGTGTGAGTTGAACTGATGAATCAAAAGGTGGAGCAGCATGGAATGATGATGGTATGGCCATGGGGCAGGTTGTTCAAGTTAAGCAAAGGTGATGGTCATTGAAAATCAGATTACTGAACTGTGAAGCCTAAGTCATTTGATGTGTCATGGATGTTGATGTTACCAATGTAATGATAGAAGTTAGCACAGTGGGAAATACTGTTTTTGATGAATGTGGGGAAATGACCAGAGGTCAGTATGTGAAGAATAGAGTGTTTTACTATTTTAGACTCTCTGGTTGCAAGTAACGGAAATTAACTCACTAGCTTAAATAATAGGAAATTACTGTGAGCACATGAGTAGGACTCAAACCCAGGAATATAGCCAGATCTGAGGAAGGGACTGGAGCCTGGACCTGGAAAGCTATTTAGAACCTAGTTTCTGCTCTTTGTTCTTATTTTCTCATCTTTGCTTTTCTCTCCTATTTCTGTTTCTCTCCTTTTGTGTCATAGATCTCACTAGCTTTGTCTTTCAAGACTGGCTCTTTGTTATTCCTTGTTTACTTGGGAGCTTATAACTATCCTGTATCTTCTGAGCTTACATGTTTTAATTTTAGCCACATGCAGAGACTCTCTGAATCCTAATTCCAAGTTACCAGAAGAGAGAATCTGGTCAGTTCAGACTGAGTTAGTGGTTTGCTTATGCTCCCATCAACTTTGGCTGAGTGGGATGTTATCTTGTAATGTCATATAACATGGTTGTTAGGGTCCCATCTTTGTGGATGAGAGGGCGGCTCTTAATGAGAGCTGTTGTGCCACCAACCACAGTGGATGTCTCCTCTACCACAGTTGAGTGATACAGCTGAATGGAGTTAGTCTAAATGGAAATGGAAGAGGAACTTTTGAAAGAGGCCACAAGAGCAAGTGAAGATATAGGAGAATGGTTTACACTACCCGCCATGGGACTTGGGCAGTGGGAGAATGAGTAGCTTTTACTTACAAGAGAAGTGGTCTCCTTGGTGAAGAGTTAGCTCTTAGTGGGTATTCATGAAAAAGGTTGAGGTAATAGGGAAGGTTATTTATGAAAAAGAGATTCCAGGGTTTATATTGAAACTCTTTGGGAAGGTGATTGGTGATAAGATGAACCGAAGAGAAGGGGCTCTAAAGCAGTGAGGATAGGACCATCAGAGAGGAAAGATGACTGGAGACTTGATTTTGGGTGATGTCAACAGTATGGTTGACAGGCATGAGAAGTATGGATATAAGTAATTGGCGAATTAATGGTTGGAAAACTTTCATTTTCCTGTTATTTCCATCTGAGTTGAAGATAGTTAACAGAGGCAGTCCAAGAGTGACTAATTTTTGTAGCTCCATCTCACCACAATGAACTTACTTTGGTTTGAGACTTTATTTTTGTTAGAGTTCCCCTTCCCTGACTCATATTGATATGACTATGATTTGAAGTGATGGACTCCTTGTAGTGAATTCTGATAGTTCCATTTGGGTTTTTAAAAGTTGCACATGTCCTGTACTTGGCCCTCACATTCCTGACACCTTTGTTCATCTTTTGAGCACATGCTATTATTGATTTGGAGGAGTATGACTTACAGTTATGTTGCTTGCTCCTTTGAATCAATGTCTGGGATCATCTCTTTGAATAAAACTGTTAATGCATTTTCTTCATTACTAAAATATCCTTGTTAAACATAGCATACATACTTGCTCACTCATTCTCTTTACACATACACCTTTTACATATAATTTGCTCCCATCTTCTGTAACAGTTTTCTCAGTTTCCCTCTAACTGATCACTGATTCCTTTTGTCCTTTTTGTGGTAGCCATATGAATTTCTATTTTAAGCCTGGCAGACTCTGTTAGCGAAATACACTTCTTTCATCTTAAGTGTACGTTATCTTCTTTTCACTTTTGATATTTCTTTATTCCCACAAACTGAAATGGTAGTTTGTTAAAAAGTGGAAGTAAATGTCAGTGACTTTGAATCTCAATTATAGTATATTTGAAAATAGTTCCAGACTTAAGACATTGCTGTTTAGATTTAGTGATACTTTTTGAAATTACTATATAATTTTGAATAATATAAAATATTTTTGTCAGAAGAAACTTGTAATGACAGTGAACAGCAGATTAAGTTGAAAAATTACTAAATAGATGGGACACCTGGATGGCTCCGTCGGTTAGGTGTCTACCTTTGGCTCAGGTTCATGATCCCAGAGTCCTGGGATCGAGTCCCGCCTTGGGCTCCTTGCTCAGTGGGGAACCTGCTTCTCCCTCCGACTGCCACTCCCCCTGCTTGTGCTCTCTCTCTGAGATAAATAAATAAAATCTTAAAAAAAACGTTACTAAGTAGTATTTGTGTATAAAGTACATCATGCTTACTGTTTTTAATGGGCTTATTTCTACCATTTTTTACTTAATAATAATTATTGCAGAAGAAAGTAGGGGAAGATAAAGTAAAAAAGAAATGGATGCTTTGGAGGAAAGATTAAGGAAGAAGAAATATAAATGGATGAGAGGCATTTGCTAGATAGTTGGAGTTATCTTTTATCAACACACTTAATAATTGTTAAATATGTACTGAGGCTCAATATTTATTCTGTTAAATTAAAAAAAATATTTAGTTTGTTCAGCTGCATAGAATTATTAAAATATTTCTATAGTAATATTGTGGGAAAGTGCTTGGTTGAATGTTGATCATATTCCAATGTTTTAGTCCTTTTCATTACTTGTTAAAAAAAGAAGTAGTGTTTATGTTTTTAGGAATAATTTATGCTAGTTGCCCTTGCTTTTCAGAAATTATCATTGATTTCTTAACATCTCTCAGGAAACACATGCTCATGAGTGAAGCTTCTTCCTGTAAAGCTTAAAAAAAAAAAAATCCTATGCTATTAGTACCTTCAGAATAAAGATGCTGAATATTGAACTCTCTGAATGCTTTCTCTTTTTAATTAGTATATATAGGATATAACTTTATAAGGATATTGCAGTTATCTGAGTATCTCAGTTACTAAATATACTAAAAATATCTTGTGAACCTGGTTCTTTTTCTCTTTCTTTAGTTATTATATTTAATGGTTGGATGGTTCCAAAGCAGAAATTTCAGTGGTTGGTAAAAAGAGGTGATGGTGTAATGCGAAAGGAATGGTACTCCTTAATCCTTTGGCTCATGAAGTCTTTAAAGTATGCTTATTTAAGGAAAACAGAGTTGATGACATATAACTGTAAAAAGTGATTCAGAATTAGGGGCAAAAAGTAGAACTAGTGTCTGCTGGATTGACTCAGGACTCTTCTAGATTTGACAGGGACGTATGTGGACCAAATACTGTGTTCTTTTTTTTCCTTCCCAAGTGGCTCAAGTTGCCAAATCTTTGCCAGAAGGTTGATCATTGCAGCTTGTAGACCATATTTTTTATTCCTTAATTACATTAACAGCTAGAGTTGTTTTATGGATTTTTCTTGAGACTGATGCCAGCCCTTTTATGGGTCTGAAAGTAATTGTAGCATGAATCTAGACTGTATTTTTAGTCTTTAAAATTTCCAGGAGTGTTCTTTATTTATTTGATACATAAATTCTCCATCTGCTTCACTTTTCTGTGACATTTTAAAAATATGCTTGCTATGAAATACAATAAAACACTTTATGTAGTTCTGAGTTAAAAAATTTAGATTAAAAATTCAGTGATGAGTAATAGTGTTTGTTACATCCAGTGACTGTAATTAAGCCATTTTGTCTACTGTTATACTTTTTTTTTTTTAAAGATTTTATTTATTTATCTGACAGAGAGACACAGTGAGAGAGGGAACATAAGCAGGGGGAGTGGGAGAGGGAGAAGGAGGCCTACCGCAGAGCAGGGAGCCCGACGTGGGGCTTTATCCCAGGACCCTGGGATCATGACCTGAGTTGAAGGCAGACGCTTAACGACCGAGCCACCCAGGTGCCCCTCTATTGTTATACTCTTATTCTAGTTTACAAAGGTATATATTGTGTGGGTTTATCTCTTTAAAATCCATCCTTCATCAGTGGTACAGCTCTCTCGGTCTCCAGTTAGAATCATTAGTAAATGGTGGAGTGTAGACCTAGGTTCAGATTCTATTTTTACCTCCTGAATAAACTGCATACGGTCTCAATTACTTATTTGTAAAATAAATATAATCTACTTTTCGGAGCTGTTATAAGGATTAGAGAAAATGTTTGTAGAATGTCAGATCCTCTGCCCAGCTCTAAGTAAATGGTAGGTAAGTTATTATTGCTGTTATTAATAAGTAGTGTCCGGGCGCCTGGGTGGCTCAGTTGGTTAAGTGACTGCCTTCAGCTCAGGTCATGATCCTGGAGTCCCGGGATCGAGTCCCGCATCGGGCTCCCCGCTCAGTGGCGAGTCTGCTTCTCCCTCTGACCCTCTCCCCTCTCATGCTCTCTCTCACTCTCTCTCTCTCAAATAAATAAATAAAAAATCTTAAAAAAAAAAAAAAGTAGTGTCCATGGAGTGCTTTGACAATATGATATAGACATTGGGCTATATATATATATACATTGAAAAGCATATGATGGATTAAGGAAAGCAAGTGTACAATCCCAGGGGGGAGTTTATAGAGCTTTCTGGAGCAGACCATTTCTGTTTTGTATATTTGCAGACTTGTGAAAATAAGCAAATCTATCTCTCAGTCTGGTCTTTGTAAATAGATTTTGAACACTAACAAAATATTTTTCTTTTCCTTTTATCTTAAGGGTGCTATTTTCCTGGAAGGTGTAACTGTTAAAGGTGTGACTCAAGTAACAACTCAACCAAAGTTAGGAGAGGTACAGCAGAAGTGTCATCAGTTCTGTGGCTGGGAAGGGTAATAAACATTTTCAAGTTTTAAATAAAACTTATTTGTACTCTGCAACATTTAACATTAATGCAAACATTGACTTAGCTTCTTTGCTCCTTGAAGTTTGAATATTTACCTAGAGTGCTTAAAAAGATACTAAACGAGTTTTATCATCAGATTTTTCTCAAGACCAACAATTGAGTCAAAATTAGACTACTAGAAAAAAACAAAAACAAAAAAACAAAAAAAAGTAGACTACTAGACAGCTGAGTCAAAGTTAAATGACTCAAACATGTCTTCCTAACGGAATAGAAAGTTATTTTTGTCACTATCTAGTACTTGTTTTGTGTGTTTGATTCTGCTGCTGATTAATGTTTGGGTTGCCCATATCATTTTGCTAAGGGAGAAGAGGTGAGACTTGAAGACTTGACTGTACCTCATTTTCCAGTTTTTCTGTAATCCAGTTTTCTGAAACCTAGGAGAATCAGCTTTAATTATGTTTTGCCCCCTACTGTGACTTGAAAATATTTATCAGACATTTCATGGGAGGGGATTCAGGAGAGTTCCCTGCTCTAATCTTCTGCACTCAGGTCTTGGTGCGTGGTCATTTCTGTTGGTCATTGCCGTCGGTGGCAGAAAACTGTAGTACAGGCTAGAACATGATGAAACAGGACCGATACTTGTTAAAAATTTCTAATATAAAGAACGTTTTGACTGGTACATACAGATCAGTTAGCCAGAAATAATTTTAACTAAAAGATGAAAATGATGATGAAGTAATACTGATTTTAGAGTTGTGCTAAGCCCATGCCAGTGTACTTTAATCTTGACCTATATTTCTCCTGTTTTGTCACTTCTGGGCATCTTTTGGGCAGAAATTTGCCAACCTTGTAGAGTTATGCCAAGTTGGCAGCGTCGTGATGGAGGAATATGGGGTCCAGAATAATGTAAGATAATTAAGGCAAGCAAGATTTAAACTTCTTCCTGAAGTAGAAGATTTGTAAACATACCTACTTTACTATTAGATCATGAATATTAATATTTAAAAAGCCCAATAGTTACAGTATATAGTGGCAATTAGAAACTTGCTAACTTGAGTCTGAAATGTCTAGAAGATGATAGGTAATGTTTTGTTAGCATTCTTGGGAATGCTGATACTCCAGTTGGCATTAATCTCATAATAGGGAGAATGTTGTGATAAATGTGTGACTAATGTGAGATTGGTTTAAGACGTATTGCTTTGTATGGATGCCAGCCGTAATAGTAATAAAATGTTCTTCTTTAAGGTCTGGATTCCCTGGAGCACAGCCTGTTTCCATGGACAAGCAAAATATTAAACTTTTGGAGCAGAAGCCATATAAAGTAAGCTGGAAAGCAGATGGTACTCGGTAAGTTAGACTTCTAAATAAAGTTATACAAATAACTCTAATGCTTGAAGAATACTTCTTCATTGTTAGACAAGGTTTGTACTCTTGGGACTGTGAATTTCTGACTTGAACAGCAAAATAATCATGTTTCAAATATCATATAACTTTTGTTTTGCTAGTATTCTTAGTTATGTAATTCAGTTTCTCTCATTCTGCTAAATTTTTGGTTTCAGAGTTCTTTTTTTTCTTTTTGTTTTGGTTTTTTTAAAGATTTTATTTTTCAGTAATCTCTGCAGCCAATTGGGGCTCCAGCTCAAAACCCTGAGATCAAGAGTTGCATGCTCCACCTACTGAGCCAGCTGGGTGCCCCCCAGAGTTCTGTTAGTTTGACATAAGTCTATACCAAATTTAAGTTTGAAAGTGTTTTCTCTTGATAATATTGTGCTTTTTGGTATGTCTGCTGCCCACCACCTTGTGTTTAGTGGTTGTTGAGCACTTCTGAAACTAACAGATGTGTTGTTAGTTTATAATCTAAAAATTACCAAGTCTCCCTGATATTTTGTTCCTTCAAATATTTTGTTCCTTTGAATAGTTTTTCTCTTAATCTTTGCTAATACTTTTTGTAATTTTATATACTCTTAAGGGTGTTGTATTCTTACAACAAAGCTTAACTTCAGGTTTCATATTCCTACACTTTTAAATATTTATTAGTATAAATTTAATATTTCCTCAACATTTAACTTTTTCTTTCTCTTTTGTAATCATATTTTCATAGCTTTGCCATATGTATTTTTTTATTCGGCAAATGTTCTAATAGTTGAAGTAATTATTTTAACAGATATTAATATTAGTTTTTTCCTATTAATTTTTTTCATGATAATGAAAATGTTTCAGAATAATTAATATAGCATTTGTATAGTTAGTTTTTTTCCCCAGCTTTATTGAGATATAATTGACATATAACATTATGGAAGTTTAAGGTATACAACATGTTGATTTGATACACTTACATATTGCAAGATGATTACTGTTAGCTAACACCACCGTCACTTCACATAATGACCATTTCTTTTTTGTGGTGAGAATATTTAAGATCTGTTGTCTTAGCAACTTTCAAGTATATGGTATGGTATTTACTATAACCACTATGATGTACATTAGATCCCTGGAACTTACTTGTTTTGTAACTGGAAGTTTGTACCCTTTGACCAATTTCTCCCCATTTCCTCTACCTTCTTAGCCCCTGGTGACCACTGTTCTAGTCTCTGTTTCTGTCAGTTTGGTTTTTTTTTAAGATTCCATATGTAAGTGATAACATATAGTATTTGTCTTCCTCTGACTGACTTATTTCACTTAGCATAAAGTCCTCAAGTTCCATCTGTGTTGTTGTAAATGGCAGAATTTCCTTCTTTCTCATGGGTGAGTAATATTCCATTGTATTTATATAGCACTTCTTTATTCATCTGTTGGTCTTTTAGGTTGTTTTCATATCTTGGCTATTGTGAATAATGCTGCAATAAAAATTGGAATGCAGATATTTCTTTGAGAAGCTATTTTCACATTTTAGTTTTTTAAATGCTATTTTGAAGATGATATAGGTTGCACTTAATTTTTATGAGGAGGCTTTGAATGTCAAAGTGGCAGTTACACCTTTTGTATTATGTTATCTTCATCAGCATTTTGCTTGTGGTGACCTTAAAAGATACATATGAAGATATGGAGTGGGGCAGATAGAACTTGATTTTAATATTAGGTGAATATAATGATACTGTTTCAATATGATATGCTTTTTAGTAATTACATTTTGTTTTTTTAATAGAGAATATATAAAAATATTTTCTTTCATTTGTCTTTGTTGGAAATCATCTTTCCTTTCAACTTAGCATTTTCTAGCTTTTTTTGGGGGGGTATTTCATAGGTAACACAGGTTAATGAAACAAAGTTCAGAAAATAACATAAACGAAAAGAAGAAAATAAAATTAAAGAGTGATTTTATCACCTAGAAGTAACCATTACCATCATTGTGGTGTTGATTTTATTCTTTTGGTTATAAAGCAGTTATATTGGGGTGCCTGGGCTCCAATATACTGGCTCAGTCAGTTGAGCATCTGACTCTTGATTTCAGCTCAGTCTTGATCTCAGGGTCATGAGTTCAAGCACTGCATTGGGCTCCACACTGAGTGTGGAACCTACTTAAAAAAAAAAAAGCAGTTATAGTAATGCTTTTTTTTTTTTTTTTTTTAAATTTTATTTATTTATTTGAGAGAGAGAATGAGATAGAGAGAGCATGAGAGGGGGGAGGGTCAGAGGGAGAAGCAGACTCCCTGCTGAACAGGGAGCCTGATGCGGGACTCGATCCCGGGACTCCAGGATCATGACCTGAGCCGAAGGCAGTCGCTTAACCAACTGAGCCACCCAGGCGCCCTATAGTAATGCTTTGTATAGTGAGTGCAAAGAGTTAAATAACAAGTATGTTTTATATATGTTTAATTTTTCATCTTATTTTGAATTTAAAAATGAACTAATCTAAATAATTAATATTAATACTTGATAAAATTTTAAGTAGTATAGAGACATAAAATGATAAAGTTAGGTTTGCCTTGTGTGCTTCTAGGAGTATTCATTCTACAAGGATGACTCTGTAAGGATGGATACAGTTAAAGATATAGACAGTTTGGATAATGTGTCCCTTCCATGCCCTTCTCCTTATGAATGTATATTTTTGAACGATAAATAAAAATTAACATCGTTGCTTATTTTCAGAATGTTAAAATTATATTTAATTTTTTAGATTAGAGTAAGTTTAGAATCTATTTTATTGGTAGTAAGAATTAGCAGAAGTTAAGTTGTTGATGTGTGTGTGTGTGTGTATGTGTTTGTGTATTTTTTTTTTTTTTTTTTTTTTTTTAAAGTAGGCTCCATGCCCAGTGTGGAGTCCAGTGCAGGGCTTGAACTCATGACCCTGAGTTCAAGACCTGAGCTGAGATCGAGAGTCGAACACTTAACCGACTGAGTCACCCAGGCGCCTCGATATATAACAACTGTGTAACAATGTCTTAAGGTTTATTAATAGATATTTAGTATTGTAACAATGTTTTAGGCTTATTACCTACCTCTGAGTGGAGGAGTGAAAAAGGTGAGGAGCAAAGATACCCATCTCCAGACTTAATACTATAAATGGCCTGAGGATTTGGGAGTGAAGCATAGTTTTGATCTAATGAGTTTTGTATTCTGGATATTTTTTACTTTGTACCTTGTGTTCTCCATAGTATCTAGGCTGTGATCATGGCAAACCTTGGGCAAAATAACAAAGTCTGTAAAATTTGTCATTTGTATTCCACCATCCTACTTTTGTTTTTTTTCCCTTCTTTGCATTTGTATACCCCTTTCCTCATTTCTTCTCAGTACTGTCAGATCTCTAAATGATTAGCTACAGTAATTTGAGCTAACATGTCTCAGTTGATAACGGAAATATCTCATTTCTCATGAAACCGTGCTCCACCAAAGCAAAAGGAGACCTTTTAAGTATTTATTTGAATACCTGCTCTGTCTTAGGATACTTTATTCTGTGAGGAAAAACATTTATGTGAGATAATTTTCTGGACCAGTGCAAAATCTTTTGTAAAGTAGGATTTAAGGCCAATAGCATGTGAGAGGGACTTTCTGTGATTTATAGGGTGAAAAGAGCCTCAGGGAGCTGTAGAATGGTCTAGGAGCTCATGGACTTAGAACAGCAGATTCAAAGCCATGAACCCTAGACTCTATTTATTTACTTATTATTTATTTGTTTGTTTTTATTTTTTAAAATTATTATTTTTTAAAGATTTTATTTATTCGAGACACAGAGATACAGAGAGAGAGAGACCATGAGCAGGGGGAGAGACAGAGGGAGAGGGAGAAGCAGGCTCCCTGTCGAGCCAGGAGCCTGATGTGGGGCTCCATCCCAGGATCCTGGGATCGTGACCTGAGCCGAAGGCAGACGCTTAACCATCTGAGCCACCCAGGCGCCCCTAAAATTATTTTTAATTAGTATATAATGTATTATTGGTTTCGAGGTACAGGTCTGTGATTCATATATATATATGTATATGAATACCCAGTGCTCATTACGTCACATGCCCTCCTTAATTAATTAATTTATTTTTAAAAGATTATATTTATTTATTAGCGTGACAGCATGAGTGGGTGGGGGGGGAGTGTGGACAGAAGGAGAAGCAGACTCCCCACTGAGCCATTAGCCTGACATGGGGCTTGATCCCAGGACCCTGGGATCATGACCTGAGCTGAAGGCAGACACTTAACTGACTGAGCTACCCAGGCGCCCCTATTATTTTTATTTTTTTAGGTAGTCTTCACACCCAACATGGAGCTTGAACTCATGACCTTGAGATTAAGAGTCGTATGCTCAGGGCGCCTACGTGGCGCAGTTGGTTAAGTGTCTGACTCTTGGTTTCTGCTGAGGTTGTGAACTCGGTGTCCTGAGATCAAGCCCCTCTCTGGCTCCGTGCTTGAGATTCTCTCTCCCTCTCCATTTACCCCTCCCACTCATGCTCTCTCTCTCTCTCTCAAATAAATGAATAAGTCTTAAAAAAAAAGTCTTATGCTTACCAACTGAGCCAGCCAGGTGCCCCACTCCATTTTATTTAAAGCCATGTTATGATAGAGTGCGGGACCTCTTTTTATTATCCGTATTCCATGGTTTATTGGCTCTTTATTTATTGTATCTAGCAACAGTATTTAGATCAAAGGATCTCTGAAATTGAGTGTAATATGAGACCTGGATAGAGTTAGCAATAAAAGGTATTGCCCAGGAATTTTGATTAGCCTGGCCAAGGCCTGGGGGCAACAGTGGCAGTTTTGACAGGAATCTCTTGCAGATTCTAAAACATAGGGACTGTGTTTTAGGGACTATTTACTAATTGTAAAGCCAAATTATATAGATAGAAATACAGAATTTCTTAAAAATAGAACAGTGAGAAATTTGTATTAGTTATATAGGTCAATTGATTAAACCACTGTAGTCTCAGAAACAGGTGAAATCATTTTGTTTAATAGAATATTTAATAATTATATGTCTTAACATTTCAGTAAAATCATACTTTTAGAAATGAGATGTCTCCTTCTATTACAGCACACTATTTCTGTCATAGCACTTTTCATTATCAGAAGTTACTTTTTACCTTCTAATTATTTTGCTTCTGTATTTCCTACTATATTGTAAGCTTCACAGTATTAGAGAGCAAGTCTGTCTTTTGTACCTTTATATCAGTGGTAATCAGCAAGACCTTATACTAGTAGATAGTGAATGATTTGAATGAGTGAATGAATAGTATTGGCAGTGTTTTATGCTCTTGAGAGATATGTAGCTTCTGTAGATTGCAGTTTTCATTTTTTATACTTTTCCTCTAAATATATTTACTGATCTTTTGGTTCACTGAATGGATTGAGAAGGGAAGAAAGTTGTATTAGAAAAACTGTACTGAGAAGTAGAAAGAGCACAGGGATAGAAGTTGGAAGACTTAGTTTTAGATCTGTCTTTATCCTTTACTGCTTGAATAAGGTGCATAGTTGATAGTAATATATGCCATCTTTTTTTTTTAAAGATTTTTTTTTTTTATTTATTAGAGAGAGAGAGAGAGAGAGAGAATGTTCGAGCAGGGGGAGGGGCAGAGGGAGAGAGAGAATCTCAAGCACATTCCCCGCTGAGCATGGACCCTGACATGGGGCTCAATCCCATGACCATGAGATCATGACCTGAACTGAAACCGAGTCGGATGCTTAACTGAGCCACCCAGGCGCCCCTTCGCCATCCTTTATTAAATAGCTGTATATGTTTTCTGCTTCAAAGGGTTTATTTGAAGCCTAAATGAGAAAATATGTATAGAAAGGGTTTTTTAAATTGTGGAATACTGTAAATGAAATGTACTGTCAGTTTTCCAATATTAAACATATTAGTGGCCCATGTAGGTAGAGGAGCAAATAAATATATGGGTTCTTCTTCTTTCTTTTTTGAAGATTTTATTTATTTATTTGTCAGAGAGAGAGAGAGCACAAGCAGGGGGAATGGCAGGCAGAGGGAGAAGCAGGCTCCCCGCTGAGCAAGCAGCCTGATGCGGGGCTCGATCCCAGGACTCCAGGATCATGACCTGAGCTGAAGGCAGACACTTAACTGACTGAGCCACCCAGGCGTCCTGGGTTCCTCTTATTTCATGTTTACAAACAATATGTATGATAGTCTTTTCTATCATGGGGTACCTGCTTGTGTGTCTCTTTAATTTCAAAATCTACTTATAGTATATATTAGATATTTTTCCTGTTTTCACTATGTTTTGTACTTTGTTTATAATCCTTAAAAGACGAGCTTTAAATCTGGATTATTGGCAGTAATATTATCACATGAAATATATATGTGTGCACACAAGTTATCTACTTTCTTTCTTGTTAGGTAGTTCTGTTGATTTGTCTAGAGCAGGGGCTGGACAATCCTTATAGTCCAAATCTGGCCCATGGCTTGTTTTTGTAGGGGTCATGAGTTAAGAATGGCATTGATATATGTAAAATTTTTTACTGTGATCTAATATATATAACATAAAATTCACCTGTTTTATTTTTGTCTCCCAGTGCAAACGCCTTCAGATTTTTATTATCTATCTATTTATTTATTGGATTATAATTGATATACAGTATTATATTTCAGGTTTACAACATGGTAATTTGATATTTTAAAAATTCACCATTTTAACATCTTTAAATGTACAGTTCAGTAGCATTTAAGTGTGATCACATTGCTGTGTAAACTGTTTTTATATTTTTGAAGAATGGTTAAAAAAAACATGTGACAGACTGTATATGTAGTTTGTAAAGCTTAAAATATTTATTATCAGGCCCTTTACTGAAGGTTTGCTGACTCTTGGTCTAGATCTATGCTTTCCATTACGCACATGGCTACTGAGCAGTAGAAACATGGCTGGTCCGAATTGAGATGTGCTGTGATTGTAAAATACACACCAGAATTCACACAATTCACAAATAGTAGAATATATCAGTAATTTCTAACATTGATTACATGTTGAATGTTTTGAAGTAAATAGCACATTTTTTTTTTTTTAAAGATTTTATTTATTTATTTGACAGAAAGAGAGACACAGCGAGAGAGGGATAACAAGCAGGGGGAATGGGAGAGGGAGAAGCAGTTTTCCCGCCGAGCAGGGAGCCTGATGCGGGGCTCGATCCCAGGACCCTGGGATCATGACCTTAGCCGAAGGCAGACGCTCAACGACTGAGCCACCCAGGCGCCCCTAAATAGCACATTTTAAAAATTAATTTTACCTATTTCTTTTTTATTGTGGCTACTCAAAAATTTGAAACTACCCATAGGACTCATGTTTTAGTTCTGTTCTGCTGGATAGTGGACTAGACAGAGAAGGACATTACTTTTTTGTCAAATTAAAATGAGATTAGACTGAGGAGGGGCAAGAGGCATGCTAGCTTGATTTGTCATGTCCTATAACTTTAATTATTAAAGAAGTGGTGATTTTACTGTTCAAATTTAGGGATTTCTTTGAGGCAGGGTGGGATCAGAAAGATCACAAAAATGTGTTCAGTATGCCCTTCCAGTTTCCTTGGTGTGAAATGTTGGACAGAATTTCTTAGCCTTTTTTGTCTTGTTTCCCAATCTGTACGATGAAATTAATAATAATTACCCCATAGGCTTATTTTGAGTATTAAGTGAAATAATGTATATAAAGTATCTACCATGGTGCTGGCATATAGTGTTTAATAATTGTTAATTCATTTTTATTTGACTAAATAAACCTCTAATTTCAAACCTTTGTGCATTTGCAAAGGATCCATACAGCATTAGCAAAATCACACGGCAAGTTTAACTGGCTATAAAATTGCTGATGGTTTGTTTGCTTTATAGTTCATGCAAGAAAGAAATTAGGGCACATGCATATGTACGTGTATGAATGATTGAGAGAGAGAGAGAAAGAGAGAAAGAGAATGTGTTAGGTTGGAATCCAGGAGTTATAATGACAATAAATAACCCTGTTCTAGAATTAAGATTTTTTTTGTTTTGTTTTAATTACTAAGCCTCAGTCTCTTTATCTGTAACATGCGAATAATAACCTAAAATTTAGGGATCCATTTATTTTATTTTATTTTTTTTATTTTTAATATTTTATTTATTTATTTATTTGAGAGAGAGAGAATGAGAGAGAGCGAGTACATGAGAGGGGGGAGGGTCAGAGGGAGAAGCAGACTCCCTGCCGAGCAGGGAGCCCGATGCGGGACTCGATCCAGGGACTCCAGGATCATGACCTGAGCCGAAGGCAGTCGCTTAACCAACTGAGCCACCCAGGCGCCCTAGGGATCCATTTAAAAACCTATGCTTTGCCATCCTATTAGTAACTTAGGAAAAATTGAACTCTAAAAGGTAGAGTTGTTGATTGTATAAGGACACTGAATTGTTTTTTTTTTCAAGGTGAACATATCAGATACTCTCAACAGGATGTGGTCAAGTCTTAGTGCAGTGAAGTTTATAGTAAATAGTGAATTTCAAGGCAAAAAGAAAAAGCAATATTTCTGTTTTAATTTTTAAATTCCTTTTCTCCGTTTGTTTCTTTTTCTTGTGGTAAATATTAAAGGAAATAATTTCTTGCTATCTGGAGCATCTTGTTTGAGAAGAGTCCGTTATTTTCCCCTGAGGAGGTATGACTAAACTTCCTTCAGTTTCTTATGCTCCCTTCCTCCTTTCAGGCTCCTTCAGATACATTCTCTGTGCTTTGGGAGAACATGGAGACCTGTGCCAGGAGCCCGCTCCTGAGATACTGCCTTCCTGCTCTCCTAGCATGTTTCTCTTATTTTAATCTCAACCTTTTTATTCTAGTAGCTTTGTCAAAATTACAAATACAGTCTTTTTATTAGATATGTTAAATGCATCAAGATCTAAAGTTTATGCTTCTGATACATTGTTGGATGTTTTTTTTAAGATTTTTAATTTATTTATTTGAGAGAGAGAGCGTGCATGTGCACAAGTATGGGGGAGGAACAGAGGGAGAGGGAGAAGCAAGCTCCTCGCTGAGGAGGGAGCCTGTCGTGGGGCTTGATCCCAGGACCCTGAGATCAGACCTGAGCTGAAGTCAGAAGCTTAACCAACTGAGGCACCCAGGCACCCCACGTTGTGTGAGTTTTAAGAGAAGCAGAAGTACAAAGGCAGTTGGAGGAAGGTGTCAGGCCTTCCTAAGAATCATTTTGAGAAAAATACTGAAATTTCATGTTGGGCATGTGATTAGTGGAAATAGGAACATGAGTAGTTTGTGATTAATAAAAAACCATGAAATTAAAATTGATAGAATATGATATATGACTAGCAAAATATGAAGGTATAAATATTTTGGAGCTATTTTAGATTTAATGATATGTGTGTTCTTATAACTGATTTTAAAAATTTATTTTTTATTTAAACTCATTTGGCATATCGTGATTCATCAGTTGCATATAACACCCAGTGCTCATTACATCACATGCCCTCCTTAATGCCCATCCAAGTTACCCCATCTCCCCTCCAACAACCATCAGTTTGTTTCCTATAGTTGAGGCTTTTATGGTTTGTCTCCCTCTCTGATTTTGTCTTATTTTATCTTTCCCTCCTTCCCCTATGATCTTCTGTTTTGTTTCTTAAATTCCACATATGAGTGAAATCATATGATAATTATTTTTCTCTGATGACTTATTTCACTTAGCATAATACCCTCTAGTTCCATCCACGTTGTTGTAAATGGTAAGATTTCATTTTTTTGATGGCTGAGTAATATTCCATTGTGTGTGTGCATGTGTGTGTATACACACACACATAGTACATCTTCTTTATCCATTCATCTGTTGATGGATAACTGATTTTTTTAATGAATGTATTATATAAACTTAAATAATAATACAGAATAACAGGTCTGAGTCTTCCATATCTAAAAAGTAATATTTAAGTCTTAGAGGTTCAATGACATATTTGGAAATTAGAACCAACATTAACACTTAAAGTTAGGTGAAAAATTAGGCAAAATGAGTTTTGGAAGTTATTGTGAAACTGAGCTTAGCAGCTCTAAATAAACTAAAAAGAGAGGCAGCATCATGTGTTTAAGAGTATATTGCTTTTGAGGAAGACAGGTGGTATTTATAGTTTGGTCTTTGAACTTTGTAACTCCATGCCTTGCATAAAGTAAGCAAATTTTGAGCCTTAGTTTTCTCATATGTTAAATAAAAATAATAGTCTTGGGGTTGTAAGTATGTAGTGAAATGTTGATATGAAGTGCCTTCTACAATAACCCTGATGTACAGTAGATGCTAATATATATATATATATATTATGAAATACTTTTTATTTGTTTTATTTTTATTTTTTAAATTTTATTGTTATATTAGTCACCATACAATACATCATTAGTTTTTGATGTGGTGATACATGATCCATTATTTTCGTATAACACCCAGTGCTCCATGCAGTACGTGCCCTCCTTAATACCCATCACCGGGCTAACCAATCCCCCGTCCCCCTCCCCTCTAAAACCCTGTTTGTCTCTCAGAGTCCATAGTCTCTCATGGTTCATCTCTCCCTCCAATTCCCGCACCCCCATTTTTCCCTTCCTTCTCCTAATGTCCTCCATGCTATTCCTTATGTTCCACAAATAAGTGAAACCATATGATAATTGACTTTCTCTGCTTGACTTATTTCACTTAGCATAATCTCCTCCAGTCCCATCCATGTTGATGTAAAAGTTGGGTATTCATCCTTTCTGATGGCTGAGTAATATTCCACTGTATATATGGACCACATCTTCTTTATCCATTCATCTATTGAAGGACATCTCTGCTCTTTCCACAGTTTGGCTATTGCGGACATTGCTGCTTTGAACATTGGGGTGCATATGGCCCTTCTTTTCACTACATCTGTGTCTTTGGGGTAAATATCCAGAAGTGCAATTGCTGGGTCATAGGGTAGCTCTATTTTTAAATTTTTGAGGAATCTCCACACTGTTTTCCAAAGTGGCTGTACCAACTTGCATTCCCACCAACAGTTTAAGAGGGTTCCCCTTTCTCCACAACCTCTCCAACATTTGTTGTTTCTTTCCCTGTCCATTTTTGCCATTCTAACTGGTGTAAGGTGGTATCTCAGTGTGGTTTTGATTTGGATTTCCCTGATGGCTAATGATGATGAACATTTTTTCATATGTCTGTTAGCCATTTGTATGTCTTCTTCAGAGAAGTGTCTTTTCATATCTTCTGCCCACTTTTTGACTTGATTATTTGTTTTTTGGGTGTTGAGTTTGAGAAGTTCTTTATAGGTCTTGGATACCAGCCCTTTATCTGTAGTGTCATTTGCAAATATCTTCTCCCATTCTGTGGGTTGCCTCTTTGTTTTGTTGACTGTTTCCTTTGCTGTGCAGAAGCTTTTTATCTTGATGAAGTCCCAAAAGTTCATTTTTGCATTTGTTTCACTAGCTTTTGGAGATGTATCTTGAAAGAAGTTGCTGTGGCCGATGTCAGAGAGGTTACTGCCTATGTTCTCCTCTAGGATTTGGATGGATTCCTGTCTCACATTGAGGTCTTTCATCCACTTTGAGTTTATCTTTGTGACTGGTGTTAGAGAATGGTCGAGTTTCATTCTTCTGCATGTGGCTGTCCAATTTTCCCAGCACCATTTATTGAAGAGACTGTCTTTTTTCCATTGCATGTTTTTTCCTGCTTTGTCAAAGATTATTTGACCATAGAGTTGAGGGTCCATATCTGGGTTCTCTATTCTGTTCCATTGGTCTATATGTCTGTTTTTGTGCCAGTACCATGCTGTCTTGGTGATCACGGCTTTGTAATATAGCTTGAAATCGGGCAACGTGATGACCCCAGCTTTGTTTTTCTTTTTCAACATTTCCTTGGCGATTCGGGGTCTTTTCTGATTCCATACAAATTTTAGGATTGTTTGTTCCAGCACTTTGAAAAATGTCATTGGAATTTTGATCGGGTTGGCATTGAAGGTATAGATTGCTCTGGGTAGCATAGACATTTTAACAATGTTTATTCCGATCCATGAGCA
This sequence comes from Phoca vitulina, assembly GCF_004348235.1. Taxonomy (NCBI): domain Eukaryota; kingdom Metazoa; phylum Chordata; class Mammalia; order Carnivora; family Phocidae; genus Phoca; species Phoca vitulina. The sequence goes on from NW_022589714.1 coordinate 3,261,090, forward strand.
TGGAATATTTTTCCATCTTTTTGTGTCTTCTTCAATTTCTTTCATGAGTGTTCCGTAGTTCCTAGAGTATAGATCCTTTACCTCTTTGGTTAGGTTTATTCCGAGGTATCTTATGGTTTTTGGTGCTATTGTAAATGGAATCGTTTCTCTAATTTCTCTTTCTACAGTTGTGTTGTTAGTGTATAAGAAAGCAACTGATTTCTGTGCATTGATTTTGTATCCTGCCACATTACTGAATTGCTGTATGAGTTCTAGTAATTTGGGGGTGGAGTCTTTTGGGTTTTCCACGTAAAGTATCATGTCATCTGCAAAAAGAGAGAGTTTGACTTCTTCTTTGCCAATGTGAATATCTTTTATTTCTTTTTGTTGTCTGATTGCTGTTGCTAGGACTTCTAGTACTATGTTGAACAATAGTGGCGAGAGTGGGCATCCTTGATGTGTTCCTGATCTTAAGGGAAAGGCTCTCAGCTTTTCCCCATTGAGGATGATATTCACTGTGGGTTTTTCATAGATGGATTTATGAACTTGAAGAATGTTCCCTCTATCCCTACACTCTGAAGAGTTTTAATCAGGAAAGGATGTTGTATTTTGTCAAATGCTTTTTCTGCATCAATTGAGAGGACCATGTGGTTCTTCTCCCTCCTCTTATTAATGTGTTCTATCACATTGATTGATTTGCGCATGTTGAACCACCCTTGCATCCCGGGGATAAATCCCACCTGACCGTGGTGGATGATCCTTTTAATGTATTGTTGGATCCTATTAGCTAGGATTTTGTTGAGGGTTTTGGAATCCATATTCATCAGAGATATAGGTCTGAAATTCTCCTTTTTGATGGGGTCTTTGCCTGGTTTGGGGATTAAGATAATGCTGGCCTCATAGAATGAGTTTGGAAGTTTTCCTTCTGTTTCTATTTTTTGAAACAGCTTCACTAGAATAGGTATTATTTCTTCTTTGAATATTTGGTAGAATTCCCCAGGGAATCCATCAGACCCTGGACTCTTGTTTTTTGGGAGGTTTTTGATCACTGCTTCAATCTCGTTACTGGTTATTGGCCTATTCAGGTTGTCAATTTCTTCCTGTTTCAGTCTTGGCAGCTTATAGGTTTCCAGGAAGGCCTCCATTTCATCCAGATTGCTCAGTTTATTGGCATATAGTTGTTGATGATAATTTCTAATAATTGTTTCTATTTCCTTGGTGTTCGTCGTGATCTCTCCCCTTTCATTAATAATTTTATTAATTTGGGTCCTTTCTCTTTTCTTTTGGATAAGTCTGGCCAGTGGTTTATCGATCTTATTAATTCTTTCAAGGAACCAACTTCTAGTTTCGTTGATCTGATCTATTGTGTTTCTGGTTTCTAATTCATTGATGTCTGCTCTAATTTTAATTATTTCTCTTCTAATGCATGGCTTAGGCATCGTTTGTTGCTTTTACTCTAGTTCTTTAAGGTGTAGAGTTAGTTGGTGAATTCGGGATTTTTCTATTTTTTGAGTGAGGCTTGGATGGCTATGTATTTCCCCCTTAGGACCGCCTTTGCAGTATCCCATAGGTTTTGGACTGATGTGTTTTCGTTCTCATTGATTTCCATGAATTGTTTAAGTTCTTCTTTGATTTCCTGGTTGACCCAAACATTCTTGAGCAGAGTGGTCTTTAGCTTCCATGTGTTTGAATTTCTGCCAAATTTTTTCTTGTGATTGAGTTCCAGTTTTAAAGCATTGTGGTCTGAGAATATGCAGGGAATAATCTCAGTCTTTTGGTATCGGTTGAGACCTGATTTGTGACCCAGTATGTGGTCTATTCTGGAGAAAGTTCCATGTGCGCTTGAGAAGAATGAGTATTCTGTTGTTTTAGGGTGGAATGTTCTGTAAATATCTATGAGGTCCGTCTGGTCCAATGTATCATTCAAAGCTCTTGTTCCCTTGTTGATTTTCTGTTTAGATGGTCTGTCCAGGAGTATTGAGGTCTCCTACAATTAATGTATTGTTATCAATATGACTCTTTATTTTGGTTAACAGTTGGCTTATGTAGATGGCTGCTCCCATGTTGGGGGCATAGATATTTACAATTGTTAGATCTTCTTGTTGGATAGACCGTTTAAGAATGATATAGTGTCCTTCTGTGTCTCTAATTACAGACTTTAGTTTAAAATCTAATTTGTCTGCTATAAGAATTGCTACCCCAGCTTTCTTTTGAGGTCCGCTGGCATGGAAGATGGATCTCCATCCCTTCACTTTCAGTCTGGATGTATCTTTAGGTTCAAAATGAGTCTCTTGTAGGCAGCATATGGATGGGTCCTGTCTTTTTATCCAATCTGCAACCCTGTGCCGTTTTATGGGAGTGTTTAGGCCATTCACGTTGAGAGTGATTATTGAAAGATATGAATTAATTGTCATCATGTTGCCTGTGAAGACGTTGTTTTTATAGATTGTCCCTGTAAATTTCTGTTGTAGATCACTCTTGGGGTCTTTCTCCTTTTATAGAACCCCCCTTAATATTTCTTGCAGGGCCGGCTTAGTGGTCACATATTCTTTCAGTTTCTGCCGGTCGTGGAAGCTCTGCATCTCTCCATCCATTCTAAATGACAGCCTTGCCGGATAAAGTATTCTTGGCTGCATGTTCTTCTCATTTAGTACCCTGAATATGTCTTGCCAGGCCTTTCTGGCTTGCCAGGTCTCTGTGGATAGGTATGGCGTTATTCTGATGTTCCTCCCTCTGTACGTAAGGAATCTCTTCCCCCTAACTGTCCTTAAGATGGTTTCCTTGGTTCTGAGATTTGCAAGTTTTACTATTACATGCTGGGTGTTGCCCTGTTTTCCTTGACCTTGGGAGGGGTCCTCTCTGCCTCTAGGACTCGAATGTTTGTTTCATTCCCCAGATTAGGGAAGTTCTCAGCTACGATTTGCTCAAATACATCTTCTAGTCCTCTCTCTCTCTCTCTCCACTCCCTCCGGGATTCCAATTATTCTGACATTGGAACACTACATGGTGTCACTTATTTCTCTGATTCTATTTTCATGGATTCTGAGTTGTTTTTCCCTGGCCTCCTCTTTTCCCTTTTTATCTATTATATTGTCTTCCAGGTCGCTTATTCGTTCTTCTGCCTCAGTTACCCTAGCTGTTAGATTATCTAGATTGGATTGGATCTCACTGATAGCATTTTTAAGTTCTGCCAATTCAGCTTTCATTTCTGCCCTTAGAGACTCTATGTTGTCATTAATTGATTTCTCCATTCTAGCCATTGTCTTCACAATTGCTAGCCTGAATTCCATCTCCGACATCTTGGTTATATCTGCATCCATTTGTAAATCTGCAGCATAAGTCATGATCTCTGAGTCTTTCTATTTTGGGGGTTCCTCCTCCTAGTCATTCTGTTGATGGGTGTTTGAGGGAATGTAGAGAGTCCAAATTATTGACCAGAACCCAAGCAAGATGCACCTGTTTTCTTGGGACCTTAGGGTTGCTGGCCTCTTGTTTTCCCAGCCTGTCTTCTGGGGAAGGGGCCTGCCCTGCTGTTACTCAGGCAACCCTGTTTGGGCGGAGTTGCCCCGCCCCCCTGTGGTGGGGGATGGGCTCGGTGGGAATCAGTTTTCGGGGCTTTTGTTCTCTGGGGGCTTTCCCTGGTGGCTTTCCGCGTCTCTTCCGTGAGTCAGAGCAGAAGAGACCGTTTCCAACCCTCTGCCTCAGAGCAGAGAGATCTCAGTCTGTTCTTCAGTGAGCTCTCCAGGCCACACTGTCTCCGTTTCTGTCTGTGCTGCTGTAAACTGCAGCGTCCTGGGTTGTGCATCCCTCCACAGCGCCCCCAGTCCTGCCTCCAGGTCGGAGCACGTCTCTGCCCTTTGTGCTTCTAAAACGGCCAGCCGCTCCCAGTTCGCCCGTGAGATCCCACCGTTCTGGGTTTCCGCCCCGGGGGCTGCCCTAAAGTCCTTTCCCCGCCGCTACCGGTGAGTCTGTGCCGGGCCGCAGTGCTGTGAGGCTGTCGCTCACCGGTGGTGTAGGATCCCCACGGACAGGCTCCCTCCCTCTGCCATTTATCCTCCGATATCTGCCCGCGGAATCAGGGCTCCCCGCTTGGTACCTCGAAACCAACTGCCTGCGATATTGTTTGTAGAGATCCAGATCTTCTTACATCTCAGGCTGGTTTCATGAGTGCTCAGAGTGGTCTGGTAGATATCCAGCTCAATTCTGGGGACCAGTTGAAATAGGGTCCCCTACTCCTCCGCCGTCTTTCCTTCTGCCTCTAATATATTTTTTAAAGTAATTATTGATAGGTATGTACTTACTGTCATTTTGTTAATTGCTTTCTGGTTTTGTAGTTCTCATTGTTCCTTTTTTTTTTTCTCTTACACTTTTTTTTTAATATTTATTTATTTGACACAGAGAGAGCCCAAGCAGGGGCAACGGCAGGCAGAGGGAGAAGCAGACTCCCTGCTGAGCAGGGAGCCCGATGCGGGACTCGATCCCAGGACCCTGGGATCATGACCTGAGCTGAAGGCAGACGCTTAACCAACTGAGCCATCCAGGCGCCCTCTCTTACTCTCTTTATGATTGATGACTTTCTGTGTTATGCTTGGCTTTCTTTCTCTTTATTTTTTGGGTTTGTGGTTGCCATGAGATTCATATATGACATCCTAAGTATATAGCAGTCCATATTAAGTTGATGGTCGCTTAAATTTGAACACATTCTAAGAGAACTTCTTTTTCTCATAAGGCCTGTTTAGTGGTGGATGAACTCCTTTAATTCTTGTTTGTCTGGGAAACTCTTTATCTCTCCAGTTCTGAAAGATAAACTTGCTGTGTAGCTTAGTCTTGGTTGTAGGTTTTTTCCTTTTAGCTCTTTAAATATATCATGCCACTCTTTTCAGACCTGGGAGGTTTCTGTTGAAAACTCAGCCTAGCCTCAGTTTCCCTTGTACATAACTTTTTCTTCTCTATTGCTGCTTTTAAAATTCTTTCTTTAACCTTTGACATTTTAATTATTGTATGTCCTCATGTGGACCTCCTTGGGTTCATCTTGTTTGGAACTCTTTGTGCTTCCCCAACCTGGATGTATGTTTCCTTGCCCAGGTTAGGGAAGTTTTTAGCTATTATTTATTCAAATAAGTTTTCTGCCCCTTTCTCTCTCTCTCCTACTTCTGGACCCCTATAATGTGAGCTAATATATTTTTAAAATGAAACCTGTATTAACAAATAATTATTGATATACTTGGGCATAACCTACTATTTTGGGGTGTGTGTGTGCATGCACATGTATGTTGTCAAGAAATCATAACATTGGAAGGAAAGAAAGCTTTTACCTTGTAAAAGGCCATATTGCATAGTAACTGAGATAACAGACTGTGAGTCAGACTGCCCAGGTTAAAATTCTGACTCATCATATTACTACCTTTGTGATCTCAGTTTCCATATTTATAAAATGGGGGTAATACTAGAATTAATTCTTGGGATTTGTGATAATTAATTGAGTTAATTAATATATGCAAAATAGTTTCTAATTGTGCCTGGCATTTGCCTTTGCTGTTGTTATTTTTCTTTGTTATAGAAAGGAAGCTATTTAACCCAAAGTTTTAAATATGTAAAAGTTTTTTATTGTGTTTCTGAGCTACTGTCTGTAACCTAGTACAGTGTTCATATTTTTCTTGGAGGTTTTCCAATTTTTTTTTTTTTAAGATTTTATTTATTTATTTGAAACAGAGACACACACACACACCCACAGAGATGGAGAGAAGTACAAGCAGAGTGGGGGGTGCAGAGGGAGAGGGAGGAGCAGACTGCCCACTGAGCAGGGATCCTGATGCTGGGCTAGATCCCAGACCCTGAGACCATGGCCTGAGCCAAAGGCAGATGCTTAACCGACTGAGCCACCCAGGCGTCCCTCAAAATTGTTTTTAAAACTTCCATATGTAACATTCAAATGAAAGCTTATTAAAACATGTAGCTTCTTTCAAATTTATGTAGGATCTTTAATACTTTGTTTAATACTTGTTAAGTATTAATGTCCAACTAATACTTAAAATGGGAAAAACACTTTAGATACTTAAAACTGAAAGTTTTAAGTCCCCGCATCCCCTCCCCCCTCCAAGGGAAATTACTGCTTCAAAGAATAGGGCTTTTGTTATTCATTGCTTCATTATTAGAGAAACTAAACCAAGTCACTGTGCCAAAAGGAGACATGTACTTTCCCCACATGGCTTACAACATTATTACTCTATTTTTTGTCAACTTAATTTATGTATAGCACATAGTTCATTGAGTTTTGACAGAGGCCTCCATGAAAGCACTGCTGTAGTCAAGACACAGAATATTCTGTTGTTCTAAAGGTTTTCTCCTATCCTTTTATAGACTATCTCTTTTCTGCCACTGGCCCTAGTCAGCTAGTAGTTTACTTTTTGTCATTATCAGGTCCCTTTGCATTTGTTAGAATTTTGTATACATGGAATCATATAGTGTGTACTCTTGTGTCTGACTTTATTCTCTCAATATAATAGTTTTATAATGATTCTAAAAACCTGTATATTAATTAGTAACAATTCCTTTTTATTGAATATTATTACAGTATATGAATGTACTATATTTTGTTTATTCACCTGTGATTGATATTTGGCATGTTTCTGGTATTTGGCCATTTTAAGTGAAGTTGCTGTGTACATTTGTGTGCAAGTAAGTCTGTGTAGAGATGTTTTCATTTAAATTTTTTCTTTTATGGTTCATACTTTTTGTGTTCTAAGAAATATTTGTTTTCTTCAAGGTTGCAGGATTTTTTCTTAATTTTTTTTTTTTCTAGAAGTTTTATACATTGGGCTGTGATACATTTTGATTTAATTTTTGTATATGTGTTAGGTAAGGGTCAATGTTAATTTTTTTCCCCAATGAAAATGAGATAATTAAAGCAATTAGTATACCGTTTAAGCATGTGATTAAATGAAAGAATACACTATTTAATGAGATAGCATAAACAAAGTGTAATATATCCAGGGAATTTAGAACTTGACCCATGGGAGAATTCCAATGGTAGAATCTGGAAAAATAATCTGTATTGGTCATAGTAGAGTTGCAGAGGAGGGGAAAGTCTATTATAGTTGTGTGTAAATTCATTATAAGCAGAAGTGATATCAGGGTATTGCAGATGGAGTTGGAATTGAACTGTTGTGAAATTGTGAAATATTGCCTTTTCACAGATTCTGAAGAATATTCTGGGAAAAGATAATTAGAACTTTTATAATAGAATTTCTCTGTGTAGTTAATTAGCAGAATTTGTAATGCAGTAAAAAGAAATGATCTGTCTTCAAAATTCATTCATTCAAAATTAATTCCAACATCCATTTGAAAATGAAGATTTAGAACTATGTTAAACGTTTTAGAATTAATCTCAAATTTTATTTCCCCCCTCAAATTTTACTTTAATTCCTTCTTTTTAATCTGGAGATTAAATAGTATAAATTTAATTTCAGCTGTTTCTGAATTATTATCAAGGTAAAAGCCAAATTATTATTTTTTATAACTATTATTGTCATGAAGGTAGCAAAGTAAAAGATAATAGCTTAGGCTATGTTGACAATAGGAAAAGTGTAAGGTTATGGGAATAATTTGTAATAGAAAAGCAAAAGCCTTTATTATTCTTTTTTCTTTTTTTTAAAGATTTTATTTATTTATTTTAAAGATTTTATTTATTTATTTGACAGAGAGAGACGCAGCGAGAGAGGGAACACAAGCAGGGGGAGTGGGAAAGGGAGAAGCAGGCCTCCCACGGAGCAGGGAGCCCCGATGCGGGGCTCGATCCCAGTACCCTGGGATCATGACCTGAGCTGAAGGCAGCCGCTTAACGACTGAGCCACCCAGGCGCCCCTATTTTTTCTTTATTTTTCATATTTTTTACAAACCCTTTTGTTGAGGGCTGACTTTCAATAGATCGCAGCAAGGGAGCTGTTCTGCTACCTACGAAACCCCTGACCCAGAAGCAGGTCGTCTACGAATGGTTTAGCACCAGATTGCCCAGGAAGGTGCTGTGTGTGACAGGTGAGGGGGCCGCCCCCTTTCAGGCCTCGCCAGGTTTCCTGGGAGGATGGGCTCTCCGCACCCAACCCAAGGGACGCACAGTGGGGCATGCCATGCCATGCGGGACACTGGGGGCCTGCCGGTGGGGGTGGTGGGGACTGGCTATCCAACGCCAACGGAGGCTCCAAAGTGGTGCCCTATAGTTACGCCCGGGTGGCATACTGACTGAGAGGTGTTCAGTCATAATCCCACAGATGGTAGCTTTGCCCCATAAAAGCAAAAAGCCTTATTCTGAATTGATAATCATGATGAAGGCAAGCTCCATGAGGGTTCAGGTTTTTGTCTTTTTAAAAAAAAAATATGAATGACTTATTTTTGTGCCTTTTAAAGAGATTCCTCCCTCAGACCCCCCTCCCCCTCCCCTCCCCCATCCTCCCTCCCTCCCCCCTCCCCCATCCTCCC
>NW_022589714.1:3274543-3357646 GCF_004348235.1 Phoca vitulina
ATCTCATGACCCTGAGATCATGACCTGAGCGGAAATCAAGAGTCAACAACTGAGCCACCCAAGCGCACCTACATTTTTTTTTGAAGTAGGCTCCACGCCCAGTGGGGCTTGAACTCATGACCCTGAGATCAAGGGTCACATGCTCTACTGACTGAGCCAACTAGGCACCCCAGGATTTTTGTCTTTTTAACCATTGTGTCCCCAGTGCCTAGAATAGTGCCTAGCACATGATAGGCACTCAGTAAATATTTATTGAATGAAGTGGTCAGTGAAAAGCTGCTAATGTCTTCACATGAAAGACACGGTGGTTGTGAAATTTTTAACATTTAAAAAATTACAACTCCATGTCACATTCAATTTCCAAACAAAAATGTAAACCATTTAGCAAAAGAAAAAAGTATATTTCAAGGAAAATGATACACTAGGACAGAATTTAAAGCTAGATTTAAGAAACAACTACTTTTGTTTGGATTTATGTAATAAAGGGATGATCTGTTCCCATAGAGTTGTTGTAAAAGGATTAAATGAAGTAATTAAAGCACTTTGCATTCAGTAGATAGTTGGTAGAGAAAAGATAGCAATATATGCGTATACTTACCTTTTGACTTAATATCTAATACACACACACACATATACAAGCATACCCGGCTTTAAGAAAAATTGTATGTATAAGGTAAATATGGGACTTGGATTACAAGGGGAATTATTGCAGGAATTAAAAAAAAACCACTTAGGCATTTATGGAAATGCAATTTATAGTCAGCTTTTTATAACACATCTATTTAAGTAAGCGAGATACATTTACATAATTCTTCTTGGAGGAAATTGTAGACAGATTCATTCTTTCTGAACCCTGGTCTGGGAATCCCCTTTTTTCATCCATTCAGAAATTACACTGAAAGCTCATACCTCAAGGGTCTGTCAAGTGTCAAATGGATCAGGAGTGCTTAAGACAGAATCCCCAGCTTTAAATTTTCATCTAATCCAAGGTTCAGCAAATGTTTTTTGTAAGGGCCAGATAGTAAATATTTTTAGTTTTATGGACCATGTTGTCTGTCTCAACTATTTGTACTCTGCCATTATAGCACAAAGGCAGCTATATTCTGGTATTCTTACATAAACAAATGACTGTAAGTGTGTTCCAATAAAACATTATTTACAAAAGCAGGTAGCAGGCCGCATTGGGCCTTTGGTTCAAAGTTTGACAATCCATGATTGGATATATTCTCCTTAAAAGACTTACATCTTAAATGTGCTTTCCTTTTTTTATGAGAAAGTGTAAAAGTGAGGAAAACATAAGTTTAATGTAAAATATTTTTGTTTTAAAATTTGCTTTGCTAAATTATAAGAGTTGAAATAAGTTTTTCTTCCTGTTAATCGTAAGTCATTGGTAAGCTCCTGGTATTTTGGCAAGATGTTTTATGTAAGTAACTCATGAAATGTATGAATTTGAAAGGAAAATTAAGCCTTTTTTTCCCCATAAAAATCATGTCCCATGCCTTTGTTATAATAGAGTCTTCCATGTGTGGTCATGGTATATATGTCCTGATAATGTACTTAGTGACTTATAGGAATAGCTTTTGTATGGATAATAAACTAATTATAGTGTGTTCAGGTAGCTTTTATATTTGCTGCTGTAACGATTTTTATACAGAACAGTGTAATTAAGGTAGTTGGTAGCTTGCTTGGGTCCCTTGGTATGTATCTCATTAATGATGTTTGTAGCAGATGTTTATTCTAATGACTGGAGCTGAATGTTCAGACAGGAACAGTGAGGATAAGGTAATGAGACGCTAGACCAAAAAAGTCTTACATACTGAGAAGAATATTAAAGAGGTTTCAGATGTCTCTGGAATAATTTTCAGTGAACTACAAACAAAACCAAAATATGTTTTACACTGTTTAGGAACAGAATGAGTAAATCAAATTATGGTCAATTAAGTTATGTGTATACTACTTTAATTTAGATTTGTTCACTTAGCTGTTTTTCAGTTCCACTTGAGGGAAGAGGTTAGAGCAAATACAAATTTCTCTTTAGTTCTGTTTTTCTCTTGACTGCCAAGCAAATTGTTCATTATAATATGTAACATAAGAACTTTGAATATTGGTATTAATAAGAATTATCTCTTATTTACTAAGAAGTATTAATTATAGCCATAAAATTTTTGAACTGTTTTAGGAAAACTTAAGAGTTTTGTGGAAGTGTCTAAGGGGCCAGAATCCAGAAAATAAGGTATTTGCTTCAGTCGTACAAGTAGATAGTGGCAAAATCAGCCATACAACTCTGGTCTTCTGTTCCTAGCTTTTTTCTTTATTGGTCTGTATTCTAGTATTTGGGCTTTTAAAATTTGGTTTATCGTAGCTTTTTCTTATTATACAGATGACTAATCTTGGGGCTTACTAAATGTTTAGCATCATACTTCTGGTGATAAGCAGAAACCCTTAGAATGTAGAACAGATTACATCACTTACAGACTCCAGCCCTGTTTTTTACAGTAGTTTCATTGGAACCTACTGGGAGGGAGCCAGGCCAGTTTTCTTGCAACTGGGAGGGATACAATAATGCTATGACTCCTGTGTTTCTCTTTGATCATGGAGAAGGGAGACTTAACAAAGAGTGATTAGAGGTCAATCAGAAACACTGTTTAATGATCTGAAGCTGTAGTTTATATCTGGTGGTAAATTGGTTAAAAAAGAAAGTGGCAGAACTCATTTTACTCCTTTAAGCCCAACTCTTACTTGGAGCCCACTATATAAAATAAGTCAAAGTGGTACCACTTTTGTTGTTGCACATTTCCAGAGAGCATGTGGGGTTGCACGTGGTGGTCTCTAATGTCATGATGGGACTTCTTAGGGCAACAAACACCACTAGGTGTGTGGGTCACATTACCATCATGATTATATTACCATATAGGATACTTTTATTAAAAAAATTTCAGAGATCCAAATTCATTAGGCCTTGCCTGGTTTGGAGAATATGCTTTGAGAAGCACCCTAGTTGGTTCTGATTTCTAGCCAGGTTTGGGAGCTACTGATCTTAGCACCTTGTGGAATACAGTGTAAAAATTAGTGATCTGAATCAGAGTAATGTTTAGCCAGCCATTGAGTTGAGGATATGGCTGAGAATTTGATCATTAATTGATTAAAGGTCATGCATATAAAATGCTTAGTACAATGTTCAGTAGACGTTAGTTATTGTTGTCATAGCTAAAGACTCCTTGGAAAACTGTTTTTACATGGGAACCAACATTTTGTTTCCTAGAGTCCACTCACAATTCTCTTAGGGTGTGGTGTAGTTACTGTACAAGAAGAAAACTGGGTATTGGTCAAAAAAAGTCTAATATCTTAAAACCCAACTTTTAAAATAGATACCAGCTGGTCACATCCTTAGGATTTACTAATGGATAAAAAGATCCTTTAAATATTAGCTTCTTTGGTTAAATGCTAAATATGATAGTTATTCCTAATTAATAGAGATATTGTGTCTGAAGTGGTACCTAAAAATAAAAATCAAGTGAATTCAATACCTGTTACCAAATCTGGCTGAGAACTCTTATAGCTAAACAGATACAGGTAAAACCTAAGTTGCAAACATAGGTGCAGCCCCAAGGTAGAATTTGCAGTTGCCCATATTCCAGGGGTAGCAAACATCTGGAACTTTGAAATATTAAAGAAAAAAAATCCTTTTTTTGGTTAATATTTCTAAAAATATATTTTATTTTATTTTATTATTTTTTTAAGAATTTATTTATTTATTTGACACAGACATAGCGAGAGAGGAATACAAGCAGGGGGAATGGGAGAGGGAGAAGCAGGCTTCCTGCTTCAGGCTTCCTGGTCAATAGATATTTATTGAACATTTACTATATGCCAAAATTAGAACTAAACTGTATGATTATTTTTATATAATTTTTTTATCTTAACATGAGCATTTTCCATTTTTAAAGTATACTTTTAAAAATATTGCTTAATTGCTGTCAAGATAAAATTATTTGCTTCCTATTGAGGCATTTAGACCGTTTTGTTTTTTTGTTAGAAATAACTGTAATGATCTCCTTATACCCATCTTTGTGTAGGTTATGATAAATATAGTACTTCAATACTTAAAGTACTTAGGTACTTAGATAAAGAATATAGAAACTTCAGAAGTTGATATACTTTGCTAAAGGCTGTGTGGTACACCCCAAATGCCATTGCCTAAAAGAGCCCATTTCACTGCATCTTCAGCAGTTTTGGGTAGTTTCATAAATAATGATGTAGCCAAGTTGATAATGAAAAATAAAATTTTGTTATTGCTTTAATTAGCGTTTTTTTAAAAAGTTAGTGTGGTTGCTGGAATTTATTATGTATTTTGGCTATAGTAACATTTTTTTAGCAATAATTTTTTTTAACAGTTAACACTTGTTGAGTTCTTATGTATACTAGACATTGTTCTGAGTACTTTACACAGAGTATCTATCTCATTTAATGCACACACTCTATGACGTGTAGATACTGTTATTATCCTGGTTTTATGAATTAGGAAAATGAGGCACATAAAGGTAAGTAAGTATTCCAAATCTATATTATTATTTAAGTAACAGGACTGGGATTTGAATGCAGGTGGTCAGGCTGCAGAGCCTAGGATCCTTACCACTGTACTATATTATAAACATATTTCTTTTTTTCTATATTGCCAGATGATGTATTCATTATTCTTTTTTCAATATCTCTTTGGTTATTTTTGCTGTTTTATTCTTATAGGTGCATTTTTGTCTTAGTTCATACTTACTCTGATATTGTCTGCCTTATAAAACATTATATAGGGAGATTAAAAGTTCTTCTTGTGAGAACTTTTATCCCACTCCTTGGGATAATCAGTGTTAAGAGTTGGATGTTTGGTTCCTGTAGACATTAGATACATTCATCTACTTGTCTGCTACCTTCTTCTCTCACTGCCTGATCCTCCATAAATGGGATATGATAATACTGTTCTATTATAAGTAACCTATAGAAAAACTTTATCAATTTTCCTCATACTGTTTTGTGATGGTAATTGGAATAGCATTGCAACTTTCACTTAATGGGAAAATCAATATGTTTGCAGAAATAATATTTTTTTGCTTTACTAGGTAACTATTAAGTGAGTATAGGCCTTATAAGGTGTCAGAGACAATACAATACACTGTAGGAAAACAAAATAGAATTCCTCCCTGAAGCAGCTTTAAGATACAAGAGTTGTCGTAAAACTGAATAGTACAAGACAATAAATAAGAGAGATACCAAAGCGCTACTAAGGAGCATTACTTGATATTCCATATGAAATATGAGTGCTCATTGTGATTTTAGGAGTGTAATATTGGATGTCCTAGATGGTTTTGAAATTTTGATAGTGGAATAAATAAGAGATACAAACACGTTTGTTATTTAGTATTGAAGAATGCTACTGACCAGACTGAAGAACATTTGCCTCCTACCCCTATTGTAGCTCTGGAGCTGTCTGTTAGAGGAGATGTTAAATGGATTTCATACTTATTTTTTCACAATTCCATCATATTTTCAGGACTGGTTATTTGCTCAAGTGCTGTAGTCTGTTATGTGTGATTATAGAAATGGCAACTACTAGTTTGGGTATAAAAGGGAAAAAAAATCTGTTCCTCTTTGTGAATCAGTGAAAAATTGTTGAAAGAATTATAATTGATTTTTAAAGAATGCACATTATATAAATTGGAAGTAATCAGCCATGTCAGGAACAAATGCAAAATGAAACAAACCTTTGGAATATTTCTTTTGATCTTTTCTTTTTATGAAGACTGATTGCTTTATAAAAATCAAAATGATTTTCACATCTCTGTGTCCTTTTGATATATGATGTTGCCCAAACCATTGTAAGTGGCTTTTAAATTTTATTCCAGATCAAGGCAAATCTGAGCAGTGGATGTGGCATTACTCTCTGATGGAGGACCACTTAAAAGGATACAGTATTTTACATATTTAGTTTTTGTGGCTATGAAGTTCTAAGAAGCATAAGCTGTTACGTTCATGATAACTAGTGCAAATGAATATATCATTTGATTTTATGCTTTGAAGTCTGGTAAAGATACTCTATATTCTCATTATGAATAGAGCTACTTAATCTAAAAGTAACTAATTAAAATAACTGAGAGGCTTCTTACCTATAGAACTGGTAGATTCATGAGATTTGTTTACAAGGATTGGAACTAATTACCTGATTTGTGCAATGAATAATAATTTTTCAGTATTCCATTATACTGAAAGCTTTTCAAATCCTCTTAATTAGGTCAAGATCAATGAATATGTCTGTACCTTACTAAACCTTTTCCATTATTAGTGGTTGTGACTTTTTCTGATTTGGACTTGATATTTCAGTAAAAATGTCTCTTTTTGTCTTGTGATTCTAGTTTTGTAATAATGAAAACACAGCAGTGTTTTTAAAACTGTTTTTTCCCATTATAAAAGTAATTTGTATTCATTATAGAAAATTTAGAAAATGAAGATAAGGAAAAGGACAAAAATGAAAAACATCTGTAATCTCACCAGTTAGAGCTTACATTTTGGTGTGTATGCTTTTAGACCTTCCTCTCTTACATGTATTATTTTGTTTAGTTAAATGAAAATATTCCACAGTATTTTTCAGTGTGTTTATGTGCCAAGTACCATTCTAGGTGCTGGAAATTTATTACAGTGGTTCCTGCTATAATGGAGCTTTTATTAGGTGAACTATGTTTTCAACATAAACTGTTTAGTATCTGCGATTTATAGTTTAGTAATTATTTTTACTTAATCCATCCTAAATATTTTTCCATTTCATTAAACATTTTTCTCTTAGATGACTAAAAATAAAATTATTTCTTTATTAAGGTAATACTTGCTCATGGTTAAAAAAATAATACTGGAAAGCTTATAATGTAGAGGACTAGAACCCTTCCTCATTCTTTCCTTCTCTCCAACAGTCAGTCCCACTCACTAAAGGCAACCACTTTTAACCATTTCTTATTTTTACTTATCCTATGCTTATCCCTAGATCTCTAAATCAAATGATTATATCTCTGTTTATTAATCAAGTTTAGGTGAGTTCTTAGAGTGGTTATGGAAGATGTAGCTCAACCAAAATCTTTGTTCTTACCTAGTTATACTATTATTGTTAGTTCTTTATTGATCAAGGCTGTATTTCTAATCCTACCTTCACTGTTCTAATAACCCCTATTTAGTGTTTGTTGACTCTTCATATTGTAAGATGAGGACTTTAGAGTTCCCTTGTCTTCACCTACCCCTGTTATGTCAGCTCTAACTTTAATACTGTCAACTTCATTTACATTTACATGCTGTTTGGTAAACATAGTTAAAAAAATTTTTTTTAAAGATTTTATTTATTTATTTGACAGAGAGAGCATGAGAGAGCACAACAGAGCACAAGCAGGAGGAGCGGGAGAGGGAGAAGCAGGCTCCCTGCTGAGCAGGGAACCTGATGCGATGCGGGGCTTGATCCCAGAACCCTGGGATCATGACCTGAGCTGAAGGCAGATGCTTAACCAACTGAGCCACCCAGGGGCCCCTTTAAAATTTTTTTCTTAAGTCTGTGGTTGAATTGAAATAGTGTAAATACTTAAAATGTTTTCACTGGAACTATTTAGATTATTGGGAAGGATTACCTCTGTGCAGTGTTTTTGGCACTTCTCCATCTATTTCTTGTTGACCAGAAATTTATTGAAATAGTTCATCTGCTGATTCTTTTCCCTTCTTCCCTTATCTTCATTGTTCTATGTTGCATTAGTTATCTTTTGCTACCTAACAAGTTACCTCAAAATTACCCTCAAAATTAGCAGCTTGAAACCAGAAACATTTATTATCTCCTAGATTTTGGGAGCAATTTAGTTGGGTGGTTCTGGCTCTTAGGAGGTTGCCTTCAAACTTTCCCAAGCCTGCTGTCATCTCAGGGCTCCACTTCTGAGCTCACTCATGTGGTTGATGGCAGGTCTCAGTTCTTCACTGGCTCTTGGCCTGAAGCCTCCGTTCCTTGCCCTTTGGGTCTGTCCATAGGCTGTGTGTGTGTGGGGGGGTGGGAACAACCCCTTTTTTCTCTCCTCTTAGATTCATTGTTTGGGGGTCTATGAATTAAACTGACAAAAGACCTAAAAGAAAAAACAAAGTATTCATATGCATATGAGAGTGCATGAAAGAAGTGGCTTGCTAAAAGACTAAAGTTAGGGGTATATATACCTAACTTAATAGGGGAAAGGAGTGGGGAGGAAAGAGGGCTACGGGAAGAACAAAAGGGTTTCTTTGAGAAAGGCAAATGGGTTTTTAGGGGAACAAATGGGAAATAAGAAAGTTTATAATAATGTTTGTTTATGCTGGGGTGAATGGTCTTTTCTGTCTTCTTTGTGGCTGTAAATCCCCCCCGCGCCCCCTCCACCAGAGGATTTAAGACAGTTTCGTTCTCATTCTCGTTTTCTTGTTCTTGCGAGTGAAGCTTCTCGGAAGGGGGAATTTATGGCAGCTTTACTCCCAGAAGTTTCTGCTTTTAGTCGGATAAGGGAAGCTCAGAGGAGGCTTCATTCTGCATCTGTTGAATCTCAAATGTCTTTAGCTTAAAATAATCATACTAACTCTGGGGTTCCAAGTGGGTCCCTACAGCTGCCTGAGTATCTTTACCACATGGCAGCCAGCTTCACCACAGAGCAAGTGATCTGAGAGAGAGTGGTTACTCCAAGATATCCAAGATGGAAGCAGTAGTCTTTTTATAATCTAATCTCAAAAATGACATACAGTCACTTTTGCCATAGTCTGTTTGTTGGAAGTGAGATACAAATCTAGCCTTCACTGAAGGGGAGGAAAATTAAGTTCCACTTCTTTTTTTTAATTTTTTTATTTTTTTAAAGATTTTATTTATTTATTCATGAGAGACAGAGAGAGAGAGAGAGAGGCAGAGGGAGAAGCAGGCTCCCAAGGAGCAGAGAGCCCGATGCGGGACTCGATCCCAGGACCCTGGGATCACGACCTGAGCCGAAGGCAGACGCTTAACCATCTGAGCCACCCAGGCGCCCAAGTTCCACTTCTTGAAGGGGGTCGGGGGTCAAAGAATTTGTGGACTTGTGGTCATATTTTTAAAATCACCAGATGGCTATGTATGTATGTAAAAAAAATTTTTGTTTTTGTTTTTTTGTTTTTGTTATTTTGATAGTGTCTTGGGAGGAAAAAAGGACTCACACTGGATCTCTATATTCCATTTTATAAATGTAATTTATTTGACAAATCCTGTATGGTTAGAAATTTAGATTGTTTTGAAAATTTTGCCTTTATAATAGTACTGTGATAGTGTTATTCTAGATAACTTTTTTATGAGTAATTATTCATCTGATAGTTCATTAAAATTATTGCTATATTCTATATGCTCTAGAATACATTTATGAGAGTATACATACATCTTTTTTAAAGTAAAAAACTTCTAGCGTATTAAATGTTTCTGTAGCATTTTCTGCAGAGATATTTTAAGGACTGTGTTCTGAACTAGTATATATATATATATTTTTAAAGCTTTTATTTATTTATTTGACAGAGAGAGACACAGCGAGAGAGGGAACACAAGCAGGGGAAGTGGGAGAGGGAGAAGCAGGCTTCCTGCCGAGCAGGGGGCCCGATGCGGGGCTCGATCCCAGGACCCTGGGATCATGACCTGAGCCGAAGGCAGACGCTTAACGACTGAGCCACCCAGGCGCCCCTGAACTATATATTTTAATGATTTATTAAACAGATTCATCCCTGAAAAAATTTTTTCCTGTCACTTGTGGTTTAGTTTTGGCATTTTATGACTTCACTAGATGGCAGCAGAGGACCACTTTTTAATTCAGCCTGCTTTTGTGAAGTAGTAGAAGTACCCAGTACATTGTAACATCAAATACATACCAAAATATTAGTTTGGGATTATTAAGAATTTAGTAAGGATTAGGGGGTTCACATATACAAAAATATTGAAAGCATAGTAGTTTTGATGATGTTGACATATTCTTTTGTGCATTGCATCTGTATTATATTTGTAGGTGACTGTGTAGTGTCATTTTGGAAGTATTTTTGTAAATAAGATTAAACCATATTAAAATCCCTGAAAGTATTTTGTCTGCTTCAGAAAACTGCAGTATTTTTATGTAGGAATCCCAGAGAGTAAAAGAATGATGTGAAGATTTTCTTTTATTTCATGTGGGCTTTTTGCTCTCAGTTGTCTGTGTTGGGAGCAAAGGAGTCTAATAGAAAAACTTATGCTGGAATACAACTCCTTTCTTAATTTTAGGTAATGAAATTTATTGTCCGAGGATAGAAAAGTCATTTGACTTGTGTGTGGTATATGAAGAATAGTGCTTTTGACATTTGTGCTCTAATTATATTTTAGGGAAGAAATTTCTATGACCATGTGTTTTTTTCCTTTAAAAATCATATATAGTATTTTTAGTTCCTTGGGGAACTATATTCAGTTTTTGCGTGTTTCTGGTAATTTGGTTTCCAAAAGTTTGCATTAGTATCTGTGAACTAGTTAAAGAAATTGAAAATGAGTAATGCTGACAGCTCTTTTTAAAATTGTGAAGTCTGATTTGAAGATTTTATAGGCAACCCATCCTAGTACACCACGTCTCTGGCTCTCAGCCCAGCTCTAATGTTGCTGCTGTTGCTGATATTTTTGCTGGCAGGTGAGCTTTCTTGGACAAATTTTATTTTAGCAACATTTTGGAATTTAGAAAATTTAATTTTTAAAATACTTTTGCATGGGCAGAGAACCAAATTTTGTCTCCTCATGAATTATTTAGAATGGCATTTAAGCCTTTTATGTCTTATATTAGCCTAATGATATAAACTTGTGGCTAGAGGTACAGAGTACAGTAAATAACAATAACAAATAAAATTGCTGCTTAAATTATAACTTCAGGCAACCGCACAGTGAGTCTACTCTGTGATCTGGCCTTGGTAGTTGCCTTAATAATGTGAGTCTTTATTATATTTATTTTTGTAGCCTTAGTATTTAGCTTCTTGTATTTAGTATTTGGCTGTTGAGATCGGTGCATCTAGAATATCTCCTGGTACTTTTATGTGAACATAAAAGCCAGTTAATTTCTAATAATGGGATCCATTAAGCATTATTTACTAATAAATGAAGAAATTAAAAATAATTTAGAACAACTGGTGCACTTAGATATAATTTTACTTATTACATTTTCTCTATGAGCATGTCTTTCTTAAAAATACCTTAGTTGTGCTATTAGCCCATTTATAAATTTAAAATAAATACTTGAGGATCTTTATGGTAAAGTATAATATGTGTGTTGAAAGTAAAAGCATTATAGATTACGTCTTTCTCTTTTGCTAAAATAAATAACAAAATATTCATTGTTCTAGTAGAAATAATATGAAAATAAAAAGAAGATGTTGCTTGCTTTAAAGACAGTTCCTAATTTTTGACATATTTTAAATGGTAATTGTTCTGACCAAATACTTGGAGCTACCAAATAAAATATTTAAATGTGTGGTCACTTTCAGTGACAAAATTTTGAGAGGAAAATTAGTTTGTACATATTTAAAAAAAGAAAATTTAAGACCTGGTCATGGGGTGCCTGGCTGGCTCAGTCACTAGAGCTTATGCCTCTTGAGCTCGGGGTTGTGAGTTTGAGCCTCACGTTGGGTACAAAGATTACTTAAAAATAACATCTTTTTAAAAAAATATTTTATTTATTTATTTATTTATTTATTTGAGAGAGAGAGCGAGAGAGCACAAGCAGGGAGAGCAGCAGAAGGAGAGGGAGAAGGAGAAGCAGGCTCCCCACTGAGCAGGGAGCCCATTAAAAAAAAAAAAAGACCTGGTTCATGCCCTTAAATGGGTCAAACTCTAATTGCTCTATTAACATGGGAATGCATGAGAGCACAATATGAAATATAATTGCATGTAAATGACATGGCATAGGAACGTAGGAGTTAGTAAGAGGAGGATGACTACTGAAGGTTGAGTAATATGGGCAAGAGGAGGGAAACAGCCTGAGCTGGACAGTGCCGACTAATAATTGGTGATAAATCCAGAATCTATGTAACTTCTGGTCACTGGGCAGGTAGGTGCTTAGACCAAAGGAAGAGAATTGTTACTACTGGTACCTGGGTTAAACCTTTTCTTTATATTTTTAAACATGTCAGAGTTTTAATGATTGCTAAGCCTTGAATCTCTGATTTAAATTTTGCCTTAATGTCAACTCCTACTTCTTGAATTATTCTTAGGAATTTGTAAGGTAGGGGAGCCTTTATCTCCTGTATCTCAGTCTTCTTGAAGTTTAAGGCCACCTGGAATTGCTGAGTCCATTGGTTAGCCCAGTGGCCTTTGAGGGACTTAAAAGAGCTGTGTTTGAAATAGAGAGTGGCAAGAGTGTTTTCCATAGTGATTTAGAAGACAGGGAAATGAACATTTGCTGTGGAAGGGAAAGCAGACTAAACTTTGATGAGTGGAAGAATAAAAGAAAGGGGGTGATGTCACAGCTGACCTTACCAAGATATCCCCAAGGGGTTATCCTGCAGGGGGCACTGGAAGACCCTATAGTAATCTTCCCCCCAGTCATCCCCCCAACATTTTATTTCCTATTTTCAGTTATTATTCAAGGGCTGTTAGGTGAACTTTTTTGGGACTCAGTAAAAGCTTTTACTAAAAGTAGATTATATTAGCATTCATTTAGTCTGGACAATAGTTAGTTTCAAAAGTTGCATAATATAAAATGTGAAAACTAGAGGACTGTGATTGGGACTAACTTGTGATCTTGCATAGTCTTCTTTTTCTTCTCTTTCATACTCTTCTTTGTCCCTTTTACTTGAGTTAACATTAAAATAAGAATATTTCTATAGCTAAGAAGAGAGGAAAAATCTATTTGTAACTTTTGGACAGGTGCTTTCGTGAAAGCTCCTTTTCTCCATGTTTTAAAAAATTTTTAATCTTTTTGTTTGATTTTATCTGTTTGGCTTTTCTTTTTTTTTTTTTTAAATTCAATTGGCCAACATATAGTACATCATTAGTTTTTGATATAATGTTCAGTGATTGATTAGTTGCGTATAACATCCAGCGCTCATTATATCACGTGCCCTCCTTAATGCCCATCACCCAGTTACCCCATCCCTGAACCACCTCCCTTTCCACAACCCTCAATTTGTTTCCCAGAGTTGAGAGTCTCTCATGGTTTGTCTCCCTCTCTGATTTCTTGCCATTCAGTTTTCCCTCCCTGTCCCTATGATCCTCTGCCCTATTCCTTATATTCCACATATAAGTGAAATCATATGATAATTGTCTTTCTCTGCTTGACTTACTTCACTTAGCATAATACCCTCCAGTTCCATCCATGTTGATGCAAATGGTAGGTATTCATCCTTTCTGATGTAATATTCCATTGTTTATATGAACCACATCTTCTTTATCCATTCATCTGTTGAAGGACATCTTGGCTCCTTCCACAGTTTGACTGTTGTGCACATTGCTGCTATGAACATTGGGGTGCATGTGCCCCTTCTTTTCACTACATCTGTATCTTTGGGGTAAATACCCAGTAGTGCAATTGCTGGTCATAGGGTAGCTCTATTTTTAACTTCTTGAGGAACCTCCACCCTGTTTTCCAGAGTGGCTGTACCAGCTTGCATTCTCACCAACAGTGTAAGCAGGTTCCCCTTTCTCCACATCCTTGCCAACGTTTGTTGTTCCCTGCCTTGTTAATTTTAGCCATTCTAACTGGTGTAAGGTGGTATCTCATTGTGGTTTTGATTTGTATTTCCCTGATGGCAAGTGATGCAGACCATTTTTTTTTATGTGTCTGTTGGCCATTTGTGTCTTCTTTGGAGACATGTCTGTTCATGTCTTCTGCCCATTTCACCACAAAGGAAAGAACCAGAGGCAATGTTCTCTGCCACAGAGCTAATCGATATGGATATAAGTAAGATGTCAGAGATGGAATTCAGGATAGCAATTAAAAAGTTATTAGCTAGGCTTGAAAATAGCATAAATGACAATACAGAATCTCTAAAGGCAGAAATGAGATCTAATCAGGCTGAACTTAAAAATGCTATGAATGAGATGCAGTCTAAATTGGATGCTCTAACAGCTAGGGTCAATGAGGCATAAGAGAGAATAAGTGATCTAGAGGACAGGCTGATGGAAAGGAAGGAAGTTGAGGAAAAGAGAGAAAGACAACTAATAGTCCATGAAGAAAGGCTTCGAGAATTTAATGATGCCTTGAAGCGAAACAGTGTCAGAATTATCGGGATCCCAGAGGGGGTGGAGAGAGAGAGAGGGCTAGAAGGTATATTTGAGCAAATCATGGCTGGGAACTTCCCTAATCTGGGGAAGGAAGCAAGCATTCATGTCCAGGAGGCAGAGAGGACCCCTCCCAATATCAAAAATAGATCAACACCCCGACATATAATAGTGAAGCTTGCAAATCTTAGAGCCAAAGAAGCTATCCTGAGAGCAGCTAGGGAGAGGAGGTTCCTTACGTACAGAGAGAGGAGCATCAGAATAACATCAGACCTATCCGCAGAAACGTGGCAGGTCAGAAAGGGCTGGCAAAATATATTCAGGGTACTAAATGAGAAGAACATGCAGCTAAGAATACTTTATCCAGCAAGGCTGTCATTCAGAATAGAAGGAGAGATAAAGAGCTTACAGGACAGATAGAAACTGAAAGAATATGTGACCACCAAGCCAGCCCTGCAGGAAATACTAAGGGGGATTCTGTAAGCGAAGAGAGACCCCAAGAGTAACCTAGATCAGAAAGTAACAGAGACAATCTACAGAAACAGGGACTTTACAGGCAATGCAATGGCACTAAATTCATATCTTTCAGTAGTTACTCTGAATGTAAATGGGCTGAATGCTCCAACCAAAAGACGCAGGGTATCAGATTGGATAAAAAAGCAAGAACCATCCATATGCTGTCTACAAGAGACTCATTTAAACCTAAAGACCCTCCAGACTGAAAGTGAGGGGTTGGAGAACCATTTACCACACTAATGGACCTCAAAGGAGAGCTGAGGTAGCAATCCTTATATCAGACAAATTAGATTTTAAACGAAAGACTGTAGTAAGAGATGTAGAGGGACACTATGTCATACTTAAAGGGTCTATCCAGCAAGAGGATCTAACAATTTTGAATATCTATGCCCCCGTGGGAGCAGCCAGTTATATAAACCAATTAATAACCAAAGTAAAGAAACATATTGATAATAATACATTAGTAATAGGGGACTTTAACACCCCACTCACAGCAATGGACAGATCATGTAAGCAGAAGATCAACAAAGAAACAAGGGCTTTGAGTGACACACTGTTTGGCTTTTCTATTTTCATTTGCAATTTGAGTGTTGAGGGTGGTTAGAGGTTCTTTTTTTTTTTTTTTTAAAGATTTTTTTTTTTTATTTATTTGAGAGAGAGAGAATGAGAGAGAGCAAGCACATGAGAGGGGGGAGGGTCAGAGGGAGAAGCAGACTCCCTGCCGAGCAGGGAGCCCGATGCGGGACTCGATCCAGGGACTCCAGGATCATGACCTGAGCCGAAGGCAGTCGCTTAACCAACTGAGCCACCCAGGCGCCCAGAGGTTCTTTAATCCATCGTTTTTCATCATTCAGTGTGCATATGAATCACCTGGGGATCTTGTTAAAATGTAAATTCTGATTAGGTAAGTCTGGGGTGAGGCCCCAGATTCTGCATCTTTAACAAGTTCCCAGGCAATGCCAGTGCTACTAGTCTAAGGACCACACGTTAAGTAGCCAGACTCTACTCCATTTTCTCAGGGTATTCAACAACCCATACCTCATTAGCAGTTGGTGGGCTTTTATTTTTTAATGTGACAAAAAAGTCATATTTCTTAGTGTAGGAAACACTTAAAAACCAGGAGAAAACCCTCTTTTCCTCCTAATTAAATGGCAGCTCATTTTTAGTAAGTAGCCAACTTTATTCATCTTGAATCTTTAAGATGTATCATGAGATTTTGTCTTTTAACTATATCGCTTTTGAGGATTTGAAGAAATTGATTTTTTCAGCTATGTTTGTGTCCACTTACTGTTTTGGAGTGCTTACATTTTGGACTTTAGGTGACCATTGAGAAACAAATTTAAGTGAACTTAGATGGTATTAAAAATATCTATATTAAATTCAAATCTAGTTCTTGAGGTAGAAGTGTCTTGCTATAGAAGGGTAAATCATGTTTCTGTTTATGTAAAGTGACTATTATTGTGTACTTTATTTTCAGACATACATGAACTGGAGAGGTAATATAACCAGATAAGATGGTAGTGTCTGTATGAATACTTTTTGTTTTTACTTTCATTTGAATCCAGCCTGGTTTTTCTTATGCCTTATGTGCTATTAGGATTGTTGCAGGGCTGGAGGTGGGGTAAATGTGTATGTGTGCTCACATATGTGCACCTGTACTTGGGTGAAGTGGGACGATGTAAGAACCCTTGCACCCCTTTAAGATTCCATAATTTTCTAATTCTTGGTAGTTTGGTGGAAAGGAGGAGGGAGCGTACTCTAGTCCACTGAAGTGGCAATTAGTAAGATGCATATTGCTGGTAGTAAATAAATTAGTCCAGATTTGATAGTTTTTTCACTAGTTGAAAGTTACGCTTTGATATTCTACTTGTTGAATTTACCTAAACTTTGTTAATTAGTTGATTTTGTAATTTGTACATAGGAGGGAACTTTATCAGTCAGCTCTTATTTTATGATAATTATGTTTTTTGTGGGGGGGCATTGGTAAGGGAAATATGAACCTAGGTAGGTTTAATTATAATTTTAATTTATGCTGTTACTAATTTTCATTTTAATGAGCTAGACTGTAGAATCAAAACATGATAATTTTCTATTACATACTATAGCTTTTGGAGTTATTGTATATTTATATGTACCATTATTGTCAGTAAATCTTATGAGGCTGTTTAAATACAGTGGAGTATTTTATTTTATTTTTATTTTTTATTTATTTATTTTTTTAAAGATTTTATTTATTTATTTGAGAGAGAGAATGAGATAGAGAGAGCATGAGAGGGGGGAGGGTCAGAGGGAGAAACAGACTCCCCGCTCAGCAGGGAGCCCGATGCGGGACTCGATCCCAGGACTCCAGGATCATGACCTGAGCCGAAGGCAGTTGCTTAACCAACTGAGCCACCCAGGCGCCCCAGTGGAGTATTTTAGGCCCAGGTTTGTTTTTATCATTCTAGTGTTTAGAAAACAAGTTCCTAGGTAGATTGAGAGATCCACCTGATTTAAGTTTTTTAATTTGAGTTCTGTTTTGAGTTATTGCTCACTCAAGTAGTACAGCTTCTGGTTTTACAAAACTGGGTGACACCTATTCATGGAAAAATGAATTAAGTAACTATTTATTGTAGTTGCTGTCTGCCTTTGTGTAAATACGCTGATAAGCTTGAGTTTGTGGACTGTGGGTAACCTATGGTTTATTCTTCTACATTTCAAAAGTTGTGTGTTTATTCATTTCTCTCTTCTCTCCTTGGAAGGGTTGTCTTCTTTCCTGTCTACAAAGTTTTTAAACTAATCCTTTCTGTTTTATCCAAGGATTGTTTTGTCAATAACCTCAATTCTTTTTTCGAGTGTGTAAAATACTAGTTGTAGTATTTATAATAATAATATCCAGCTTTAAGTACTATATTTCCTTAGATATAATATAGTAACAGTAGCTGACATTTAAAGAAAAAGATTTTATTTATTTTAGAGAGAGAACACGCAAGCAGGGGGAGGGGCAGAGGGAAATGGAGAGAGAGAGAGAATCTTAAGCAGACTCCATGCTGATGGCAGAGCCCAACGTGGGGCTTGATCTCAGAACCCTGAGATCATAACCTGAGCTGAAACCAAGAGTTGGATGCTTAACCGAGTTGGTCATCCAGGTGCCTCAATAGCTGACATTTTATTATCATGTGCCAGGCACTGTTCTGAACCCTTCATGTGGTAACTTGCTTAAAATTCTTTCTCTTTTTCTTTTCCTTAAGATTTTATTTATTTATTTGGAAGAAAGAGAGAATGTGTGCACGAGCGGGGCAGGGGAGGAGCAGAGGGAGAGGGACAAGAAGACTCCCTGCCGAGCAGAGCTGGATGCGGGGCTGGATCCCAGGACCCTGGGATCATGACGGAGCTAAAGGCAGATGCTTAACCAACTGAGCCAACTAGGCACCCTAGTTCTTTCTCTTTTTCAATTATTTTTATTGTTGTAAAGTATATATAACATAAAATTTACCATCTTAACCACATTCATAATGTGTGCAAACATCACTACCTTTCCTCTCTAGAACTCTTTTCATCATGCAAAACTAAAACTCTATATCCATTAAATGATAGTTTTCCATTCCCCTCTTCCCCCAGCGCCTAACAACCACCATTCTACTTTCTGTTTCTCTGATTTTTATCACTCTAGGTACCTCATATAAGTGGAGTCATGCATTATTTTGTCTTTTTGTGATTGACTTATATTCTTAGCATAATGTTCTTGAGGTTTTTTTGTATTGTATCATATGTGAGAATTTACTTTTTATTTTTTTTTTTATTTTTTTTTTTAAGATTTTTATTTATTTATTTGAGAGAGAGAATGAGACAGAGAGGGAGAGCATGAGAGGGGGAAGGATCAGAGGGAGAAGCAGACTCCCTGCTCAGCAGGGAGTCCGATGCGGGACTCGATCCCGGGACTCCAGGATCATGACCTGAGCCGAAGGCAGTCGCTCAACCAACTGAGCCACCCAGGCGCCCCGAGAATTTACTTTTTAAAGGGTAAATAATATTCCACTGTATACCACATTTTTTTTCTTTTTTTTTAAGATTTTATTTATTCATTCATTTATTTATTTTATTTGAGAGAGAGCATGAGAGAGAGCGAGAGAGAGCACAAGCAGGGGAGAGGGCTAGAGGGAGAGTGAGAAGCAGACTCCCTGCTGAGCAGGGAGCCCGATGTGGGACTCGATCCCAGGACCCTGGGATCATGACCTGAGCCGAAGGCAGATGCTTAACCGACTGAGCCACCCAGGCGCCCTATACCACATTTTCTTATCCATTCATCTGTCAGTGGACACTTGGGTTGCTTACACAGTTTAGCAGTTGTGAATAATGCTGCGATGAAATGAACATGGGTGTACTACTTCACTTAATTCTTTCAAGTACCTTGAGAGGTAGAGACTTTTGATGAGGAAATTGAGTCTTAGAGTAGTCAAGTGATTTGTGCAAAATCACAGAGCTAAGAAGAGTCTGTCTGGGATGCATGTTCTTAACTATCATAGTAGACTCCCATGTATTTTAGGAGAAGATGGTATAGTAGTACAATACATAGGCTTAGAAATAGGCATGCACAAATTTCTGAGCAGTACAAGGTGGCAAAATGAGAAAGGGATAAAGAAGTTGCAAATCTAAAGTTAAAGCATATGCTTAGGAGTTGGACAGTTAGAATCATAATATTTGATGAGATTTTTGTTTCTAATATGTCTGCCTATTTTTTTAGGGATCTAGATAGCAAGCACTGTTGAGTCTGGTAATATAGCCTTCCCAAAGCCCATAATGATAACATTTGTACCATTGACATGTGTAAACAAAGTAAGCAGATTAAATTATATTTTTAATTGTTGGGTCCAACACATTTGCTCTATATCTTATTATACACTTGATTATTTGTATTACATATCTAATTCTGTGGAATGGGAGGGAGGAATTTAGAAACTGACAGTGGGCTTTACACCTTTCCAAACTTTTATAGTGTTGATTTTTAAGCTTTGCACAACACTCTAAATCTTGCTGGTTGAAGGGGGTGTCTTGAAACAGAAACATCTATATTTGAAAATTATTAATATCTGTTAATAGAAATAAGCACACATATTTTAATGAGAAAGCTTGGAGAATCTGTGATTTTTTTTTTTTTAATGGTAGATAGCCTCAAGTCTTCAAGATTTACTTGTGATGAATTACCTAAATTGAAAAAAAAAAGAGTCGTTTGATGATTTTTCCATAGACTAAGTTTTACCAAGTACCGAGCTTAAACAAAAAAAAGTAGATGAACAGAACATAGTAGAAAATTTGCTGTATAAACAACATATAAAACAAAGATGGCTATGCTTAGGTAGAAGACATTTAAATGTTGGGGAGTTGTTCAAATGTTCATTGGCATGCTGCCGGCTTGCCATTTAATATACAATTGACATTCTAAGATCAAAGGCTGGTTAGACAAATTTGACAATTAAATTGGTGGGGAAGTGAATGGGCTTTGCAGTTTAAAATTAAATAATACATGTTGTCTCTTTAATTATTGTTGTGTGTATGTAAGTGATCACAATAGAATGAAGCTGTGGGCTTAAAGTGAATTTAAGACCACAAAACCTTAATCACATCTGTTTCATGGCCTTAAATTGATGTGATATGAGGATTTAAAAAAGAGCTAATCCTTTTGAAGAAGACTGCTGTGCTTATAGAGTCAATAAATCAAAATAAAATTACTTGTTGGGTTGGAATCTTTTATAATGCTGAATGAAAATTTTGAGTTTTTGATGAAGAGAATATATTGAACTGTGTCTTCATTTCAGTGACTGTTAAGAGAAATTTTAAAAAGGTTAGGTGTTCGTGGTGGTGGTGTTACTGTATGTGTGTGTGTTCTCTTTAATTTGTTAATGTGAAAATAAGAATGACCTTAATGTGATTTCTTTGAATTTCTGGAAGGTGAAATAAGGTAAAGCTGCATTTGTCTTTCAAATAGTTTTTCTTTTCAAGGGTTGAAATACAAATTTTGTCACATAAAACAGGTAAATAGCTATTAATTTGTAAGTAAAGTTCACGTGTAGGATTACATTGTTTTATCATCAAGTATTGTTGCTTTTGTGAAAGTGATGGGAACAGTGATTCCTAAACTCATCTGAAGTCTCTCTCTGAGATTCCTGAACTTATTTTGGTATACTTCAGGCTGTGTTTCTGTAGAATTCTAGTCTAAATGGCAGTTGGGTTGCCAGCCTAGACTATAAAGTTTGCTTGATTACTAAGGTAGCTACATTACTGTGCATGTCAGCTGTGAAAAATGACAAAAGGTACTGTTCCAACACTGGTAACTAACCAAACTATAATTGGAACAAATGCAGGAAGTTTATAAAAAACACTATTTTGACTAGTTTAAAAATTCTGTTGGGGAAAACTGATTTGCTTTTACAGGAAGAGGAAGAGAGTGAGAGTATGATGGAGATTGTGAAGGGGACTCTGTGATAATGATTATTTTGTGTAGGTGGATTAAAATCTTAACGACTTTTTAATTTTGCTTGATACAGATGTGTCACTAGCCTTGATCAGAGTTTTCTTAGGCTCATTAATGGAACTAAGTGAATGAGTTGAGAAAGAGGAAAAATGTCTTTTTATTTTAAAAAATGGTAAAATAGATGTAGTATAATTCTTTTTTTAAGAGTTGAAAAAAACAGAAAAAAATTGGGTTAAAGGAGACATGGATATACTTTGCAAAAGAGATTACCATAGATAAAATTTACTGAGTGGTGAGCTAGTGAGAGAAAAAGGCAAAGTGTGCATAAGCCCCCATGGGGAAGGAAAAAAGCTGGTGCTTGGCAAGTCAGCTGTTCTTGTATTGTTTTTAGAATAAGGTGTGACAGGTGTTGGTGGGTAGAGGGCAGAGGCTGACCACCTGCTCTTATGTCAGGCAGGTTTATAATTGTATCTGGGGAAGTGGCTCTAAACTGAATTTTCTTTGTAAGAAATTTTAGTATACCTGAATTTATTCTGTATAGTTTTACAACCTTGAGAATTAGGTTTCAGGTACTTGCGTGCCAATTCTTTTGGTAATAGAGATGAGAGGGAATATAGCTGGTATAGAGGTTTGGCCATGCGTTCTTATGAGAGAAAAGATAAAAAGGGAAAGTAAACTCTGGGCTTAATGTTATATACTTATCTCTGTTGAAGGACAGGAAATAGATGGCATGTCTCTTGGCATGAAATTATTATGTAAAGAGCTAGTATCATGTAACCCTTGGTATTGAGGGTATGTTGGGGAACATAACAGTGAGGTTACATCATAGACACATTTAAATTACTTGAATTTACCTGTTATACAGTGGGCAAAAAGGAAAAAAAAAAAAAACCCAGCATATCTATTAGTATTACATTGACTGAAGGCAGTAGAAATCAACTTTGGCTAATTTAAGGAAAGCAATAAATTGGAAGGCTCTTAGGAGAACCAGTCTGGGAAAATGGGTAGGAATCAAGGGCAGCCAGGTACCAAGGACCAGAGCCAAGATCAGGCACAGGAACACTTTGAGTAGGAAGCCACCACTGACACTTGCTGACAGTGACTCTGCTGTTGCTCTGAATAATTTTTCAGCTATTCCTATGCCTCTCTGTTACTCACTGAACTTAAAAGTTTTGGGAAGGGAACATTTGATTGTCTGGTTTAGAACCTGAGCCTATCTCTAACCTGGTTGCCAGGAGAGGCCTTTCCATTTTCAAAGTGGAAATGAAAATTTCCGTATCCATATTTAAAACATGATATCTGTCACTTCTTTTTTTTTTTTTTTTTTAAGATTTTTTTTATTTATTTGACAGAGAGAGACACACAGTGAGAGAGGGAACACAAGCAGGGGGAGTGGGAGAGGGAGAAGCAGGCTTCCCGCGGAGCAGGGCGCCCGATGCGGGGCTCAGTCCCAGGACCCTGGGATCATGACCTGAGCCGAAGGCAGACGCTTAACGACTGAGCCACCCAGGCGCCCCGATTATCTTTCACTTCTGCCAAGCCAAACCAGTTACTCCTTCCTCCATAAATGCTTCATGGCTCAGTAAATAAGGTACACCCAGTTACTTATGCCAGAGGCATAAGTAACTCCTTCAGCCCCTGTCTAATCAATAGCATATTGTCCTGTCAGTCTGCCTCTTAGAATGCCTTGAGTTTATCCACTTACCTCTGAGTAATCTTTGCCACTTGTGGTCCTACTTAGTATACAACAGAAGCTTCATAATATCTCTGGTCTACCCATTGGTTCTTACTCTGTAGAAGTGTACATTATGTGGGAGTGAACTTTAAAAAATGGGGGTCAGATTATGCTTTTTTCTGCTAAAAGCCTTTCAGCGGTCTGCCTTTTATTTACCTATTCTCAACTCTGGTCTACCCTTTTAAACCATAATGGGACCCCGGGGCTCTGCAAACTGCATTTCTCCCTTGCCAGCTTGCTTCCTGTTGGGTTTTACCACTGGGACCCTTGGGGGGCATTTGGGAGATAAGAGAAAGGACTTCTGTTTCTAGTTTCTTTATACCTCCAGCAGCCAACGATAGAGCAGCCCTGCTGCTCCCTCTCCCAGGTACCAGCTTCTGGGTGGTGCATTCTAGATAGATGGAGTGCCACTTGCATCTCTTCCTCACCCACCCCCCACTGGGCTGTGTCCCCTTAGCAGTTTGAACATCCTCTTCTCTGTGCCTCCTCCATAGGGATTCAAACTTGAGTTGCAGGGCTCTTCTTAGAGGCCAAGATATCAGCCATGTGGTGCCAACTCCTTAGAGGTTTGAACACCAAACTCCATGGACCTCCCCCATTCTCTTCCAGTCATAGCCCCATAATACCCTTCCTCCAGGCTCCTAGCTTCTCTTAACGCACCTCTTCCAATTTTGTTCCCCCAGCCCTTTGATGATGGTAGTACTTACTACAGTTATTAATCTCTTGATTTCCTTAGCCTTCCCTTTTTACCTTTTCAGCTTTTCAGTATCTGTGTAGCCAGGTTCCTATATTAAATCAGTGCTTGAATTACCCATATGGTTTCTGTTTGTCTCATTCAAGGGGTTTTCCATTTTCTAGTAATAAAGTAAAAAAAAAAAAAGATTTTCATTAATTCCTAAGTTTGGAACTACTTCTCTAGTCTCAAGCCATGCATTTCCTCTCTCTCTCTCTCTCTTTCTTAGGGGTGGGTAGGGGAAGAAGAGAGAAAATCTTAAGCAGGCTCCAAACCCAGCGTGGGCCCCACGCAGGGCTTGATCTCACGACCTGAGATCACGACCTGACCCAAAATCAAGAGTCGGATGCTTAACCAACTGAGCCACCCAGGAGCCCCTCCTCTTTTTCTCTTTATGCTCCAGTATTCTGAAGTGTTTTTAGTTGCCAGAACATGCACATTCAGTTTTTGTCTCAAAGATAATGCACCTGGTAGACTGTACCAAGCTCTGATTGTCAGCACCCCCACCTGCCTTTCCTTCACCCTCCACCCAATAGCAGTTGCTCCGTTAACTCCTGCATAATGCGGGCCAGAGGCAGTACACCGTAGAGGTTGTAGAGATACGCTGTTGTCTAGGTTTTAATATCAGCTTTGTTATTTTGCCAGCTTTATGACCTTAGGCAAGTTACTTAATACATGTTTCAGTTTCCTCATCTGGAAAATGGGGATAAAATTTTACCTACATGGTAGGGTTACTGTAAGGCTTAAATGTGTTAATGTAAAGTACTCTGAACACTGCTCCGTGTATAGTCATTGCTCAGTAAGTGGTAATAACCTGCTGTTACTATCAGCTACGTGAGATTCCCTCTGGAATACCAAAGGATCTCCACACCTTTTGTATGCTCCTGTAGCGTCATATACTTCACTTTTCTATATTTGGGGTATTTGTTTAGTGTCTTGCCAGCATGTAATGGTATATGGGATAGTTGCCTTTTTTTTTTTTTTTAAAGCATCTGGCTGCTTTCAGAGACTTTGGAGTGATGTGGAATATTTTTACATTCCTTATCTTCTCTCCCTAACATGAAAAAGCTTCTTATTTTTCATAGATACTATATAACAAAAGAACACATGATTTGGAATGACTGGAGTTGAAACCAAAAAATCATATCCCAGAAACTTTTGTTCCAAAGCCTGAAAATTTATGTGCAGAAGAATCCCTGAATACCAACTGTGAAATAATTTCTTTGGTATCTCTGCAGATGCAAGCTGTGTTCCCATGAGCAATCCTTTATATTGAATTCTATCTTCTAAAGCCTTTTTTTCCTTGGTCTTTTAAATCTGTTTACAGTAGGGGTGCCTGGGTGGCTCAGTTGGTTAAGAGTCTGACTTTGGCCCAGGTCATGATCCCAGGGTCCTAGGATCAAGCCCCACATCTGGCTCCCTGATTAGTGGAGAGTCTGCTTCTCTCTCTCCCTCTACCCCTCCCCCTGCTCGTGCTCATGCTCTCTCGCAAATAAATAAAATCTTTTTTTTTTTTTTTTTAAAGATTTTATTTATTTGACAGAGAGAGACACAGCAAGAGAGGGAACACAAGCAGGGAGAGTGGGAGAGGGAGAGGGAGAAGCAGGCTTCCCGCCGACCAGGGAACCTGATGCGGGGCTCGATCCCAGGACCCTGGGATCATGACCTGAGCCGAAGGCAGACACTTAACCATCTGAGCCACCCAGGCGCCCCATCAAATAAATAAAATCTTTAAAAAAAAATCGGTTTACGGTAAGTGTACATAGACAGTTTTTCTTTTAATATTCTACTTGAAGTGAAAAGAAAGGTCTGATAGTAAGAGATATATATATATAACACATATATATAATGTTTTAAAGTATGAATAGGAAATTAACAGTTATGACAGGAAAAACAAATATGCCATACCCTGGGATTGAATATTTATTCAATTTCAACATTATATTTAATTCTGAGCTTCTGAGCAGCCAGTGAAAAGGGAAATACAGTTTTTGTCATATGAGCAGAAGAGGCAAACCATTTCTTTTTTCTGAATTTTAAAATGTATTGGCATAATTCTCAAATTGTGAATGTAGAGCACTAATTCTGCTGACTACTATCAGGATTAAGTTTAAAGATAATGGGCTAAATAAGATAAACAGACTTCTCTTTTTTCTTTTGTTAAAAGTTTTTTATTTTAATTCCAGTGTAGTTAACATACAGGTGTACAATATAGTGATTCAGCAATTCTACACATTACTCAGTGTTCATTGAGATAAGTGTACTCTTTAATCCCCACCCCTATTTCACCCATCCCCTCATCCACTTTCTCTCTGGTAACCATCCGTTTGTTCTCTGTAGTGAAGAGTCTGTTTCTTGGCTTGTCTTTCTCTCTCGCTCCCCCCCGCCCCTTTTGTTTGTTTTGTTTCTTAAATTCCACATATGAATGAAATCATAATACTTGTTTTTCTCTGACTGACTTATTTTACTTAGCATTATATACTGTCTAGTTCCATCCAAGTTGTTGCAAGTGGCAAGATTTCATTCTTTTTTATGGCTGAGTATTATTCCGTGGTGTGTGTGTGTGTGTGTGTGTGTGTGTGTGTGTGTGTCACACACACACACCACATCTTCTTTATCCATTCATGTTTCAGTGGACTCTTGGGCTGCTTCCATCATTTGGCTATTGTAAATAATTCTTCAGTAAACATTGGGGTACATGCATCCTTTAGGCTTAGGGTTTTATATTCTTTGGGTAAATACCCATTACTGGATTGTAGACTAGTTCTATTTTTAATTTTTTGAGGAATCTCCATACTGTTTTCCAGAGCGGCTGCACAGTTTGTATTCCCACCAACAGTGCAAGAGGGTTCCCCTTTCTCCATATCCTTGCCAACACCTGTTGTTTCTTGTGTTGTTGATTTTAGCCATTCTGACAGGTGTGAGGTGATATTTCATTGTAGTTTTGATTTGCATTTCCCTGATGATGAATGATCTTGAGCATCTTTTTGTGTGTCTGTTGGCCATCCGTATGTCTTCTTTGGAGAAATGTCTGTCCAAGTCTTCTGCCCATTTTTAAATTGGATTATTTTTTTTGTGTTAAGTTGTATAAGTTCTTTATATATTTTGGATATTAACCCTTTATCAGATATGTCATTTGTAAATATCTTCTCCTATTCAGTAGGTTGTCTTTTAGTTTTGTTGATTATTTGCTTCATTGTGCAGAAGCTTTTTATTTTGATGTAGTCACAATAGTTTATTTTTGCTTTTTCCCCCTTGCCTCAGGAGACATATCTAGAAAAATGTTGCTATGGCCCATGTCAGAGAAATTGCTGCTTCTGCTCTCTTCTAGGATTTTGATGGTTTCCTGTCCACATTTAGGTCTTTCATCAATTTTGAATTTATTTTTGTGTATGGTGTAAGAAAGTGGTCCAGTTTCATTCTTTTACATGTAGCTGTCCAGTTTTCCCAGCACCTTCGTTGACGAGACTTTCACCCATTGCGTATTCTTGTCTCTTTTGTTAAAGATTAATTGACCATATAATCGTGGGTTTGTTTCTGGGTTTTCTGTTCTGTTCCTTTGATCTAGGTGTCTTATTTTTGTGCCAGTACCATACTGTTTTGATTACTACAGCTTTGTACTATGACTTGAAGTATGGAATTGTGATGCCTCCAGGTTTTTCTTTTTCAAGAATGTTTTGGCTATTTGGGGTCTTTTGTGGTTCCATACAACTTTTAGGATTATTCATTGTAGTTCTGTGAAAAATGGTGTTGGTATTTTGATAGGCATTGTATTAAATCTGTAGATTGCTTCTTTCATCAATGTTTTAGAGTACACTGATCAGTTTCAGTAGTTTTTTGGTGGAGTCTCTTGGGTTTTCTACATAGAGTATCATGCCATCTGCAAATAGTGAAAGTTTTACTTCTTACTAATTTGGATGCTGTTTATTTTATTGTCATAAAGAGACTTCTTATATGTTTTCTCATAACCTTAAATATTCCTAACATGTATCTTGACTTTCTAAAAGAAAGGTAGTGTTTCCCTAATTCATTTTGCCATAAAGTAAATATTAAGCTTTGCAAAGTACTGGCCTAAGTCCTTGAACAACATGGTGGATTATGTCTTCAATACCATTTTTGCAGATGATATCACAATTGCTTTTTATTTGACCTTTCCTTCTGTTGATTTAAATTTTCTTTGAAACACAATCCAGGGGAAGGCTAACTTCTTTCAAGAAATCTAGATTCTCCCTATCCACCAGGAATTGCTGCTTTTGAAAAGCATGTGCAGGAATGCTTTGGGAGCTAAGTATTTCTGTTGTCTGCCAGCCTGCTGACCTGGGAGTTGGTCTAGGAGTCTCTCAGAGGCACAGTCATTCTAGACTGAGGCTGCTGAGGTTGATTTTATTTTTCCTAGTGTAACCTGACTCTCCAGGACCCACACCTACTGGGGCTACTGCTATTGCAGTATGTAGCAAGGGCCTGAGCTCTCCACCTTCTCTCCAGAGGCCTGCTGGGACTAATTATTTTGAAAACACTAGTAACAGCATGCTTCCAGTTTAGTCCCCAGATGTAAGCTCTTTTGGTCTTCTTTGCTGCTCTTCAACCTGTTTGTCACACATTTCTTGTACCTTAATCAGCTCTCCCATTTCTTCTCTCCTCTCCTAAACATGTTTATTTGCTATTTAGAACACTTGTTCATGGGGAACAAATTATCCTCTGTTACAATAACCTCTGCTATGTTAACTTCCATCTCTTCATTTTTCTACCTCCTGGCCTTAACTTGATTGAGGTACATCTTTCAGTTGTTGCTTCTTTTTTCTGAAATACCTTGTGGGCATGAGGTTGGGCAAGACCAGTCAGCATTCTCTTCCATTTTCAGTGGTACATCCAGACTATTATCCCTCCACTCTTTAAATGAACAGCAAGCAAGAACAACTTAATGAAATAAAATTCTGTTCTTTTGGGTCTTATGCCTTTTAACGTTCTTACTTACTGCTGTCAGTTTTCTCTCATTTGAAGATTTTGGTACCTGGATATCATCTTCATTTTCACCCCCAATCTTGCCATTATTCATTTGGTAGCATAGCCTATCCATCTGTAATTTCTTCAACTTGAATGCATTTGGATTTTATTTTTATATATAGTGTGAAGTACAGCTTCTTTCTTGGTGATCCACTGATGGGGAAGCAGTGATGGTAACTTGACCGTTTGAGGGAATGATGCATATTAAAGTATATAAATCCCCCCATAAATTGATTGGCTCTAAGAAGATAAGGGCTGATAAAAATTCTCAGGAATGTTTAAAATGTTTAAAATGTTTTGTGTTTAATGTTTAATATGTTTTAAAATTTTTAATTTTATAGGAATGAAAGAGAACTGTTTTGAAATGGTGATAATCTGGCTATATCATAATCTTGGAAGGCAGCTATGCTCACCACTATACCACCAACGCCGGCTGGCTATATACGCCGGCTGGCTATATCATAATCTTGAATCAAAGAGAGGGGTTAGCTATTTTGCTAACTGTAGTGTAGTAGAAAGAACATTGGATACTTTGAAGTCCAGCCGTTTGCAAATCAGTTACTTTCTCTTTTTTCCTACTGCAAAGTGGAGAGTAATAACTAATTCATAAAGTTGTTGGGCTAATAAAGTCAATAATTGCATATAAGTGTATGTGTGTTTTGTAAACTTTGATGTTTAAGATCTAATAAAAATTAGAGAACTGGGGGGCCTGGGTGGCTCAGTCATTAAGCGTCTGCCTTCGGCTCAGGTCATGATCCCAGAGCCCTGGGATCGAGCCCCGCATTGGGCTCCCTGCTTGGCTGGAAGCCTACTTCTCCCTCTCCCACTCCCCTTGCTTGTGTTCCCTCTTGCTGTGTCTCTCTCTGTCAAAAAAATAAATAAAATCTTAAAAAAAAAAAATTAGAGTACTATTTTGTCCTAATGTGGGTCATAAGGTTGCACTTCAACATCACATTGTCTCCGTAAAAAACTTTGATTTCTCCATACCCTGTGTGTTTTTATAGGAAAAAAAATTCTTTTAAAAAAGTATTTGTTATTTGTGGTACTTTAATCTGAATGATAATTGTTGGGGTTGGGGGACTCCAGGATCATTATTCTGTGCGGCTATTGTAAGTCTAAGGAAAAATAACTTATTTCTTATGATCCTATACTTGAATTATACTGTTAATATATCCTTTTAATGTTTCATTTACAGGTATATGATGTTGATTGATGGCACAAATGAAGTTTTTATGATTGATAGAGATAATTCAGTGTTTCATGTTTCAAATCTGGAATTTCCATTTCGTAAAGATCTCCGTATACACTTATCAAATACTCTCTTGGATGGGGTAAGTCTTATGTTTTTTTTAAAATTAGACACTGCTATTTTTCTTTTTCTTTCAAGTAAATATATATGTATATTTTTTTTCTTAGTAGGGGGGCCAGAAGGAGAGGGAGACAAAGAATCTTAAGCAGGATCCATGTCAAGCGTGGAGCCCGAAGCAGGGCTCAGTGTCACAAGCCTGAAATCATGACCTGAGCTAAAATCAGGAGTTGGACACTTAACTGACTAAAGGCTCCCCTAAATGTATATTTTTATTAATTCAATAGGAAACTTATAATCTAGTTTTTTAAAGATTTTTTTTGAGGTATAATTGACATATAAAGAAAGTAATCCAGTTTGTTATTAGGATGTTAAATTTTATTTATCTCTTACCTTCACTTACTCTCACTTGATCATTGTCTTGGCTATGAGAATAAGTGAACAAAATTAAATCTTAATTTTTTTTTTGCTCTTTGTGATTGAAAAAATAATTCTTGTTGAAAAGACTAATTTTATTTTATTGTTTTACTTGTCAATTGAATTTTAATTATGTGATACAACATATCACATTTCCCCTTGGCTTTTTAGCTGTAAGAACTAATAGTTCTTGTTTAAAGAGAATCATGCCTTTGAAAGGAACCACTATACTTTTTTTTTTTTTTTTAAAGATTTTATTTATTTGACAGAGAGAGACACAGAGAGAGAGGGAACACAAGCAGGGGGAGTGGGAGAGGGAGAAGCAGACTTCCTGCTAAGCAGGGAGCCCAATGCGGGGCTCGATCCCAGGACTCTGGGATCACGACCTGAGCCGGAGGCAGATACTTAACGACTGAGCCAACCAGGCGCCCCAATGACCACTATATTTATACATTTGAATTTTAAAACCTGATGAGAATTTTTTTTTTTTAGAAGATTTTATTTATTTATTTGACAGAGAGACAGTGAGAGAGGGAACACAAGCAGGGGGAGTGGGAGAGGGAGAAGCAGGCTTCCCTTGAGCAGGGAGCCTGATGCGGGGCTCGATCCCAGGACCCTGGGATCATGACCTGAGCCGAAGGCAGACGCTTAACGACTAAGCCACCCAGGCGCCCCTGAATTTTCCCATTTCAGAAAATATATTTAATAATCATAAAATTACTTGATTAAAAATATTTTAACTTTCTCCCATATAAACAGCTTTCTTCCCAATTCTGAAAATACCTGTTCATTGTAAATAAAAATAAAAATACTTTAGAATATTAGGAAAAATCTGGTAAAAATCACCAGACCTACTATTGGAGTAACTTCTGTTACCATTTTGATGAACATTATTCCAGACTTTTCTCTGTGACAGAGTGTTCAATCTTACCTCCGTTCCTGTGGAATGTAACATTCATATTAGTAATAGCAACTCAGAACATAGATTCTTTAGTGTAGTTGGGTTCCTTTATAGTCCAATAAGATTCTGAATAATCGTGAAACCTCTGCCTTGGTTGAAAATGAGTGCTCTGGTGAAATATGTACACACATGTATAGTTAAATATTTTGTATGAAAAGAACCAAATGGTACATGTGTTTTGTAACTTGTCTTTTCCCCCCGACGTAGCAATTTGGTTTGGATGTCTTTCTCACATAAATGTCTGAATGGTATACCATTGTATATGTAAACACCATAGTTTGGGGTATCCAAACTCTCTTGACTGTGAAAATTGTGGTGGATGCTCTTTAAAACTATGACCCATCTCCATAACCCAACCTCAACCTAATGAATTAGACTCTCCCAGGGACAGAGTCATCTGTACGTTTAATAAGTGCCCAAGTGATTTTACTTTATTTTATTTTTTAAGATTTTATTTACTTATTTGACAGAGAGAGACACAGTGAGAGAGGGAACACAAGCACAGGGAGTGGGAGAGGGAGAAGCAGGCTTCCCGTGGAGCAGGGAGCCTGATGTGGAGCTTGATCCCAGGACCCTGGGATCATGACCTGAGCCGAAGGCAGAAGCTTAACCGACTGAGCCACCCAGGTGCCCCGCCCAAGTGATTTTAATCAGGCAAATTTAAGAAATAGTTCTGTAATTTATTTAACCAGTCCTCTTTTGGTGGATATTTGATTTTTTTTTTTAATTGGAAGACACTTGAATGCATATCCTTATACTTTTTTCCTTTCACAATTGTGCAATTTTTTTTAAGCAATTAAAAAAATTCTAATTCAGTTAATTAACATACAGTGTATTATTGGTGTCAGAGGTATAGTCTGTGATTCATCAGTCCTATATAATACCCAGTGCTCATTACATCACGTGTCCTCCTTAATGTCCATCATGCAGTTACCCTGTCCCTCCACCCCTCTCCTCTCTAGCAGCCCGCAGTTTGTTTGCTATGATTATGAATCTCTTATGGTTTGCCTCCCTCTCTGGTTTTGGCTTATTTTTTCCTCTCTTCCCCTATGGTCCTCTGTTCTGTTTCTTAAATTCCACATATCATTAAGAACATATGGTAATTGTCTTTCTCTGATTGACTTATTTCACTTAGCATAATACCCTTTAGTTCCATCCATGTCATTGCAAATGGCAAGATTTCATTATTTTGATGGCTGAGTAGTATTCCATTGTATATATATATATATATACCACATCTTCTTTATCCATTCATCTGTCGATGGACATCTGGACTCTTTCCATAGTTTGGTTATTGTGGACATTGCTGCTATAAACATTGGGGTGCAGGTGCCCCTTCTGGCACTACATTTGTATCTTTGGGGTAAATACCCAGTAGTGCAACTGCTGGGTTGTAGGATAGCTCTATTTTCAACTTTTTGAGGAACCTCCATACGTTTTCCGGAGTGGCTGTACCAGCTTGCATTCCCACCAACTTGTTAATTTTAGCCATTCTGACTGGAGTGAGGTGGTATCTCATTGTGGTTTTGATTTGTTTTTCCTTGATGCCAAGTGATGCCAAGTGATGTCAAGCACTTTTTCATGTGTCTGATGGCCATTTGGATGTTTTCTTTGGAGAAGTGTCTGTTCATGCCTTCTGCCCATTTCTTGACGAAATTATTTGTTCTTTGGGTGTTGAATTTGGTAAGTTCTTTGTAGATTTTGGATACTAGCCCTTTATCTGATATAGCATTTGCAAATATCTTCTCTCATTCTGTTGGTTGTCTTTTGGTTTTGTCACCTGTGCAAAAGCTTTTTATCTTGATGAAGTTCCAATAGTTCATTTTTGCCCTTGCTTCCCTTGCCTTTGGAGACGTGTCTAGCAAGAATCTGCTGCAGCAGAGCTTGCTGCCTGTGTTCTCCTCAAGGATTTTGATGGATTCCTGTCTCACATTTAGGTCTTTCATCCATTGTGTGTCTATTTTTGTGTATGGTGTAAGGAAATGGTCCAGGTTCATTCTTCTGCATGTGTTTGTCCAATTTTCCCAAACACCATTTATTGAAGAGTCTGTCTTTTTTCCACTGGATATTCTTTCCAGCTTTGTCGAAGATTAGTTGACCACAGTGGTGAGGGTCCATTTCTGGGTTCCCTATTCTGTTCCATTCATCTATGTGTGTGTTTTTGTGCCAGTACTATACTGTCTTGATGATTACAGCTTTGCAATATAGCTTGAAGTCCGGGATTGTGATGCCCCCAGTTTTGGTTTTCTTTTTCAACATTCCCCTGGCTATTTGAGGTCTTTTCTGGTTCCATACAAATTTTAGGATTATTTATTCCAGCTCTAGGAAAAAATTGATGGTATTTTGATAGGGATTGCATTAAATGTGTAGATTGCTCTAGGTAGCATAGACATTTTAACAATATTTGTTCTTCCAATCCATGAACATGGAAGGTTTTCCCATTTCTTTGTGTCTTCCTCCATTTCTTTAACGAGTGTTCTGTAGTTTTCTGAATACAGATCCTTTGCGTCTTTGGTTAGATTTCTTTCTAGATATCTTATGGTTTTGGATGCAATTGTAAATGGGATTGATTGCTTAATTTCTCTTCGTTCTATCTCATTGTTAGTGTATAGAAATGCAAGTGATTTCTGTGCATTGATTTTATGTCCTGCCACTTTGCTGATTTCCTGTATGAGTTCTAGCAGCGTTGGGGTGGAGTCTTTTGGGTTTTCCACATAGAGTATCGTGTCATCGGGAAAGAGTGAGGGTTTGACTTCTTCTATGCCAATTCGGATGCCTTTTATTTCTTTTTGTTGTCTGGTTGCTGTGGGTAGGACTTCTAGTACTATGTTGAACAGCAGTGGTGATAGTGGACATCCCTGCCGTCTTCCTGACCGTAGGGGAAAAGCTCTCAGTTTTTCCCCATTGAGGATGATATTCACTGTGGGCTTTTCATAGATGGCTTTTATGATATTGAGGTATGTACCCTCTGTCCCTACACTGAGAAGAGCTTTAATCAAAGGATGCTGTAATTTGTCAAATGCTTTTTCTGCATCTATTGAGAGGATTATATGGTTCTTGTCCTCTCTTTTATTAATACAGTGTATTACGTGGATTGATTTCTGGATGTTGAACTACCCTTGCATCCCAGGAATAAATCCCACCAGGTTGTAGTGAATAATCCTTTTAATGTACTGTTGGATCCTACTGGCTAGTATTTTGGTGAGAATTTTTGCATCCATGTTCATCAGGGATATTAGTCTGGAATTCTCCTTTTTGGTGGGGTCTTTGTCTGGTTTTAGGATCAAGGTAATGCTGGCCCCATAGAAGGAGTTTGGAAGTTTTCCTTCTATTTCAATTGTTTGAAGCAGCTTCAGAAGAAAATATTAATTCTTCTTTAAATGTTTGGTAGAATTCCCCTGGGAAGCCATCTGGCCCTGGGCTCTTGTTTTTTGGGAGATTTTTGATTACTGCTTCAATTTCCTTAGTGTTTATGGGTCTGTTCAGGTTTTCTGTTTCTTCCTGTTTCAGTTGTGGTAGTTTATACATCTCTAGGAATGCGTCCATTTCTTCAAGATTGCCTAATTTGTCGGCATATAGTTGCTCATAAAATGTTCTTATAATAGTTTGTATTTCTTCGGTGTTGGTTGTGATCTCTCCCCTTTCAGTCATGATTTTATTAATTTGGGTCCTTTCTCTTTTCTTTTTGATAAGTCTGTCTAGGGGTTTATCAGTCTTATTAATTCTTTCAGAGAACCAGCTCCCAGTTTCATTGATCTGTTGTACTGGTCTTTTGGTTTCTATTTCATTGATTTCTGCTCTAATCTTTCTTATTTCTCTTCTCCTGGTTGGTTTAGGCTTTATTTGCTGTTCTTTCTCCAGCTCCTTTAAGTGTAGGGTTAGCTTGTGTATTTGAGACCTTTCTTGTTTCTTGAGAAAGGCTTGTATTGCTATATACTTTCCTCTTAGGACCGCCTTTGCTGCATCCCAAAGATTTTGAACAGTTGTGTTTTCGTTTTCATTTGTTTCCATGAATTTTTTAAATTCTTCTTTACTTTTCTAGTTGACCCATTCATTCTTTAGTAGGATGCTCCTTAGCCTCCATGTATTTGAATTCTTTCCAACTTTCCTCTTACGACTGAGTTCCAGTTTCAAAGCATTGTTGTCTGAAAATATGCAGGGAATGATCCCAGTCTTTTGGTACCGGTTGAGATCTGATTTGTGACCCAGGATGTGATCTGTTCTGGAGAATGTTCCATGTGCACTCGAGAAGAATGTGTATTCTGTTGCTTTGGGGTGGGATGTTCTGAATATATCTGTGAAGTCCATCTGGTCCAGTGTGTCATTCAGACCCTTATTTCCTTGTTGATCTTCTGCTTAGATGATCTGTCCATTGCAGTGAGTGGGGTGTTAAAGTCCCCTACTATTATTGTATTATTATCAATGTGTTTCCTTAATTTTGTTTTCAATTGGCTTATATAATTGGCTGCTCCCATGTTAGGGGCATAAATACTTACAATTG
Organism: Phoca vitulina; assembly: GCF_004348235.1. Classification (NCBI taxonomy): domain Eukaryota; kingdom Metazoa; phylum Chordata; class Mammalia; order Carnivora; family Phocidae; genus Phoca; species Phoca vitulina. Next base: position 3,310,428 of record NW_022589714.1, read on the forward strand.
TTAGATCTTCTTGTTGGATAGACCCTTTAATTATGGTATAGTGTCCTTCCTCATCTCTTATTCCAGTCTTTGGTTTAAAATCTAATTTGTCTGATATAAGGATTGCCACCTCAGCTTTCTTTGGATGTCCATTAGTATGATAAATGGTATTCTACCCCCTCACTTTAAATCTGGAGGTGTCTTTGGGTCTAAAATGAGCCTTTTGCAGAGAGCATATTGATGGGTCTTGCTTTTTTATCCAATCTGATGCCCTTTGTCTTTTGATTGGGGCATTTAGCCCATTCAGTGTCACTATTGAAAGATAGGAATTTAGTGCCATTGTATTGCCTGTAAGGTGACTGTTACTGTATATTGTCTCTGTTCCTTTCTGGTCTATGTTACTTTTAGGCTCTCTCTTTGCTTAGAGGACCCCTTCCAATATTTCTTGTATGGCCGGTTTGGTGATCACAAATTCTTTTAGTTGCTGTTTGTCTTGGAACCTTTTTATCACTCCTTCTAATTGAATGACATCCTAGCTGGATAAAGTATTCTTGGCTGCATATTTTTCTCATTTAGCACCCTGAATATATCATGCCAGTCCTTTCTTGCCTGCCAGGTCTCTGTGGAAAGGTCTGCTGCCAATCTAATGTTTCTATCCTTGTAGGTTACAGACCTTTTGTCCTGAGCTGCTTTCAGGATTTTCTTTGCCTCTGAGATTTGTAAATTTCACTATTATATGTCAGGGTGTTGACCTATTTTTACTGATTTTGAGGGGGTCCTCTGTGCCTCCTGGATTTTGATGCCTGTTTCCTTCCCCAGATTAGGGAAGTCTCCACTATAATTTGCTCCAATATTTCTGCCCCTCTCTCCCCTTCTTCTGGCATCTGAATTATTCTAATATTGTTTTGCTGTATGGTTTCACCTATCTCTCGAATTCTTCCCTCGTGATCCAGTAGGTGTGTATCTCTCTTTTTCTCAGCTTCTTTTTCTCCATTATTTGGTCTTCTATATCACTAATTCTCTCTTCTGCCTCATTTATCCTAGCACTTAGAGCCTCCACATTTTTGATTGTATCTCATTAATAGCCTTTTTGATTTCGACTTGGTTAGATATTAGTTGTTTTATTTCTCCAGAAAGGGATTCTCCAGTGTCTTTTATGCTTTCTTCAAGCCCAGGTAGTATCTTTATAATCGTTATTCTGAACTCCTTTTCTGACATCTTACTATGTCCATATTGATTAGGTCTCTGGCATTCAATACTGCCTCTTGTTCAGTTTTTTGAGGTGAGTTTTTTCATCTTGTCATTCTTTCCAGTGAAGAATAGCTGAACAAGAGGACAAAATACTAAAATGGCAACAACGACCCCAGAGAAATATACCCTAAGGAAATCAGAAGAGACCTGAAACTGGGAGGGGGGGGGAAAAAAAGGAGAAAAAAAGAATATGGTCAGACAGGTGAGCAGAATAGAGCAATACACTGTATTCCATGTGTATTTTGGTCTGTTTTTTTTTTTTCCCAAAAACTAGATCCCAAAATTGTAAAGAAAGAAAAACTTACATATGTACAAAAATAAAATTAAAGGCAATGTAAGGATGGAATGTAATTATAAACTTGGAAATTTAAAGATAAGGAAAAAACAAAAGAGAAAAAAAACGAACAACAAAAAAATGGAAGGGATTAAACAGACATGTGAAGAGAACAGAGCAATACACTATCTCCTGTGTGTATTTTGGTCATTTTGTTAGAAGAAACTACATCTCAAAATTGTATAAAAAGAAAAACTTATATATACAAAAATAAAATTAAATACATTGAAAGAATAGAATGTAATTGTGAAGATGAAAATAAAAAAGACTTTAACAAAACAAAACAAACAAGAGAAAAGAAGAAGAAAATAAAAAACAACATAAAAGAGAATATGACCAGACAAGTGAATAAAGCAGAGCCATACTCTAGATTTTGGGTATATTTTGTTCTGTTAGAATCCCAAAATTGTAAAGAAAGAAAAACATATATATATACAAAATAAGATTAAGTATAATGAAGGGATAGAATGTAAAAAATGAAAATTAAAAAAGATTTAAAAAAGGAGTTGATAGAATAAGAAATTGGTTGAAAAAGGAAAGAAAAAAAAATTAAAGTTGAAAGACTAAGGAATCAGGGGAATAAAAGCCATGAATTCTATGTGTATTCCCCTTGTGGTGGAGTTTTGCAGTTCTCACTGATCAGTAAAGTTGATCTTGGCTGGATGTCCTTGCTGATCTTCTGGGGGAGGGTCCTGTTGGATTGATTGTCAAGTGCATTTGCCCCAGGCCGAATTGTATCATCCTTGCCAGGGGGCCTGGCTAAGCAGTGCTCAGGTTTGCTCTCTGTGGCTTTTGTTCCCTGAAGGCTTTCCACGCAGCCTTAGACGATGAGAATGAAAATGGTGTCCTTCCAATCTCCGCCCTGGAGCTGAAGGCTCTGGGCCCCACTCCTTAGTGTGCCCTCAGAGAAAACAGTCAATCACTCCTGTGTCCCTGGTCTCCTTCCCACTCCGTGCTCACCTGGCCTGTCACTCAGCATTTATATCTCAGACATATGACCCTGTTTTGAGTCTCCAAACCCTGTAGACAACTGCAGCATGCTCCCCCACCACTCCTCCCCGGGGGAGAAAGGGGGGGTTTTGCTGGTTCTGCCACTTGTTGGGCCCCTGCTAGGAGAACAGTTGCCTGACTGTGTCGCAGTTTGTGGTTTTTGGCAGCCCCGAGCTGACAGCCCACTCCTGGGCTCACTCTTTGTAGCCGGCTTCCCCACTCCGATTCCTGGGAACTCTGCCTCACTCAGGCACCCCTGGTTTTCCTTTGACCCCAGGGATCCTGAGATTGCACTGTCTCAGCGAGGGTTCCACCCCCCTCTCCTGCTTAGCCACCTGAGTGGTCTCCCACTGGAGCAGATTTCTAAAAGTTCCAATTTTGTGCTCTGCTGCTCTGTCACTTGCTGGTAGCTGGGTGATGGAAGCTCCTTCCCCCTGCAGTCTGTCTTCCCATATATCGCCTCAGACTCACTTCTCTGCCCCTCCTACCTTGCAGAAAGTGGTCGCTTTTCTCTTTGTAGGGTTGCAGCTATTCTTTTCTTTGATTTCTGGTTGAGTTCTCCGCTGTTAGGAATGATTTGATACCTATCTAGCTGAATTTCTGGGACCAGTTGAAATTAAGGTCTCCTACTCCTCAGCCATCTTGTACTCCTCCACAATTGTGCAATTTTTATAATAAGAAGATTCTTAGAGGTGAGTTTATAATGTGTATTAAGAATCTTTTGATTGCAAGTAACTGAAGTCCAACTTAATGTAACTGAGGGAAAAAAGAACTTGATTGGCACAAATAATTGTTTCAGCTTGGCCTGCTTCAGGTTGGATCTGGGGCCGCAAAGGATACTGGCCAGGTTCTGTCATTCTCTTTCTTTGCTTTACTTGTCTGTTTGGTCTCATTCTTCATGAAGACTCTTTCAAATGAGAGGCAAGTTGCATTGTAGTGTAAGCAGAAAGAGAACTTTTTCTTCCAACATCCTTATGTCATTCCCAGGGAAGACTCCAAAGGGCCTTGCCTGACTTACATACCTATGGAAGAATGACAGTGGAGGCCAGGCACTCATTGGTGGTACTACAGCTTGGAGTGTAAGAGGAGTAGTGCTCCTAAGGAGTGGATGGTAATAGCTCTACCTTGTTAAGTATGCTACGTTTGAGGGCGTGCCCATTGTACTACATTGACAGGTATACTTAGTACCCTTCTTTCCAGAAAGTTTGAACCTATGCACAAGTCTACCAACCATATTTAAAGAATTTGTACACTGTCTTTAACACTGGGTTTTGAAAATTGAATATTTTCTAATTTGATGAGAGAAGGAATTCTTTTTTATAGGACAGTATAGCATAGTAGTTAAGAGCTCTGATTCTAACTGTTGGTACCTTATTGGCTTCATCAGTTAGTATATGAGGGATTTAAATAATTTATTCAGTAGTGAAGGGAGGCTAAAGATAGTACTTAAATTTTGGTGCTGTTGTGAAGATAAATTTGGATAGTTTATAAAGTGCTTGATACTACAGAGTAAATAAATGTTTACTTTTTTTTGCATTTATGTGAATTGTTAATGAGGTTTAACATTTTGTTACTTCCTTATGATTTACTCTATTTCTTCTGTGAGTTGCTGGTTCAGATCCTTTATATGTTTTTCTATTGGGTGTTCATCTTTTCCTTACTGATTTATAAGAAATTTTTGTCTGTTAGGGTATTATTTGTGACACATATTTTGAAAAAATGTATTTTACTTTTTTGGTGTTTTTTCTGGCACAAATTTAAATTTATGTAGGAATTTATATAGGTAAAATTATGAACATTTTAGTTCTTAATATCTGGCTTTGTGTCATTTTTAGAAATTTTTACTTATTTTTCTTACTATTCATATTTTTACTTTAGAATTATTATAATACTCACCCGTATTTCCTTCTAGTACTTCTATGGTTTTATTTGTATATTTAAATATTTGATCTACCTGAAATACATTTTGATAAAAGGAGTAGATAAGGGTATGATTTTATTTATTTCCAACTGTCTAAACTGTTGTCTCAACACCATTCTGCTAATCTATTTTTCCTTTTTAATTGGATAAATAATTTTTATTGTATAGTGGATTTCCTTATATATCATTGTTTCTTTCTTGATTTGTTTTCTCATCCTATTGGTATTTTGGTCTTTCACTGGTAGTTTTAGATTGATTTTAATACTTTGAGTTAAGCATACAGTTTAATGTTTTGCAGTCCAAGTGCACCCAGTTTCCTGGCTATTCTGAGGTTTGCCACTTGCTCTCTTTAGCTTTTGGTTGAATAGGCTATTTGATTAAGAAGTTAGGCTATACTTCATGTGCAAATCTATACAACAATAAGCTTATACTTTTCTCTGCAGAGTAATCTCTGGTAGGCTTGCCTTCAGACCATTCATCTTTCTCTTTGCTGTTTTTGGTTGTTGTTTTTTTTTTTAAAGATTTTATTTATTTATTTGACAGAGAGCGAGAACAAGAACACAAGCAGGGGGAGTGGGAGAGGGAGAAGTAGGCCTCCCACCGAGCAGGAGCCTGATGGCGGGGCTCGATTCCAGGACCCTGGGATCATGACCTGAGCCGAAGGCAGATGTTTAACGACTGAGCCACCCAGGCACCCCTTGGTTGTATGGTTTATCTCTTTGCCACACATTCACTGCCTTTCTTTGGAGGAAAAGGGGACTCTACATCTTTATTATAACTTCTCACAACTGCAGGTCTCCTTTCTACAGAGATAGTACTTACATTTTTAAAATTTCTAACCTTTCTTCAATGTTGAATCTTTTTCATGAGCCAGATTGAAATACATGTGGCTAATAATTCTCTGGAATTTGTACGAGAATGATTTCTTGTCTTAAGGTGAAATTTGCTCCTCTTTCTGGTTTTTATCCACTATTGGATAGGAAGTGGCTTGTGAATGTTTATTTAAATTCTCAATGATAGGATGATCCTAATGAAAATCACATGCATAAAATATATATTTGTTTAACAGAGGGAATATCACTTTCCAAGTGTTTTGAATGCTTGTGGCCCCTATCCCATGTGCTTTGTTTTTATTTACCAGCTAGACATTGGAGTATGCAAACCAGAAGAGGGAAGACTGAGGGGAGAATAGGCTGCTTGAATTAGTTATTTCTGAGGTATAGTTTGTGGTGATGAGAAGGTTCAGGATGTGATCTTAGGGAGGTTGAGAGGTTGAGAGGTTGAGGTCGTGTGAAGAAGGGCAGTGGAAGTAAGATCAAGGAAAATATTAGGTGGTTCCTAGTGAGTGATGGTAGGAATCCAGGTTGAGAGGATGATTATGAACCAGGTAGTAAAGATTAGAAAGGAAGATAGAAGGTAGTATAGTTGGATGTAGTGGCAGAGACTGAGCAGAGTAAATATAGTCACAAAACAAAGAGTACTGTATACTATGTGGGGCTGTAGTAAAATGTCATTTTGTAATAAAATGACACATATATATACATAAACATTTGGAACATATAGGGGTGTGTGTCCCCAGTGGTTGACAGAGCCACTATGTAAGGTTGGAAGTGTTGTGCACTGCACGTCTCCAGGGTGCTCCATTCTCATTATAGTTCGTGTGACTGGCACCCTTGGAGTTGCGCTGTTTGTAAACTGCACAGCCAGTGTGGCAGCTCTGCTAGTGAGTTCACGGGAACAGCAAGAACATTTTTGTTTTTGTTACCTCATTTAAGATACAGTTTCTCAGCGTTATAATCAGTAAAATAGAAGGAAGAAAAAGACTCTTAAGTTAAAGCATTTGCCACAGCTTAGCATAGTTTATCATTGAACTACTATTTTTTGAATGCCTTTCATGTTCAATGCTATGCCAAGAGTGCAGAGGGGTGAAAAAAAGGCCTCACCTTTGAGACTTTTTTTTTTTTTAAAGATTTTATTTATTTATTTGACAGAGAGAGGGACAGTGAGAGAGGGAACACAAGCAGGGGGAGTGGGAGAGGGAGAAGCAGGCTTCCCGCCGAGCAGGGAGCCCGATGCGGGGCTTGATCCCAGGACCCTGGGATCATGACCTGAGCTGAAGGCAGACACCCAACGACTGAGCCACCCAGGTGCCCCACCTTTGAGACTTTTTAATTCATTTAGTACGGGTGGAGAAAAATTGGTAGTGATGGAGGAGACCTTCAAATGAAATAATAACTTGACGATTGGTATTTTAAAAGTCCAGTGGTGGTTTAGAGGAGAAATAAATTAAATCTAGTTAGTTTGGAATGAAAGATGTTGTATAGAGGAATTGGCATTAGATACGGAAAGATTTCTTTAGAAAGAGATTTTTGTTGGACACGGCCTGAGGGCATTCCAGGTAGGAAATAATGCTTAAAAATTAGATGTTTAACCATCTGCAGATTTAACTGAGCAATAGTATTTATTTTCACCCCAAACTTGGACAAATGAAAGCTGCATAATAGACTCTTGCTAAGTTTTAAAATAGCAATATGATTCATGATGTCAATTTACTTGGACCAGAATTATAGTTGCCATATCTGTTTTTCCAGTTAGTTAATTAAAACAGTCCTCTGTAGTTTCCTGTTTCTTCTACATTTTCATTTGCAAATTGTTTTTGTAAAATTCCAAATCCAAGAATAACTCAAACTACCTAATTGTCTGGCTGTCAGATGTGAGCATTGAAGCTTTTGTTTTGCTCTCTAAATTATGTTCTTTGACCCACAAAATGTGGAAAATAGGAGTTTAGAAATATGGCATTAATTCATTTGAAACAATCAGTGAAACTCAGTTGATTTTATATTGAGGCTAAGAGGAGAATATAACAGTTAATCACCAAAGTTAATAGCAAGAATCTTGGAAAAATGGCATGCCTTTTCAACTGTTAATGTTTTTGTGAAGGAATATACATACTCATTGTTAAAATTTTAGAAAGTCTGTACATCATAAAGTAGAAAAATTCAACTGTCAAGAAGTTACATTTTAACATTTTGTTGTATTTTCTTCCAGTCATTTTGTTGTGCCCATAGTCACAGAATGTATATAATCAGTATGCATATAGCTGACATATGCTGTGTATCTAGGGTTGCATCATTTTCCTTCATTCTGAGGAACTGATTTTAGGATTTTTTAAAAATTTAGTTTTATTTTTAAAAATTGAAATATAATTCATGTACTATAAAATTCATCCTTTTAAAAAAAGAAGAAGAATGTAGCAGGAGGGGAAGAATGAAGGGGGGGAAATCGGAGGGGTAGATGAACCATGAGAAACGATGGACTCTGAAAAACAAACTGAGGGTTCTAGAGGAGAGGGGGGTGGGAGGATGGGTTAGCCTGGTGATGGATATTGAGGAGGGCACGTTCTGCATGGAGCACTGGGTTTTATGCACAAACAATGAATCATGGAACACTATGTCTAAAACTAATGATGTAATGTATGGGGATTAACATAACAATAAAAAAATTAAAAAAAAATTCATCCTTTTAAGCTGTATAATTTGGTAGTCTTTAATACATTCACAGTGCAACCATTACTGCTGTCTAATTCCAGAACATTTCATCACCTGGGTGGACTATGGTAATTAGAATCAAGTGGGAGATGAACTTTTGAGCTTTGAGATGAACTTTGAAGGTCTACAGGTTTCCAGAGAACAGTTAATTACTTCCTCTCATTAAAACCCTTCAGTGGTTCCCCATTGCCCATATCATGAAACCCGAACTACTAAACATAATATTCTTTATGTCTGGGCCATGCTTATATCTTTAGCATTGTCTTTGATTGTGAACCCTTGAACCATAAGCTCCATCTCTACTGAGCTTTGGACAGTTTACTCAAAACCACCATTTTTCATGGCTTTGTAATACTGTTTGGCTCATTTACTGTCCTGCTAGGAAATATCCACTTGTATCTTTCAGGATTTGACTAATGGGTCACAATGTCTTATTATCAAATCTTTCTCTTATTCTTCAATTAGAAATAACTACATGTTAAGCTTATACCATATGTCCTTATTTGGCTGAAATAGTGTAGGTTTACATCTGTTGTCTTGGTGTAGTTATTAATAGGAATCTGTTTCTCAGAAGTATTCTGATCCAGACAGTAAGCTGCGTGGTCACTCTATATAGCCATCTATCGTTAAAACTAGAACTCTTCATTGGACCCAGCTACTTATGTGTTTTCTTCTCTTCCTGGGACTCTCCTTTGAAGGTAGGGACTGTATGCTTAATTCTGCAGCATTTAGGGCTGTGTCTAATACATAGTTTGGGCTCAGGAAGTTTTGGATGGATAGGTAGAATGGTGGATACCTGGGGACTTCAGAAAAAGAAAATGGAATATAGAAAAGTTAAGCATGCAGGATTTTTTTTTTTTTTTTTGGTGCGACCCCCCAGTGAAGGATTTAAGCTACAGGTTTCTCCACAGCCATCTGGAGCAGCAGACGATGGAGCAATTTGTAACAAATTCTTGAGCAATATAAAGTTAATGTATCTTGTAGTTTTCTTCAGGTTTTTTTATGTTTAGGGTTTGTTGAGCATCTTTTATTTATGGGTTTACAATTTTCCTTAAGAGTAGAATTTTTTTTTTTTTGCCATTATTTCTACCCTTCACATGTTTGAAGATTTGATTATTAATGCTCTTTTCATTAAAAAAAAACAAAAAACAAAAAACAAAAAAAACCCCCAGAGACACCTGGGTGGCTCAGTCAGTTAAGCATCTGCCTTCAGCTCAGGTGATGATCCCAGGGTTCTGGGATCAAGCCCCACATCGGGCTCCCTGCTCCGCGGGGAGCCTGCTTCTCCCTCTCCCTCTGCCTGCCGCTCCCCCTGCTTGTGCTCTCTCTTTGTCTGTCAAATAAATAAAATCTTCAAACAAACAAACCCAAGTTTTTTGTTTCTTTTTTTTTTTTTTAAAGATTTTATTTATTTATTTATTTGACAGAGAGAGAGACACAGCGAGAGAGGGAACACAAGCAGGGGAAGTGGGAGAGGGAGAAGCAGGCTTCCCGCTGAGCAGGGAGCCCGATGCGGGGCTCGATCCCAGGACTCTGGGATCATGACCTGAGCCGAGGGCAGACGCTTAACGACTGAGCCACCCAGGCGCCCCTTTTGTTTCTTTTTTTTTTTTAATTTTTTTATTAACATATAATGTATTATTTGTTTCAGGGGTACAGGTCTATGATTCATCAGTCTTACACAATTCACAGTGCTTACCATAGTATATACCCTCCCCAGTGTTCATCACCCAGCGACCCCATCCCTCCCACCCCCCTCCACTCCAGCAACCCTTAGTTTGTTTCCTGAGATTGAGTCTCTTATGGTTTGAGATTAAGAGATTCTTATTAAGAGTCCCTCTCTGGTTTCATCTTGTTTCATTTTTCCCTCCCTTCCCTTATGATCCTCTGTCTTACTTCTCAAATTCCTCATATCAGTGAGATCATATGATGCGTATCTTTCTCTGATTGACTTATTTTGCTTAGCATAATACCCTCTAGTTCCATCCATGTTGTTGCAAATGGCAAGATTTCATTTTTTTTTTTTTTTTGATGACTGCATAATATTCCATTGTGTATATATACACCACATCGTCCTTATCCATTTGTCTGTTGATGGACGTCTAGACTCTTTCCCTAGTTTGGCTATTATGGACATTGCTATTATAAACACTGGGGTGCATGTGCCCCTTCGGATCACTACATTTGTATCTTCGGGGTAAATACCCAGTAGTGCAATTGCTGGGTTGTAGGGTAGCTCTATTTTCAACTTTTTGAGGAACCTCCATACTGTTTTCCAGAGTGGCTGCACCAGCTTACATTCCCACCAGCAGTGTAGGAGCGTTCCCCTTCTCTGCATCCTCGCCAACATCTGTCGTTTCCTGACTTGTTAATTTTTGCCATTCTGACTGGTGTGAGGTGGTATCTCATTGAGGTCTTGATTTGTATTTCCCTGATGCCGAGTGATGTCGAGCACTTTTTCATGTGTCTGATGGCCATTTGGATGTCTTCTTTGCAGAAATGTCTGTTCATGTCTTCTGCCCATTTCTTGATTGGATTATTTGTTCTTTGGGTGTTGAGTTTGATAAGTTCTTTATAGATTTTGGATACTAGCCCTTTATCTGATATGTCATTTGCAAGTATCTTCTCCCATTCGGTCGGGTGTCTTTTGGTTTTGTTGACTGTTTCCTTTGCTGTGCAAAAGCTTTTTATCTTGATGAAGTTCCAATAGTTCATTTTTGCCCTTGTTTCCTTTGCCTTTGGCGATGTTTCTAGGAAGAAGTTGCTGCGGCTGAGGTCAAAGAGGTTGCTGCCTGTGTTCTCCTCAAGGATTTTGATGGATTCCTGTCTCACATTTAGGTCTTTCATCCATTTTGAGTCTATTTTTGTGTGTGGTGTAAAGAAATGGTTCAGTTTCATTCTTCTGCATGTGGCTGTCCAATTTTCCTAACACCATTTGTTTAAGAGACTTTTTTCCATTGGACATTCTTTCCTGCTTTATCAAAGATTATTTGACCATAGAGTTGAGGGTCCATTTCTGAGCTCTCTATTCTGTTTCATTGATCTATGTGTCTGTTTTTGTGCCAGTACTATACTGTCTTGATGATTACAGCTTTGTAATAGAGCTTGAAGTCCGGGATTGTGATGCCCCCAGTTTTGGTTTTCTTTTTCAACATTCCCCTGGCTATTCGGGGTCTTTTCTGGTTCCATACAAATTTCAGGATTATTTGTTCCAGCTCTGGGAAAAAAGTTGATGGTATTTTGATAGGGATTGCATTAAATGTGTAGAGTGCTCTAGGTAGCATAGACATTTTAACAATATTTGTTCTTCCAGTCCATGAGCATGGAAGGTTTTCCCATTTCTTTGTGTCTTCCTCCATTTCTTTAACGAGTGTTCTGTAGTTTTCTGAATACAGATCCTTTGCATCTTTGGTTAGATTTCTTTCTAGATATCTTATGGTTTTGGATGCAATTGTAAATGGGATTGATTGCTTAATTTCTCTTCGTTCTATCTCATTGTTAGTGTATAGAAATGCAAGTGATTTCTGTGCATTGATTTTATGTCCTGCCACTTTGCTGATTTCCTGTATGAGTTCTAGCAGCGTTGGGGTGGAGTCTTTTGGGTTTTCCACATAGAGTATCATGTCATCGGAAAAGAGTGAGGGTTTGGTTTCTTCTATGCCAATTCGGATGCCTTTTATTTCTTTTTGTTGTCTGGTTGCTGTGGGTAGGACTTCTAGTACTATGTTGAACAGCAGTGGTGATAGTGGACATCCCTGCCGTCTTCCTGACTGTAGGGGAAAAGCTCTCAGTTTTTCCCCATTGAGGATGATATTCACTGTGGGCTTTTCATAGATGGCTTTTATGATATTGAGGTATGTACCCTCTATCCCTACATTGTGAAGAGCTTTAATCAAGAAAGGATGCTGTACTTTGTCAAATGCTTTTTCTGCATCTATTAAGAGGATTATATGTTCTTGTTCTTTCTTTTATTAATGTATTGTATCACATTCATTGATTTGCGGATGTTGAACCAACCCTGCAGCCCAGGAATAAATCCCACTTGGTCATGGTGAATAATCCTTTTAATGTACTGTTGGATCCTACTGGCTAGTATTTTGGTGAGAATTTTTGCATCCATGTTCATCAGGGATATTGGTCTGTAGTTCTTTTTGATGGGGTCTTTGGTTTTGGGATCAAGGTAATGCTGGCTTCATAAAATGAGTTTGGAAGTTTTCCTTCTATTTCAATTTTTTGAAACAGCTTCAGACTAGTAGGTATTAATCCTTCTTTAAATGTTTGGTAGAATTCCCCTGGGAAGCCATCGGGCCCTAGGTTCTTGTTCTTTGGGAGATTTTTGATTACTGCTTCAATTTCCTTAGTGTTTATGGGTCTGTGCAGGTTTTCTGTTTCTTCCTGTTTCAGTTGTGGTAGTTTATACATCTCTAGGAATGCATCCATTTCTTCCAGATTATCTAATTTGCTGGCATATAGTTGCTCATAGTATGTTCTTATAATTGTTTGCATTTCTTTGGTGTTGGTTGTGCTCTCTCCTCTTTCATTCATGATTTTATTAATTTGGGTCCTTTCTTTTTTTTTTTTTTTTTTTTGATAAGTCTGTCTAGGGGTTTATCAATCTTATTAATTCTTTCAGAGAACCAGCTCCCAGTTTCATTGATCTGTTGTACTGGTCTTTTGGTTTCTATTTCATTGATTTCTGCTCTAATCTTTCTTAATTATCTTCTCCTGGTTGGTTTAGGCTTTATTTGCTGTTCTTTCTCCAGGTCCTTTAGGTGTAGAGTTAGCTTGTGTATTTGAGACCTTTCTTGTTTCTTGAGAAAGGCTTGTATTGCTATATACTTTCCTCTTAGGACCGCCTTTGCTGCATCCCAAAGATTTTGAACAGTTGTGTTTTCGTTTTCATTTGTTTCCATGAATTTTTTAAATTCTTCTTTACTTTTCTAGTTGACCCATTCATTCTTTAGTAGGATGCTCCTTAGCCTCCATGTATTTGAATTCTTTCCAACTTTCCTCTTGTGATTGAGTTCTAGTTTCAAAGCATTGTTGTCTGAAAATATGCAGGGAATGATCCCAGTCTTTTGGTACTGGTTGAGACCTGATTTGTGACCCAGGATGTGATCTGTTCTGGAGAATGTTTCATGGGCACTAGAGAAGAATGTGTATTCTGTGGCTTTGGGATGGAATGTTCTGAATATATCTATGGAGACACACTGGTGCAGTGTGTCATTTAAAGCTTTTACTTCCTTGTTGATCTTTTGCTTAGATGATCTGTGCATTTCAGTGAGGGGGTTGTTAAAGTCCCCTATTACTACTGTATTATTATTGATGTGTTTCTTTGATTTTTTTATTAATTGGCTTATATAATTAGCTGCTCCCATGTTAGGGGCATAAATATTTACAATTGTTAGAGCTTCTTATTGGATAGACCCTTTAATTATGATATAGTGTCCTTCCTCTTCTCTTATTATAGTCTTTGGTTTAAAATTTAATTTGTCTGGTAGAGGGATTGCCACCCCAGCTTTCTTTTGATGCCCATTCGCATGGTAGATGGTTTTCCACCCCCTCACTTTAAATCTTCAGGTGTCTTTGGGTCTAAAATGAGTCTCTTGCAGACAGCATATCAATGGGTCTTGTTTTTTTATCCAATCTGATACCCTGTGTCTTTTGATTGGGGCATTTAGCCCATTTACATTCAGGGTAACTATTGAAAGATATGAATTTAGTGCCATTGTATTGCCTTTAAGGTGACTGTTACTGTATATTGTCTCTGTTCCTTTCTGGTCTGTGTTACTTTTAGGCTCTTTCTTTGCTTAGAGGACCCCTTTCAATATTTCTTGTAGGGCTGGTTTGGTGTTTGCAAATTCTTTTAGTTTTTGTTTGTCCTGGAAGCTTTTTGTCTCTCCTTCTATTTTCAATGACAGCCTAGCTGGATATAATATTCTTGGCTGCATATTTTTCTCATTTAGCACCCTGAATATATCATGCCAGTCCTTTCTTGCCTGCCAACTCTCTATGGATAGGTCTGCTTCCAATCTAATATTTCTACCGTTGGAAGTTACAGACCTCTTTTCCTGAGCTGCTTTCAGGATTTTCTCTTTGCCTCTGAGACTTGTGAGTTTTACTATTAGATGTTGGGGTGTTGACCCATTTTTATTGATTTTGAGTGGTGTTCTCTGTGACTCCTGGATTTTGATGCCTATTTCCTTCCCCAAATTACGGAAGTTCTTCTCTGCTATGATTTGCTCCCGTATGCCTTCTGCCCCTCTCTCTCTTCTTCTGGCATCTGAATTATTCTAATATTGTTTCACTTTATGGTTTCACCTATCTTTTGAATTCTCCCCTTGTGATCCAGTAGGCGTGTATCTCTCTTTTTCTCAGCTTCTTTTTCCATCATTTGATCTTCTATATCACTAATTCTCTCTTTTGCCTCATTTATCCTAGCAGTTAGAGCCTCCACATTTTTGATTGCATCTCATTAATAGCCTTTTTGATTTCAACTTGGTTAGATGTTAGTTGTTTTATTTCTCCAGAAAGGGATTCTCCAGTGTCTTTTACGCTTTCTTCAAGCCCAGGGAGTATCTTTATAATTGTTATTCCGAATTCCTGTTCTGACGTCTGAATAGATTAGGTCCCTGGCATTCAATACTGCCTCTTATTCTTTTTTTTGAGGTGAGTTTTTCCATCTTGTCATTTTGTCCAGAGTAGAATAGGTGAATGAGAGAACAAAATGCTAAAATGGTAACAACGACCCCAGAAAAATATACACTAAACAAATCAGAAGATTACTGTCCTTTGTTGTTGGATGTCTAGTGCCTTGAAAATTATTGCTTCCTCTATTCTGTCCACATTTGGTTGTTTCAGGCGGGATGGTAAATCTAATTCCTGATTCTCCAGTTTGGTTAGAATAGGGAATCTGTTTTTCCTTCCTAACTGGGTTTTATTAAAAATTTTTAAAAATTTATAATTGTGGTAAAACCACATAACATAAAATTTACTATCTTAACTATTTTTAAGGATACAGTTCAGTAGTGTTAACTATATGCACCTTTTTGTGCAACAGTTCTCCAGAACATTATCTTGTAAAACTGCAACTCTACCTATTAAATAGCTTCTCATTACCTGTATGCCTGTGAGAACCATCATTCTACTTTCTATTTCTGTGATTTTAACTACTTTAGATACCTCATATAAGTGAAGTCATATAGGATTTGCCTTTTTGGTGACTGGCTTATTTTACTTAGCATAGTGTCTTCAAGGTTTATTCATGTTGTAGCATGTGATAGATTTCTTTTCAAGGCTGAATAACATTCTGCTACATCTGTATACCACATTTATTCATTCATTCATCTGTTGATGGATATTTGGGCTGCTCCCACCTGTTAGCTGTTGGAATAATGATGTTATAAGCATGGGTGTGCAAATACCTCTTCAAAACCCTGCTTTCAGTTCTTGGGATATATACCCAGAGGTGAGATTGCTGGATCCTATGGAGGTGCTATTTTTAACTTTTTGATGTAACTGTCACACTACTCTTCATAGTGGTTGTACCATTTTACAGTCCCAGCAACAGTACCGAAGGGTTCCAATTTTCTTAACTAAGTTTTAAGCTGAGGTATTTTATGTTTATCTACTTTTCTGTAACCTAGGGTAATGATGGCAGCTCTGGGGAAGAGGGACATTGTGGTGGGGAGGTCATTTGGGAAGAGCTCAGCCTAGTTTATTGGGTCTTTTGTTAGAATCCCTGGGTTCTGTTCTTTTTAAAAAGCTTTTAGCGAATGTTTTCTTCAGCTAATTGGGAGCCATATATCATTCCAGTAATGCTCAGGTTATTTCTTCAATTCATTGTGGAGTCCAGGAGTGTTTCTTTAGGCACAGAGTATTGTGCTATTTTTATTACTCCAATCAGAAGAGAGAAAAAAAGAAGACAAGAATAACTGCTGAATTTGTTTCTATCTATATTTGAGTGTAATAGTGACAATTATCAGAAATTTGTCAGTTGACAAGTAGGGCTTCTCGGGGTTTAGTGGGCTTGGAGCTGAACCCTGCTGTGCCTTTTTGTTTTACCACAGTCTTGGTAGTTTTCAGTTTTTAATTGTTACTTGTATATTTATTTTTACTAGTTTTGCTTGCTGATAATAAATTTTCCGTTTTGCCATTTTTTAATGTTCAAAGAAATACATGTTTTTGCTCATTTCATCAGGTAATTTGGGAGAGAAATTCTGTGATGTCTGTTATCTGAACTTGGAAGTTCACTTAATTTCCTTCCACACACTTTTGACAATAACAATGAATTGAAACCTGTTTTTGGTGCCATCTTGATGGTTTATAAAATTCTCAGATACAAGTATTTAAGTAAAAATATTTAGTAAACAGTTTAAGATAATAAAGTGATTCAGTTTATGCCATGTGTTGGGTTCAGGATGATAACCATAAATGTCTGCAGGTTAACAAATACGTATTTGGGAAAGTAATTAATTAATTATAGTTTCTTAACAAAGTATATCTGTCCTACATCACTGTGTTCTTTGTAATTTTAGGTGTTTTTTGTGGATTTTCTGTCATGAAATTAGTTAAGAAAAACCCTGCGTAGTTTCCTGGGAAGAATATGAGGAATGAAAAATAATTTTAGGTCAAAATGTATTATTAAGAATTAAAATTTTATGAAATACTACATTATGTACCTATAATCTTTCTTTAAAAAGATTTATTTATTTTAGAGTGTGGGGAAGAGAGAGAGAAAGCAGGGAGAGGGACAGAGGGAGAGAATCTCCAAGCAGACTCACCACTGAGTGTGGAGCCGTATGTGGGGCTCAATCCCATGACCCATGAGATCATGACCTGAGCCAAAACCAAGAGTCAGGCACTCAAATGACTGAGCCACCTAGGCACCCCTATCTTTTAATAATTTTAAAATAATTCTAAGCAGAATTTAAGTTTTTTTTTTTTTCTTCACTTAATGGCTATGTATGTAATATATTCTCTTGTCCTGTTCTGTTTGATCATAGTAGAGAGACATGGGACCAAGAAAGACTGCATGGGTTGCATGGGGAATATATTTTACAATAAGGGCACCATTTATACCTACAAATTTTGTGATGTAGTTGGCCTATAACAAAATTTAAAGCAATAATGATTTTTTTAAAAAGATTTTATTAATTTATTTGACAGAGAGACATAGCGAGAGAGGGAACACAGGCAGGGGGAGTGGGAGAGGGAGAAGCAGGCTTTCCGTTGAGCAGGGAGCCCGATGCGGGGCTCGATCCCAGAACCCTGGGGTCATGACCTGAGCTGAAGGCAGACCCTCAACGACTAAGCCACCCAGGTGCCACACAAAATTATTTAAAAAAATATTCTTCATATTTGGAATTTAAAATTTGTAGTTTCTTTATTCTGATAGTTGCTTAGGAACTCAAACATAAAACAAAATATAGCATAGCAATTCAAATAGAAAAACATAATGAGATATTGTCATATCATTTTACTTCAATACAGAGTAAATTGACAGGGAGTTTTGGGATGTTGACAGTCTATTGATTTGATCTGGGTATAAGTGTGTTCATTTTAATGTTTTATCAGGTTGTATATATATGGTTTATGTGCTTTCTTTGTGTATGTTTTATTTTAATCAAATTGAAGAAATTGCCATTAAAGTATGAAGAAACTTAACCTTCTTTTTTCTTTCAAGGAAATGATTATTGACAGAGTAAATGGACAGGCCGTTCCTAGATATTTGATATATGACATAATTAAATTCAATGTAAGTACCTTTAATATAATTTATAAAATAAAAATTGTCCCTGAGATAACAGATAATGTTTTTACAAATAAAAAGTGTTACTGCCTTAGAGAAGTAGGAAAGGAAAATTGTGACTCTAGTTACTCATTTGATACCTTAATAATAATTTTGCACATTCCTTTGTCTTTAGATTTTGTTAGATACTTGAAGTGAGTAAAGAAAGATAGTTTAACTGATAAAATAAGAATTTTTTTTAAGATGGAAACTCTTGGTTTTAGTTATCCTGTACACGATTAAAAAAAGGAGTCCACAGATTTTATTACTGTCTCTTAAAAAAAAAAAAAGAGAGAGAAACTGATTATGGGTATTGAATGTATAACTTGGGGACACAAATATGTTATTCATGAGTACAGGCAGGAAACTTAAAAACAAAATATAAAATTCTGTTATAAATAGATATAAAAAATAGGAATTATATTTTCTATCCATTTCCTATAGTTTTAGACAAGCCAAGAATCTGCCTGTTTACATTTAATTATAGTATCAGTGTCTATTTAGGCAGTACAAGATGACTTCTGTAAATGTGAGAAACTCTTTCAGTAGTGTACATCTATGAAAAGGTATAATCATTCCTCTAGACATGTATTATTCAAATTGCATAGTCATTTAGTATTCAAACTAGACTGAAAGCAATTAAGAATTCTGGAATTAAAAGTGTTTAAGTTTTAGGATTTTGAAGATTTATAACAAAAATTTTTAAAAGTTCCTTTTTGGGTATATATTTTAAATTATAGTATTGAGATTCAGGATTGCATTATTCCACTTTAAAGGCATTTTTTTCCTGAAAATTTTCAATGTACATATTTCATTTTCTGTTGAATTTATAGATTTCAAACGGTTTCCTATTTAAGAGACTCAAGGTCAGAAACCATCAAATTTTAATTTCATCAGTTTGTGATTACTAAATGCCTCAGAAGTAATGCTTTCCAGAATTGGCTTACTTTTATCATAGATTTTGGAATAATGTTCATTGGCCCATAATGACACATAAAGGGTTGGGGTGGCATTGTTTTGTTGTGAATGTGGGAGTTTTGTCTCCTGTGCCTTTTGATGCTGAGCTCTGCTTTAATATGTGTTTTGTGCAGGTTCACTTCTTAGCCTGGGAACTTTGTCTTTGACAACAGCCTTCTAATTTAAAAAAATATGAAACATTTCAGCGTATACAAAAGTATAGAGAATAATATGAGGAATACACATGTACTAACCACCAGATTTGTTAAAGCTTAACATTTTGTCATTTTTACTCCACTTTCTTTTTAATAAGAAATAAATCATTACAGATCCAGTAGAAGTTTCTCATGCACACCTCACTTATTCTATCCCAGAAGCAACTTCTACCCTGTATTTGATGTTTATTATTTCCATGAATGTTTTTAATAACCTTACTACCTATGTGTGTGTCCATAAAATATATGTGGTATTGTTGTGCAAGTTCATAGTGTTATATAAATACCGTACTGTACTGTGGTACCGAGCATTTACTCCACATTATTTTGTTGAGATTTATCTGTATTAATACAGATAGGTTTAGTTCATTCCCTTTAATTACTATTGAGTATTGCTTTGTATAAATATACAGAATTTGTCTTTTTTCCTTTTGGTGAACATTTGAGTTTCCATATTTTGCTGTTATACTACTATTAAACAGTTTATATATTCTTGTGTGCATACATCAGAATTTCTCTAGGACAATTCTCATTCTTGGGATGTAAGCACCTAAGGTGTTTTTAAAAGTACAGTTCCTCACCCCTACCTACATCATAGAGATTCTGACTGAATTGGCAACTTCAGGTGTATTTGCTACATTGCTGAATTCCTCTCAGAAGTAGGTGTAACAACTTACCACCGTTGGTATTATCAGAGTTTAAAATTTTTGCTAATTGGATATGTGTGAAATGGCATCTGATCTTGTTTTAATTTGCTTTTCCATTGTTGCTAATGAAGTTAAGCCTGATTCATACGTTCATTTTTACTTGTTTGGATTTTTCTTTTGAGATTTAATTGTAAGTTCGAATAATTTTCTAATTTTTCTATTTGGTTGTCAATCTTCTTAATGTGTAGGAATTATCTTTTCTTCATTCTAATCCTTTTTTGGTTATGTATGTGACAAACAATATCTTTTGCAAATTAGTATCTATTGATGCACGGGGGAGTTTTTCATTTTCATGAAATCAGACTTACTAGACCTTCTCAAAGTTTGTGCTTTTGTGTCTTGTTTAGGAAATTCATCCATATTTTGCTGTAAAAATTATTAAGTTATGCTTTTACTAGGTCTATAATTACTCAGTAAGTATTTGTTGAGTGCCTATTGCCATATTTCATTGATTTTAAAGTCACATTTCCCTCACATTTCTGATATTAGGATATATTTATAATCGAAAGCATCATATATTTAGTTCTTTAATTTACTGAGCCTTTATAATTAACCAGCTTATTTTGAATCACCAAATCAAGGTCACTATTAGAAAAAAATGATGTTTTGAAAAAATAATTAAAATCTTTTTAGTTCCCTTATTTTGTCCAGCAAGAATTTCATTGATCATCTTTTATATGTCAACTGTTGTTCTAGATATTGGGTATACACAAATGAATAAGACATAATTTCTTGCCTTCAGGGAATTCGTAATTCAGTACACTGGCCTCCAAAGAAGGCCATTTCAACAGTGGGATTTGGGAAGAAAGTAGAACTTTTGTTTATTTTTTGTCTGTTTATTCAATTTTTGTCTGTTTTATAACATACACAGTTGTATGCAGCTCATTAAAAATTAACGTGCATAAATTGTAAGCATTTGGTAGGATATGTACTTAGATTGGGTACAAAATCAAAAGAAATTTGTGGACCATCGATCTTATGGATGAGAAATAAATGTAAAGAAATAGTTATAATAGTATAACAACAGTAAAGGTATATTAGAGATACTGGAATATATGAAAGGTACTAGAGAGGTGAGAGTATTTCAGTTTAACCAGGGTAAAGTTGAGTCATAGAAGTGTGGACTTGCAGATAGAGAAAGTTACATGAATTAATTTTGAAGGATAGAATCATGGAGGTCATGAGCATTAGAGGTTATTAGTGCACTTGATGTGTGGTGGGATGTGGGACACAGCAAGAAATGTGAATAGATTGTTGAATAGGGGGCCAGGTGACTTGAATAAGGCATTTTAGCTTAGTTCTGGATGTAATAGGGCACTTTTGAAGGGTTTTAGTTAGGGTAATGATAGGATCACACTTTCATTGTTTTGAAAGATAACTCCAATGGCAACATGGGTAGTATTTTGAAGTGAGAAAGAATTCAAAACTAGGAAGCAAGTTAGTTAGTAGTTAACTGAGTTCTTTCTGTTGTCTGTTTTCAGTGATTTAACACCTACCTAACAAATGCTTCCTTTCCTATAGGCAGCATAGATTTGAAGGTGAACTTGCTTTCAATTTTTTCTTGTTGTTTTGATTTGTGTGTGTGTGTGTGTGTGTGTGTGTGTATACACACACACTGTATATATATATTTTTAAGTGAAAAGTATTTAGAGAATTTAGACTACTTAAGTATTTTTAGACAGTTGTTAGACTATTTTTTAAAAAAAACGGACGACTTGCTTGTTCCACATTAACTTTATAGGGGTCTGAATTCATCTAATCGGTCAAATAAATAAGCCTAATATTTTAGGTTTTTTAACTTTATTGATGATGTAGGTGACGTGGAAAAGATTCCACATGGACTTTGTGATTATTTACTGATGTTTCCTCAATACATACCTTTTGCAAACAGTTGTATGCCTTTGTGTAAAGGGAACATAAACTACCTCGTACCTAGGGCTTACTCGCTTTGTTTTGCTCCTTATTCTTTGCTGAGTATAAAAATTGTCATCCTTCCAATAGAAAAGATCCTCCTTAAGGCATATTTAATGTCCACAGCTTAAGCAAATACTGTCACCTATTTGGAAACATTGGGTTGTGTAAATGTTAGTTGAGTAGTATAGATTAGAGAAGAGGAAGAAGAGGAAAAGATGAGAAAAATTTATGGAGGGTGTCCAATTGCAAAGTAAAGAAGAGGGGTACTTGATATGAGGTGATGCTACTAATCTGGACGGTTACTGTCACCCAGATGAAATGTTAGAGGCTGTATTATTATATGCCATTAAGATAGGGTAAGCCTCTACCTTCAATTTACAGAAAAAGTCTATGCACTTTTTACTTTATGGTTCGAATCATTTGTACCACATATATGTATCGTATTGTATATATACTGTATATGGAGAACTTTATTTATAACTATAATTGAGTATATTATGGAGACTTTGTTCTATGTTAGTTTTTAGAGTTGAGGATGTATTTGTCTAATAATTATCTTTTACTTATTGATGTCTGTAAAGCATTAGCGCTTTAAGCAACAAAGTGATTGTGTTGCTTATTCTGATGTGTTATTTGCTTATCCTTTCCTGAATTATGTGGATTGTAGTTTTATACAGATTTTACTAATTCATATAATTTTACTAATTCAAATAATAAAATGATTAGTGAGTATATTAGTACTTTAATTCAGATGTGAAAACTTCAGACCAACTTATATTAGAGAAGATTTATGCCACTCTCCTATACTATTTTATGCACTTACAATTTTAAAATAAACAACCGTGTATGTGTTTAGGTGTGTTTAGTGAAAGCAGGACTGGCATGTGTGGTTGTGCAGGCTGTGCATTGGACAACTCCAAAGGATGCTCTTTACATAGACTGCTATGTATACTGTGACAGCCTTAATAATTATGCTGATAAGATAGTTTTCAGTGTTGAAATTTAAATAATTCTCTCATTTAATTCAGGCACAGCCAGTTGGAGATTGTGATTTTAATATTCGTCTGCAGTGTATAGAAAGAGAAATAATAAGTCCTCGACATGAAAAAATGAAGACTGGGCTCATTGACAAAACACAGGAACCATTTAGTGTCAGAAATAAGCCATTTTTTGACATCTATACTTCAAGAAAGGTAAAATTTTCTAATTAGTACTTACAGTGTGTCATAATTCAGCTTGTGAGAGGAATATGGATGACATTTTACTGCCCAATTGTCTTGATTTTTTCAGAAATTATTTTAATTGAATATAGCACTATTCTGGACAAACATGTGCAATTCCCAAGTCTTCTCCAGAGTAAGATTCTCAGTGGTAGAAACTTAAACTGGGTTACTTTCTTGTTTCTCATAATAATTTTTGATTCATGATCTATGTTATGTTTTTTAAAAGGCTATCAACGGTAAAGAATGGTATAGTGTGAAAATCACCTGTTATGCCTTCTGAAGGTCACCAGTGGTTGGTGCATACTCTGATTTAAAAAATTCATTCGCATACACACATATATTGAGAGTTTTATTTCTTCCTGTTGTTTTGATACTTAAAATGCTCATACTGAATCTTTTTGGATTGTTTTTTTCACTTAATACTGTGGCTTGGAAATATTTCCAGGTCAGTGCTTAGAGGTTTGCCATTTATTTTTTAACCGCTACATAGTAATTGACAGTAAAAATGCGCATGAAATTATGTTTTGGAGAAGAGTGGCTATGAGAGAATAATATAAGAAGTATAGCAACATATGCAATTACGTGTTTTAAGCTACTTTCTAGTATAATCCCACATGCTAGATGATGTAAATTTTTGTTGTATCTTACCTGCTTCTGCTCATATCCACTCAATTTGGTATTGGCCCTTGGATATAAATTACAACTTATTTGTATTTATAGCTTGAAGGCCAATTAAAAAAGAATTATTTAAATGGATTAATACGGTTTACAAAATGTTAAGAGTCATGCAGCAAAGTTTCCCTGAAAGTTTCCTATTCATCACCTCAGAAGAATAACTGTTGCCATTAGCACTAACTGTATCCGTCAGAATTTTCCTCTGCATATATAAGCAAATACATTTATTAATATTCTTACCAACCTTATCCAAGAGGTGTTTCTTAACACACTGTTCTAATGCTTTGCTTTTTTTTACTTAACAATATATTTCAAGTCCCCTTGCCCTATTGGTATGTAGAGATCATTTTTTTAACAGATGTGCAGATTTCCATCTTATCAGTGTACTATAATTTATTCCATAGCTTAGACATTTTGAGTTGTTTTTAGTCATTTGGTAGATTTTTATTTATTTGTTTTGCATATGAATATCTGATTGTTTCTGCACCAATTATTGAAGAGACTGTCCTTTTTTCATTGAGTTGCTCTTGCACCTTTATGAAAACTAAGTTGTCCTATGTTTGGGTCTTTTTCTAGTCTCTGTTCTATTCCCTTGATTGTGTTTGTCTGTCTTTACACTAGTACCATACTATCTTGATTACTTTTCAAATTAAATCTTGAATGAGACAGGATTATCTTCCAACTTTGTACTTCTTTTTTGAAGTTTTGGTTATTCTGGGCGTCTGCATTTTCATATGAATTTTAGAATAAGTTTGTCAGTATCTACAAAGTGCATGCTGGAATTTGGATTGGAATTGCTTTGAATATATGGGTCAATTTAGGGGGAAGAATTGATACCCTAACAATGTTGAGTTTTCCAGTTCATTAACCTGGTATTTCTCTCCTTTTATTTTAGAGGTCTTTAATTTCTCTCAGACATTTTTGTAGTTTTAAGGATCAGGTTTTACTCATCTGACTTTTTTCAGATTTATTTCATACTGTTTGATATAAATAGTATTTAAAAAAATTTCAGTTTCTAATTGTTGATAATGTATAGTAATACATTGATTTTTGTATATTAATTTTTTTCTTGCAGTCTTGCTAAACACTTATTCCTCTACTAGCTTTTTGTAGATTTCATCAGCTCTTCTTACATAGACAAGCATGTCATCTGTAAAAAAGGGGCACTAGAGCCTCTTAATGTTGAATGGAAGTAGTGAGAGTGAACAGCCATATTTGTTCCTTTTCTTTGGAGCAGGAAAAGTTTGTTTTTAACCATTAAGGGTGATGTTACCTGTAGGACTTTAGCAGATGCCTTTTATACAAGATGAGTTTTTAAATTTGAAAGCTGTTGATTTTAGTATACTAATTTTATACAGTTCTCACTGTATTTTGTTACTGTTTGTAGTAACAGTTGATTCTCTTGGATTTTCTAGGTATTTAATCATATTAAGTATAAATAGACATAGTTTTCCTCTTTAGATTTTTCATACATTAATTTTTCTCTTATCTGATCCAGTTAGCCATGAGTACAGTTTTAAATTGTAGTGATAGTTATAGGAATCCTTGTCTTGTTCTTAATTTGAGTAGGAATGCTTCTAGTGATTCTCCGAAGTATAATATATTGCCTTTGAGTCTGGAATCTATTTTACCAGGTTAAACAAGTGTCTGGCTCTATATTTACTGAGTTGTTTTGTTTCTGATAAAGAATAGGTGTTCAGTGTTGTCAAATGGCTTTTTATGTACTATTGGTATAATACTGTTATCTTTTTCTGTTAGATTTGTTTATCTCATGAATTATATGAAAATATATCCTGATATGATAAGCCCTACTTAATCTTAGTGTATTGTTGTTATTATTTTTAAAGACTTTATTATTATAATTTCTTTAGAGCAGTTTTAGGTTCACAACTTTTTTTTTTTTTTTTTTAGTTTCAGGTTTTTGTTTAAATCCCATTTAGTTAACATACAGTACAGTGTAATATTAGTTTCAGGTGTAGAATTTAGTGATTCATCACACATACAACACCCAGTGCTCATCACAACAAGTGCCCTCCTTAATACCCATCACCTATTTAACACATTCCCCTGCCCACCTACCCTCCAGCAACCCTCATTTTGTTCTCCATAGTTAAGAGGTTATTTTCTGATTAGCTTCCCTGCCCCCCATGTTCATTTGTTTTGTTTCTTAAATTCCACATACAAGTGAAGTCATATGGTATTTGTCTTTCTCTGACTTAATTCACTTAGCATGATACTCTCTAGTTCCATCCACGTCATTGCAAATGGCAAGATTTCATTCTTTTTAATGGCTGAATAATACTCCATTGTATATATATACTACATCTTCTTTATCCATTTGTTAGTCATTGGACAGCTGGGCTGTTTCCATAATTTGGCTATTGTTGATAATGCTGCTATAAACATCGGGGTGCATGTATCCCTTTAAATCAGTATTTTTGTATCCTTTGTGTAAATACCTAGTAGTGCAATAGCTGGATCCTAGGGTAGTTTTATTTTTAACTTTTTGAGGAACCTCCACACTGTTTTCCAGAGTGGCTATACCAGTTTGCATTCCCACCAAGAGTGCAAGAAGGTTCCCCTTTATCGGCATCCTTGCCAACATTTGTTGTTTGCTGTGTTGTTAATTTTAGCCATTCTGACAGGTGTGATGTGGTATCTCATTGTAATTTTGAATTGTATTTCTCTGATGATGAGTGATGTTGAGCATCTTTTCATGTGTCTGTTAGCCATCTGTATGTCTTCTTTGGAAAAACGTCTAGTCATGTCTTCTGCCCATTTTTTAACCAGATTATTTGTTTTTTTGAGTTTAATAAGTTCTTTATATATTTTGGATACTGACCATTTATCAGATATGTCATTTACAAATATCTTCTCCCATTCTGAAGGTTGTGTTTTAGTTTTGTTGATTGTTTCCTTTGCCATACAGAAGCTTTTTATCTTGATGAAGTCCCAATAATTCATTTTTGTTTTTGTTTCCCTTGCCTCAGGAGATGTATCTAGTAAGAAGTTGGTATGGCCGATGTCAGAGAGGTTACTGCCAGTGTTTTCTTTCAGGATTTTGATGGTTCCTGTTTCACGTTTATGTCTTTCATCCATTTTGAATTTATTTTAGTATATGGTGTAGGAAAGTGGTCCAGTTTCATTCTTCTGCATGTTGCCGTCCAGGTTCCCAACACCATTTGTTGAAGTGACTGTATTTTTTCCATTGGATATTCTTTCCTGCTTTGTCAAAGATTAGTTGATCATGCAGTTGTGGGTCCATTTTTGGGTTTTCTGTCCTGTTCCGTTGATCTATATGTCTGTTTTTGTGCCATTACTGTACTGTCTTGATCACTACAACTTTGTATTATAACTTAAAGTCCAGAGTTGTGATGCCTCCAGCTTTGCTTTTCTTTTTCAAGATTACTTTGGCTATTTGGGGTCTTTTGTGGTTCCATACAAATTTTAGGATTGTTTGTTCTAGCTCTGTGGAAAATGCTAGTGGTATTTTGATAGGGCTTGCATGAAATGTATAGATTGCTTTGGGTAGTATAGACATTTTAACAATGTTTGTTCTTCCAGTCCATGAGCATGGAATGTTTTCCCATTTCTTTATGTCATCTTCAGTTTCTTTCATAAGTGTTCTATAGTTTTCAGAGTACAGGTATTTTACCTCTTTGGTTAGGTTTATTCATAGGTATCTTATGGTTTTTGGTGCAGTTGTAAATGGGATCGATTCCTTGACTTCTCTTTCTGCTGCTTCATTACTGGTATATAGAAATGCAACAGATTTCTATATGTTGATTTGTATCATGAGACTTTACTGAATTTGTTTATCAGTTCTAACAGTTTTTTGGTGCAGTCTTTTAGGTTTTCTACATAGACTACTATGTCATCTGCAAATAGTGAAAATTGGACTTCTTCCTTGCTGATGTGGATGCCTTTGATTTCTTTTTGTTGTCTGATTGCTGAGGCTAGGACGTCCAGTACTGTGTTAAATAACAGTGGGGAGAGGGGACATCCCTGTCTTCTTCCTGACCTTAGAGGGTCTTTCCCCATTGAGGCTGATATTAGCTGTGGGCCTTCATATATGGCCTTTATGATGTTGAGGTACGTTCCCTCTATCCCTACCTTGTTGAGGTTTTTATCAAAAAGTTTCCCAAGCAAAACTAAAGGAGTTTGTGACCACTAAACCAGCCCTGCAAGAAATATTAAAGGGCACCTTTTGAGTGGGAAAGAAAGACCAAAAGCAACAAAGACTAGAAAGGAACAGAGAAAATCTCCAGAAACAATGACAAAACAAGTAATGAAATGGCATTAAATTCAGATCAGTAATTACTCTGAATGTAAATGGACTAAATGCTCCAATCAAAATACATAGGGTGTCAGAATGGATAAAACAAATAAGACCCATCTACATGCTGCCTCCAGGGGACTCATTTTAGACCTACAGACACCCGTAGATTGAAAATGAGGGGATGGAGAAATATTTACCATGCAAATGGATGGCAAAGGAAAGCCCGAGTAGCAATACTTATATCAGACAAACCACATTTTCTTTTTTTTTTTTTGTCAGAGAGAGAGAGCACAAGCAGGGGGAGCAGCAGGCAGAGCAGGTAGAAGGAGAAACAGGCTCTCTGCCAAGCAAGGAGCCCGATGTGGGACTCAATCCCAGGACCCTGGGATCATGACCTGAGCCGAAGGCAGACGCTTAACTGACTGAGCCACCCAGGTGTCCCGACAAACCACATTTTAAACAAAACACTATAACAAGAGACGAAGAAGGGCACTGTATCATAATAAAGGGGTCTATCCAACAGGAAAATCCAACAATTGTAAATATTTATGCCCCCAACTTGGGAGCACCCAAATATATAAAATAATTAATAATAAACATAAAGGAACTCACTGATAAAAATGCAGTAATAGTAGGGGACTTTAACACCCCACTTATAGCAATGGACAGATCTAAGCAGAAAATCAACAAGGAAACAATGGCTTTGAATGACACATTGGACCAGATGGACTTAACAGATATATTCAGAACATTTCATCCTAAAGCAGCAGAATACACATTCTCTTTTGAGTGCACATGGGACATTTCTCCAAAAGAGATCACATACTAGGTCACAAATCAGACCTCAACAAGCACAAAAAGATTGAGATCATACCGTGCATATTTTCCGACAACGCTATGAAACTTGAAGTCAACCACAAAAAAATTTGAAAGACCACAAATACATGGAGACCAAAGAGTATCCTACTAAAGAATGAATGGGTCAAGTAGGAAATTAAAGAAGAAATTTAAAAATACATGGAAACAAATGAAAATGAAAATACAATGGTCCAAAAACTTTGTGATGCAGCAAAAATGGTTATAAGAGGGAAGTATATAGCAATACAGGCCTACCTTAAGAAGCAAGAAAAATCTCAAATACATAACCTAACCTTACACCTAAAGGAGCTAGAAAAAGAACAACAAATGAAGCCTAAAGCCAGCAGAAGAAGGGAAATAATAAAGATTAGAGCAGAAATCAATGAAATAGAAACAAACAAAAAACAGTAGAACAGATCAATGACACTAGGAGCTAGTTTTTTAAAGAATTAATAAAATTTGATGAACCCCCTATACAGACTTATGAAAAAGAAAAGAGAAAGGATCCCAATAAATAAAACCACGAATGAGAAAGGAGAGATCACAACCAACACCACAGAAATACAAATGACTATAAGAGAGTATTATGAAAAATTAAATGCCAACAAACTGGGTAATCTGGAAGAAATGGATAAATTCCTAGAACCATATAAACTACAAAAACTGAAACAGGAAGAAATAGAAAACTCAAACCAATAACCAGCAAAGAAATTGAATCCATAATCAAAAATCTCCCAACAAACAAAAGTCCAGGGCCAGATGGCTTCTCAAGGGAATTCTACCAAACAGTTAAAGGTTAATACCTGTTTTTCCTCAAAGTGTTCCAAAAAGTGGAAGGAAAACTTCCAAACTTTCTATGAGGCCAGTATTACCTTGATTCCAAAACCAAAGACCCCACTGAAAAGGAGAATTACAAGCCAGTGTCCCTGATGAACATGGATGCAAAAATTCTCACCAAGATACTAGCCAGTAGGATCCAACAGTACATTAAAATGATTATTTACCATGACCAAGTGGGATTTATTCCTGGGCTACAGGGTGGTTCTACATCTGCAAATCAATCAACCTGATATACCACATAATAAAAGAAAGGATAAGAACCATATAATCCTCTCAACAGATGCAGAAAAAGCTTTTGACAAAGTATAGCATCCATTCTTTTTTTTTTTTTTAAGATTTTATTTATTTACTTGATAGAGAGGGAGAGCACGCAGGGGGCAGTGGGAGAGGGAGAAGCAGGCTCTCCGCTGAGCAGAGAGCCCGATGCTAGGCTTTATCCCAGGACCCAGGGATCATGACCTGAGCCGAAGGCAGACGCTTAACCGACTGAACCACCCAGGCGCCCTGTCTGGGAAACTCTCTATCTCTTCTATTCTGAATGACAGCCTTGCTGGATAGAGTATTCTTGGCTGCGTATTTTTCCCATTCAGCTTGTTGAATATATCATGCCATCATCTCTGGCTTGCCAAGTTTCTGTGGGTAGATCTGCTGCTAACCTTATTTATCTTCCCTTGTAAGTTAGGGACGTTTGTCTTTGTGCTTTTAGGGTTTTTTTCTTTATATATGTATTTTGCAATTTAACTACAATATATCTTGGTGTTGGCCTGCTTTTGTTGGTTTTGATGGGAGTTCTCTGTGCTTCCTGTTTCCTTCTCCAGATTAGGGAGTTTTCACCTATAATTTCCTCAAGTAAATCTTTTGCCTCCTTTACCCTCTCTTCTTCTTTTGGGACTCTTATAATATGAATGTTAGTATGTTTTATGGAGTTGCTGAGTTTCCTGTCTACATTGATCCAATATTGTTCTTTCCCCCTTCTTTTCAGCTTCATTATTTTCCGTAATTTTATATTCTATATCACTTATTTGTTCCTCTGATTCTTCCATCCTTGTGGCGTTATATCCAGGGGGTTTCAAATCGTGTTTATTGCATTTTTCATTGGGCCTGACTAGTTTTTAGGTCTTTTATCTCTGTGGTGAAGGACCCTGGTATCTTTTATGCTTTTCTCAAGCCCAGCTAGTATCCTTATGATTGTTCCTTTAAATTCTGGATCAGGCATATTAATTTTATCTGTTTCAATTAGATCCCAGGCTCTGACCTTTTCTTGTTCTTTCTTTTGAGATGAATTCCTCTGTCTTAGCATTTTGTCTAGGTCTGTGTCTTCTTCAGTGTGTTAGGAAAGAAGAGGTCATATGCTGTCCAGGGTCTTGTGCTTCAGGAAGGGTCTCTGGTGTATGCTGTGTGCACTCTGCTGCTGTGTTTTTACTGCTCTTCCCCTCAGGCCAGTCATCTGCAGTTTCTCCTTGCCTGCACTGTGGAGTGTTTGGACATTGGCCAGAGTGTGGCAGATTTTAACTAGGTGTGCCCTGGTCTATTTGTTAAAAGAGACCTGATACTGTTTCCACTAGAGCTGAAGCTTTGCAGAACTCTGTGGTCAGTATACGTGGTGCCTGCTGCGGTTTGTGCTGGTCTTCTGGGGGGAGGGGCCTGCTGCACTGGTTCTCAGGCATACTTGCCCAAGAAAAGCAGCACCAACTGACTGCAGGGGGGCAGGGCTTGGTGTAAGCCGGTTAGGCCACCAGTGTTGGCACTGTGCTGCTCACTGAAGTTAGTTTCTGCTGAGGGGCAGGGTAGAGAAATGGCACCTGCCGGGTTTCCCAGATGCACTCCAAGAAGGGGGAACCATCTCTTTCAGTGCGTCCCAGGGGATCCTCAGATCTTGCCATCTGCTCCTGGGCTATCTGCGCTCCTTCTCCACAGGAGCACTGCAGCACCCACCAGGCTCCACACCGGCCTTGCCATAGATCTCTACAACTCCAGTCTTTGAGCCCCGCTGGTTGTAAAAAGTCACAAAAATCAGCCCCTCTTGTTTTCCCAGTCACTGTCTTCTGATTTTTGTAAAGTCTTTTTAGTTTTGCCTTTTCCAGAATGTCATATAGTAGGAATCACACTATTTTATTTATCTATTTTTAATTAATTAATTATTTTATTTTATTTATTTATTTTTAAAGATTTTATTTATTCATTTGACAGAGAGAGAGACACAGCGAGAGAGGGAACACATGCAGGGGCAGTGGGAGAGGGAGAAGCAGGCTTCCTGCGGAGCCGGGAGCCCAGTGTGGGGCTTGATCTCAGGCCCTGGGATCATGACCTGAGCTGAAGGCAGACGCTCAACTACTGAGCCACCCAGGTGCCCCTGTTTTTTTTTTTTTTTTTTTTTTTTAAAGGTTTCAGTTTTAAGTAATCTCTACCCCTCAACATGGGGCTTGAACTTACAATCCTGAGATCAAGAGTTACATGTTCTACTGACTGAGCCAGCCAGGTGCCCTTTATTTTATTTTTTGGATCACACTATTTTAGATTGGTTTCTTTCACTTAGTAATGTGCCTTTAAATTTCTCCCTTGTCTTTTTCATGGCTTAATAGTTCATTTGTTCTTAGTGCTGAGTAATATTACATTGTTTGGATGTGCCACCTTTTATTTATCTATTCACTTACTGAAGGACATCTTGGTTGCTTCCAAGTTTTGGCAATTATGAATAAAGCTGCTATAAACACCCATGTGCAGGTTTTGTGTGGACATAAGTTTTCAACTTCTTTGGGTAAATACCAAGGAGCACAATAGCTGGGTCATATGGTAAGAGTATGTTTAGTTTTGTGATAAACCACCAAACTGTTTTCCAAAGTGGCTGTACCATTTTGTGTTCCCACCAGCAAAGAATGAGACTTCCTGTTGTTCTGCATCCTTCTCAGCATTTGGTGATGTCAGTGTTTTAGATTTTGGCCATTCTAATAGGTGTATAGTGGTATCTTACTATTTTTGTTACCCTGATATATGATGTGGAGTATCTTTTCATATGCTTATTTTTCATCTCTATATCTTCTTTGATGAGATGTCTGTTAAGGTCTGTGACCTATTTTTTAATTAAGTTGTTCATTTTGGTATTAAGAGTCTTTGGATATTTTGGATAAGAGTCCTTATTAGATGTGTTTTTTCAAATATTTTTTTCCAGTATGTGGTTTGTCTTCTCATTCTCTTGACATTGTCTTTCACAGAACATAAGTTTGTAATTTTAACGAAGTCCTGTTTATCAGTTATTTCTTTCATGGATCATATCTTTGGTATTTTATCTAAAAAGGCATCACCATACTGAAGGTTGTCTAGGTTTTTCCTTATGTTATTTTCTAGGAGTTTCATAGTTTTACTTTTTACATTTAGGTCTGTGATTTATTTTGAGTTAATTTTTGTGTAGGGCATAAGGTCTGTGTCTAGATTCATTTTTTGGCATATGATACTAAGTTGTTCTAGCGCCACCAACTGTCTTTGCTCCATTGTATTGGCTTTGCTCCTTTGTCATAGATCAATTGACTATATTTATGTGGGTCTGTTTCTAGGTTCTGTATTTTGTTCTACTGATCTGTTTGTCTATTCATTTGCTAATACTACACTATCTTGATTACTGTATCTTTGTAGTAAATCTTAAAAAGTCAGGTAATATCAGGTCTCCAACTTTGTTTCTTTCTTTTCAATATTATGTTGGTTGTTCTGGGTCTTTTGCCTCTCCATATAAACTTTAGAGTCAGTTTGCCAGTATCCACAAAATAATTTGCTGGCATTTTGATTGGGATTGCATTGAATCTATAGATCAAGTTGGGAAGAACTGACTTTTTGGCATTATTGAGTCTTCCTATCCATGAACATGGAATATCTCTCCATAATATATTATTTTTAAAAGATGTACTGCCCAGTTTTTTTCTAACATTTTATTTAGGATTTTTGCATTGATGTTCATATGATCCTGTTCTGTAAATCTTTGGTTAACTTTTACTTCAATGTTATACTTGCTTCATAAAAAGAATGTAAGGCTTTCTTTCTTTTTTTCTTTCTTTTTTTGGCTATGTTCTGGAGTAGTTTTAATAGCATTGGAATTGCCTAGTTTTGATGGGTTTTGTGGAATTTTCCCATGAAACTGTTTGGGTCCTAGTGTTTTGCGGTTGGGTTAACAGATATATTGGACTTCCTCTACTTCTCCTATGAAAATTGGTTTGTTTAGATTTTCTCTCTCTTCTGGAGTCTGTTTTGGTAAATTATCATTCTTTGTAAAATATCCATTTTATTAATATTTTAAAATGATTTGTATAGAGTTGAGGAAAGTAATTAATTATAAGACTTTAAATTTGTTTTTGTGGTTATTTCCTCTCAGGATTTATTAGTTGAATATTTGTTTCTTTGCTTTTTTCTTAATAATGGTGGCTATTTTAAGTTTTTCCTCTCCACAATAAATCAGCTTTCACTTATTGATTTCTGCTCTTTTCCTAAGTAAAACCTACTTTTATTTTTATTAATCTTGGTTTGTAGCTCTCTTATTGTCCTTTACTGGCTTTTTTTTTTTTTTTTTTTTTTTAAGATTTATTTACTTATTTTAGAGAGAGAGCGTGCATGTGCGAGTGGGAGGAGGGGCAGAGGGAGAGGGAGAATCTTAAGCAGAGGGAGAATCTTAAGCAGGTTCCACGCCCAGCACAGAGCCTGACGTGGGGCTTGATCTCATGACTCATGATACCTGAGCTGAAACAAAAAGTCAGTTGCTTAACTGACTGAGCCACCCAGGTACCCCGTCCTTTATTAACTTTTTGAGTTTGGGCACTGAATTCATTGATTCTCATTCTTTTCTTACAGATATTAGTGCTTAAAATTTCCTCTGAGCTTGCCATAGTCTGATAACTAGAATATGATATTGGGTAACTTTTGTCATGTTTTTAACAATTCTGCAATTTTGGTTTATTTTTTGTTTTTCTAATGCTTGTTAAAGAGTTTTGAATTTCAAGGTGGAAGTCTTTTTATTTTCTGAACTTATTATTTTAAATTTTATTGTATTAATGAAAGAATATTATCTGTATTTTTCTACCTTTTGGAACTTATTATAAGGTGTTATTAATTCTTTGGACTGTTTCTTAGACCCTTCAAAAGATATTATTTTTATAATTTCAGGGTAAAGATTTTGATATGTGTCAATCAGATTTACCTTACTAATTATGTTTTTGATTTTAGTCTTTATATTCATACTTATTTTTGGTTCAGTTGATCTGTTACGGACTAAGTGAGGGGAATGAAAGCCTCCTAATACTAGTGTCTGTTTGTTTAAGTATAATGTCTTCTAAAGTTTCTTCATGAATATTTATACTATAAATACAGTGCTTTTTGGTGATGATAAATTCACAGATAATTATTTATTCATTTGGATTTATCTTCCTTAGACTTATAAACTTTTTTTTTACTTGTTTAATCTTTGTTTTTGTCTTGACTTTTAAGATTGTGACTAATATTGTGAGCCTTATTTCTTTTTGTTTGTATTTGCCTTTGTCCATCTTACCATTTAAAAGGTTTTTTGAATCATATTATTTTAGGTATGTGCTTTGTATACAGTGAAGTTTTGTTTTCCTTTGTGATCCACACTGTAGCACTTCTATTATTTAGAATTTTAAACAGCTTTATTGAGATGTAATCATATCATATAATCTACTCATTCAAAATGTACAATTTCAGTGAATTCAATTTAGTGCAGTTCAGAGTTGTGTGATCACTACCACAATCAACTTTAGAACATTTTCCATCACCTGCAGAAGAAACTCTGTACTTGGTAGCAACCATTCCCTAATTCTTCCAAACTTTTAGCCTTTGGCAGCCACCAATCTACTTTCTGTCTCTGTAGATTTGCCTATTTTGGACATTTCATAGAAACAGAATCATTCAATATGTGGTGTTTTGTGACTGGCTTCTTTTACATAGCCTAATGTTTTTAAGGTTCATTCATGTTGTAGCATGTATCAATATTCCATTCCTTATTATGGCTGAATAATATTTTATTATATGAATATATAACATTTTGTTTATCTATTCTTCAGTTGATGGGTACTTTTAGTTGTTTTTCCTTTTTGGTTATTATGAATAATGCTGCAACAAACATTTCTGTCCAAGTTCTTATGTGGACATGTGTTTAACTCTTTTATTTTTTAAAGTGATGATTTATTCCATTTACATTTATCCATGTGATAGATACGTTGGGTATCAATGCTGTCATTGTGTTATGTTTTCTATTTTCATAGTTTACCACAAGTCTTTCATTCTGCTGTTAAAATGTGTGTGGGTGCATGTGTTTCTGGTTTTCTGGTATTTGGATGGTCTGTATTTTGTTCTAGTGTTTAATTTCATAATTATATCTTTCTATGATATCTTCAGTTTTGTATTTCTTTAAATTATTACCTAGTAAATCCCTGCCTGTGCATAATATGTCTTTGCTCTTTTACTCCCATTTTTCTAGTATTAGTTTTTAATGAATAATATTATTTTCCTACTGTAAAATATACTTCTACTACTTGATTTGTTAACATTAAATTGCAAACTTGGAGTCCCAGCCCATCATTTCTCCCTTTTTTCCTTTCAGTTTTTATTTATATTATTTTCATATTATTGGGATAGTTGATATTCACACTCTGTTCTTCCCTTCTAATCCCCACATTTATTTTATTTTACAGCTAATTATGCTTTACTGCTTTGATAACAGTACTCCTTTTCCCATTCTTGCTTGGCTGAAGTTTCTCTCTTAGTGGTTTTCTCAAGAATATTTCATGAGAACAGTGGTCCCTTAGTTCTTGCATGTTCATTCAAAAGTGTTTGCTTGTTGTAACCTTTATTTTTGAAGGGTCGTTTGGAGGAATATAAAATTATGGCTCACACTTAACCTTTGAGTGTTCCACTGTCTTGTAATATTTAATGTTGTTGTGAAGTAATGAGATGCCATCTGATTTTTTGTGGGTTTTTTCCTCCATTTTAATTAACTTAATCTTTTTGTTCCTTTGCTAAAAAGATTATTTCTTCATCTTTAAAGTTCACTAATTTCCTAGATATGTCTTGGAGTTGACTGTTCTAGGTCAGTTTTCTCTGGCACTTATGCCCTTCTTAATATGCAGATTCAAGTTTTAAGTTTTCTTAGCTTTTATCTGTAAATATTTGTGATGTATTGATTGGTTTTTCTTGTTGGACATTTTGGCTGTATTCATATTGTTCCTTTTCCATCTTCCAAAGCAGCAGTTCTCAGACTTTAGTGAGCATCTGAATTATTTGGAGGGCTTGTTAAAGCAGACTGTTGGGTTCCATTCCCAGATTTTCTGAGTCTGATAAGTCTCTGGTGGTGTGAGAATTTGCACTGCCTCCCAAATTCTCAAGTGAAGCTGCAGCTGCAGGTGCAGCTGCTTGTCCAGGGACCCTACTTTGAGAACCATTGCTCTAAATCTAATATTGATGCCCTGACCCTTCTAAATTATTTTTCCTTTGTTCTGTTTCATTTTGTTGTGTCCTTTAAATCTATATTCTTTTGCTCCTTGTTCTATATTATTATATATTCTCTATATTCCTTCATTTCTGTATGATGATTTTTTCCCTTGAACTATTTTCCTGTGTTTTGTCATTTTTATACCCCCTTTTCATTTGTTCTGCCATCTTTTTCCTTGAATCTTTATATTTCTGCTTTGTTGGTCTTCTTTATAGCAGTGAGAGTTTTATTAATTTTTAAGAAGTCATGATAAAGTGTAAATTGTCACCTGTGTATGGCAGTATTTTTTTGTCAAGTTTGCACTGTTAGTATTACATTTCTACCTCTTTCATTCAATACTTTTGTATTGATGCTGTGTCAGATCCCTTAATATTACCCATATCTAAGAAATTAGATATGCCTGGATCACTTATTTGCAGAAGGTTGCTGTGGGAGGAGAGTACAGATTATATTACCCAAAGCTTTACTTTGGCCATGCTTGTTCACAGTCAAGCTTGTTCTAGACAGTATGCCTTTTCTGTGTGATTCTTTTAAGTAGAACCACTGAATACGTTGTTCTAAACTCGTCTGGGAGCTGGAGTGCTTCTGTCTCTAACACTTTTTATTTGGTTTCTGTACTCAGTATTTCAAACATTGAAATTCACTTTTGCACTTAAGGGCAAGCCATTTACTTTCAGGGAGTGTATTTTTATGCAAAGTTTCTGGTATCTGCTGCTAGTTCTTCTAGCCACACTCTGAACTTTCCTTTAGCCCCCTTTCTCTTGGATTCTAGCTATTTTTTGTAGTCTACATTTGTGTTTTAGAGTCTGTGGATTAATATTTGCCTCTGAGTTTTGCTGAAAACTTGAGTTACTTAAAAAAGTTTCTTGGAGAAATAAAATCACACGTAAAAATCTTTTTGCTGAGATGATTTACAGGAGGAGAAGGAGAGAACTGCATCAGTGTTCATGCTGCAACCTCAGGGAAATAATTTGAAAGCCTTTGGTTTGATTAAAGCACTGGGCAGTTTTATGGGTTTTGTTAGAGATGACATTAAGCTCTCTTAATAAGATTTATTTTTGACTAAAGAAGTGTAAACAGAATCACAGTTCAGGTTTCTTTGTGGAGATATGCCTTTGTATCATTGGAATTTGCTACTGTTAAATGAAGGGGATTATAAGCACAAGTGAGTTTTTTAAAAAGTTGAAATATCCTAAACTGTTCATTAGAACATAGTTGTTTGTATTCTGAAACACAAATGGCAGAAATCTCCAAATACAGTAGCTATGTGATGTGTGATCTTTGTTGTTTTGTTTGATGGCCTAGCAATTTTCAGAGTTGTTCCCCTAAGCTGTCACTTTACTGATGATTAGCTCTTCCCTCTCCTTCAGTGAAGTTCCCACCATTGTTGGTAGGTGTGTTCTGGTTTATATGTCAACAGGTTTCTGTCCTCTTTATATTTCAAAAATTTATTGAAATCTTTCTCATCTTTGAATAGTTGTCCCCCACTTGCTTTTTATTGTTCTGAGTTAATTCCATTCCTGTCATTTTATTGGTGTCTCTGACTAGAGGGGGTGAAGTACATAACATAACATAACAGCTTTAACTGCATTGCTAACTGAAGTACATTTTCAAGAAAGACATGTGGGTATTCAATGCCTCTTATTGTAACCTTGGGTATTATTTTTATATAATATATCAATTCCATTTTTCCCCCCATATCCCCCTCCTGCATTCTGGAAAATCTTGAGATTGGTCTCAAATGAAAGATTTAATTTTCCATAATGTTGGTTTATTGTCCCTAATGTGGATTTTTTTTTTTTTTACCCTTTCTGCACTATTTACTTTTTGCTTTACCTGTCTTCTTTTTCATCTAGTTCTTTTCTTATTACTTTATTTCTGTTTTTCTTTTTCTTGAGAGATTTTGTCCTCTAGCATCCTATTGAGGATACAAAATTTTTCTTAAAGTTTCTTTTTAATGGAATTTTTAAATTGAATTTATATTTAAAGCTTTAGTTTTCCATTGAGTATTCATGATGATATTTCTTTCCTTAAATGATGAAAGATTCATTTAGTCCTCGTGTTTGTTAGATGACAAAGGTTGTAGATTGTTCTTGTGTGCACTCTTTATTTTTTTTAAATTTTTTTTATTGTTATGTTAATCCCCATACATTACATCATTAGTTTTAGATATAGTGTTCCATGATTCATTGTTTGTGCATAACACCCAGTGCTCCATGCAGAACGTGCCCTCCTCAATACCCATCACCAGGCTAACCCATCCTCCCCCCTCCCCTCTAGAACCCTCAGTTTGTTTTTCAGAGTCCATCGTCTCTCATGGTTCTTCTCCCCCTCCGATTTCCCCCCCTTCATTCTTCCCCTCCTGCCACATTCTTCTTCTTTTTTTCTTTCTTAACGTATATTGCATTGTTTGTTTCAGAGGTACAGATCTGAGATTCAACAGTCTTTTGTGTGCACTCTTTAAATTTCAGTTGGCATGCTAGTTTACATTCATGTCACTTGTCTAGCTGGGACTATGCTAGAGTAAAATGGAATATTCCTTTGTCTTCTACTGCATGATCCTCTGAACAGATGGAGTATATGAATATTAGTCTCCAATATGTTCTGCTCTCCGGGAGCCTCCTGTCTTTTTTTCAACTACTGCACTTTCTTTATGAGTGAACATGAAACCAATACACATGTTCTTCCCTCCCAATTATTTTCTTGGACTTGGTGTTGGTATCAGTAAAGGAAGTGTGACGTTCTTTAAGAGACTTAGATTGTCTAGAGTAGCAGTTTTCAGACTTTTGGTCTCAGGACTCCTTTATAATCATTATAATTATTGAGGACCCTGGAGAGTTTTTTATTTATGTGGATTATATCTAGTGATATTTATCATATTAGAAATTACAACTGAAAATATTCATTTTAAAATAACAGTAAGCCAATATTAATAGAAATAACATTTTTGTGAAAAATTACCACATATTCTAAAGCAAAAAACAATATAGTGTGAAGAGTGGTGTTGTTTTGCCTTTTTGCAAATTAAAGAATGTCTGGCTTCATTGAAGACAGTTGGATTCAGTTTTTTGCGATGTCATCTGTCATATAGTCTCTGAAAAACTACAGTGTGTACTCATAAGAGAGTGATAGTGAAAAGAGTAAATTATTTAACTTTATTATGAAAATAGTTTTGACCTCATGGACCATCTGAAAGAGTCCAAGGGAACCCCCCTATAGACACCCTTTGAAACCACCTAGAAGATGGGGAAAGAAAGGGTTATAGGAGCAGTTTGCTCCATGATGTTGTAGACACACGTGGAAGAACAGCTAGCTGCCTAGTTTCTGTCTGGTTGGTATAAACCTTGTATTTATGATCTATAGTAGAATTTGAATGATCTGTAGGGAATTTGAGTAGATCATTTTTGTTGTTCAGGCTTGCTGTCTGTGTGGTATACAAGGTCCATTGACCAACCTTTTCAATAGAGATCTTTAGCCTTGAAATTCTGGTGGCATATGAACTTTCTTTGTCCTGATATGAGGTTTAAAGTTTTCATCCTGCATTTTTCTTAGGTGTTTCAGTAGATGTTTTGGAAAGTTTGTATCAGAGCTGCTAGACAGACAATATTTTAAACTGCAAAGCTCTTTTAGTATTTGGTTAGTCTGAGAAGCTGCTTTCTTTTACATTTTATTATTATTTTCCTCTTATTTTCAGGGCACAGTGGTTATCTGTTATGTAAATCGGCAGAAAAACCACTCTAAATTTTTAGGCATTTATAAAAAGCAATAAGATTGACTAATGTATTTTTTTTGCCTAA
Organism: Phoca vitulina; assembly: GCF_004348235.1. Classification (NCBI taxonomy): domain Eukaryota; kingdom Metazoa; phylum Chordata; class Mammalia; order Carnivora; family Phocidae; genus Phoca; species Phoca vitulina. The sequence continues at coordinate 3,351,192 of NW_022589714.1, forward strand.
TTGCCTATTTATTTTTTTACTAATTGGCAAAAATAATTCATTTTCTTTCTTGTAAACTCCCCATTTTTATTTTAATATGATCAAGTCTGATCTTGGATTATTTCACACTTGTGAGGTCTTTTTCTCCTGAAATAGTAAGTTGTCTTTCTTCATTTCCTGCTTGTTTGCCTCTTTTAACTCCCTATTGTTTTCTTTAGGGGTAGTTATGTTCCCTGTAGAGTTGTATGTGGTTAGGGTTAAGTCAAAGAACATCCAAGAAACTGATCTTGAACGATTTTAGGAACTTATACTTGATTAAAAAATTAAGCAAGATTCTATCCCTCTCTCTCATCATACACATTCAAATAAAAAAGAAAAAGAAAGACCTAATAATCTCTTGAAAGTTCCTAGCAATAAATTTATTGCTTTTCTCTGCTTGGAGTCATTTTACTTTCTCATGTCCAGTTTGACTGCTTTATTAAAATTCTGTGGAAAACACTTTTACAATGATTTGTTTATTGCTGTTTTGAAAGTAAAATTTGCGGTGTAGGATGAAAAGGCAATAAATGTGAAGATTTTTTCTGATAACATTTGCGAGGATTTAACAGAGAATTATGAAAGTTATTCTTTTACTACATTTAATTTTTCAAGGGATATACTCATCTAGTTTAATTAGAATTTATTAATTTATTATTTTTTGTGCACTTTGCTAGGTAGGAAATTGAGGTTTTATTTATATTTGTGTATTTCATTTGACATTCAGATTTATTTTCTAGGTATGGCCTGCTTTTATTTTCTTATTCTATCTCTAAATATAAACTCCTTAAGTGTTTGTCTAAGACTAGTAGTTCATAAAGAAAATCTAGCCATAAGGTTTGTTATTTATATATACAAATGTCTGTGACTTTTTTTGTGTTGTATTGTTTGTATTATAGTAAAAGAAAAAGAAACTTTGAGAGTTTGTTATTACAACTGTGGTTGAAGAGTATTTGCTTAAATGTGAAGATCTGTTATTCACACATTTTCAGTGACTATGCTTAGTTTTTTATGTAATTACAGATATAATGGTGAAGACTTTTTGGCTTAAAGGCAGATGCAAGATAAAATGAGGATAACTTTATGTATTCTCATAATTCTGGTGTTTAGTTTTGTATTACCTAGTCTATTAATATGTTGTTTATTACTGAAATTAAATATGGCCTGATGGGTCCCTTCAGTTTCATTCATTTACCATTGCAGAGGAGGATTTAAGAAAATCACAGTAACGCATAATAAAGAGAATTGCTTTTGTATAGTGAACCTCAATATTTATTGTCCCAGGAAACTTCTTTTGGGGTAGTAAATCTGGAATATGAGTAGTAATTCGCTAAAACATGAAGAAATCATTATTTCTGGTGCCAAATATATTTTAAACATTTTTATGAAAGATGTCATAGTTCTAACATGGGGAAATTCCTGTATGTTTCCTCAGTGTAATAGCTTAAAATTTGTTTTACAGTTAACATTCAGGAGATGTGTATTAGTAGATTCAGAAGAAAAATAAAAGATTATTGGCCTCTAAAATGATTAGGAGGCAGTTTTTTCCTGAAAAAATTCTTATGGATTAATTCACTGTGGCTGTGAATCTACTACAGGTTAACAAAAGCATAGATAGGATTGACATATTGCACAAATGTCTTCAAATTCGACTGAACACTTTTTTTTTAAGTGTGTAACTCTCATCAGTGTGAGCCAGTAATTTGATATTAACGTCTGACCTAGGAGATTTATTAGAATTTTAAAATGAAAGACTAAAGTTCAATAATAGCGTTTGTCCTTTCCAGAGTTGCATAGAAAATTAAGTGAACCTTCTATTAGTCATTGTTAAAATGATGGAGGGCCCTTGGTTCTAGCACATGAGTCTGAAAGTAACTTTTATAGTCCATCTTAATGTTTTTAATAAAAAAAAAAAACTCACCACTTGTCACATTGCTGGAAGAGTAGATATTTAACAACTTCGAACTTTCTTGAAATCTACAGTATGTATTTCAGTTCTCCCCCAAGAACTGAAAAGATAATGTATAAAAATGGGAATGGACTTTGAGACATGATTGAGAAAATGTAAACTTTTAGAGTGGATAAGGAAAATCAGGGACCTATATTTTTTAGTTGGATTGTATTTCTTGGTCATTGAACACATATCTATCTGGTCATTTTTATGCTCCAGACAGAGCCAGTCTTACCAAAAGTGAAATATAGAAAACTGATGTATTATCAATGAATGATTGCAATAAAATTTTAAAATAATTTCAAAATTTCTAGGAAAATTGATTTAAGGCTCTTTGTTTTATGTGCTTTTCTACATCTTGCAGTATTATTTCAATATATTATATAGTTTTACTCAGAGAGTATAGTCTGTGATGATGACTTCAGAGGGTTCAGGTGAAGCATTGAAGAACTTGATTTGATTGTGGAGTCACAGATTAACCATTAATATGTGGTAAAATCCTGTTATCTAACTAATTGGCTGTGATTTTGTATTTATTCATGAAAATGCTTTTGGCAGTTGCTTCAGAGAAGCCTTAAATTTACTGGTTTAAGCAGTCTCTCTAATACTTAAGATTTTGAAGACAAATGCATGAGAAAAATTGTAAATCACAGGTGTGATTCTAGTGTATATTTGGTTTTACAGCTTTAAGTTGTTCACCCAAAACTATTTTTCCTGTACCTTGTTACCAAATAAGATGCTTCTAGTTATATGACCATGCCCTTATTTTAGGTACCACTGGATAAGAGAGACCTCTGCCAATTAAACGATAATATGTCATTGATTAATTGTGAGGTATGTCCTGTTTTCAGAGATGTGAAAACATGTGGGCTGTGAAATAGGGAAGAATGTATTTCCTGATGGAGAGCGGAACTCTGTATTTTCTCCATTCCAGCTTATAAAATTGGATCAAATAAAACAGTTATTCAAATAGATTAGGCTGAGATCAGAACATCTGTTTGTTTTCACTTTGTTTTCCACCGGTGTACTCTCAGTCTTACCTCAGTTGAACATGTCTGCTGGGTTCTGAGTGGAGTGGAGGTTAGTGGGAAGCTTTAAATGAAGACATGGAATATGGCAACCATATGTTGTGATGTGCAGAGGAAATGTTTAAAAACAGTGCTCATAATCAGAGCAGTGTTGTCCAGCCATTGTTTTCTGGGAAGCAACAGTGAACTATTACAGCAGGAGACCAGTATGGAATACTGTGCTTCACCATAGAAGAAGCACCAGTACCACTGCATGACAAACTGGGGTTGCAGCCACCAAACAAGTATAAGATTTGCATGTATTCAAATAAAGAAACATGAAAAAAACCCACCAAAATATGTCAAACGTATGTATATACACACAAACACACACAGAGAAAATAAGCTGCATTTATTTAAAAACAATGTTTTGTTTTGGGTTTTTTTGGTTGTTGAGACATTTTATTGTATATGCTTCTCATTCAATCAGTTGCTATTCACTTCAAACACTTAGAAGAGAAAAAGATCACAAAACATACCTATTTATTTTTATCCTTTTGTAAGCTTAAGAGTAAAATTTTTAAAAAATTTTATTTAAATTCAATTAACACATAATGTATTATTGGTTTCAGAGGTAGAGGTCAGTGATTCATCAGTCTTACATAATATCCAGTGCTCATCATATCACATGCCCTCCTTAATGTCCATCACCCAGTTACCACATCCCCCCACCAGCAACCTTCAGTTTGTTTCTTGTAGTTAAGAGTCTCTTGGTTTGCCTCCCTCTCTGATTTTGTCTTGTTTTATTTATTCCCCTCTTCTCCTATGATCTTCTGTTTTGTTTCTTAAATTCCACATATCAGCAAGATCATATGATAATTGTCTTTCTCTGATTGGTTATTTCGCTTAGCATAATACCCTTTAGTTCCATCCACGTCGTTACAAATGGCAAGATTTCATTTTTTTGATGGCTGCATAATATTGCGTTTTTCTCTCTCTCTCACACACACATACACACACACACACCCCACATCTTTATCCTTTCATCTGTCGATGGACATCTAGACTCTTTCCATAGTTTGGCTATTGTGGACATTGCTGCTATAAATATAGGGGTGCAGGTGCCCTTTTGGATCACTACCTTTGTATCTTTGGGGTACATACCCAGTAGTGCAATTGCTGGGTTGTAGGGTAGCGCTATTTTCAACCTTTTGCGGAACCTCCATACTGTTTTCCAGAGTGGCTGCACCAGCTTACATTCCCACCAACAGTGTAAGAGGATTCCCCCTTCTCCGCATCCTCGCCAACATCTGTCGTTTCCTGACTTGGTAATTTTAGCCATTCTGACTGGTATGAGGTGGTATCTCATTGAGGTTTTGATTTGTATTTCCCTGATGCCGAGTGATGTCGAGCACTTTTTCATGTGTCTGATGGCCATTTGGATGTCTTCTTTGGAAAAATGTCTGTTCATGTCTTCTGCCCATTTCTTGATTGGATTATTTGTTTTTTGGGTGTTGAGTTTGATAAATTTTTTATAGATTTTGGATACTAGCCATTTATCTGATATGTCATTTGCAAAAGTCTTCTCCCATTCTGTCAGTTGTCTTTTGGTTTTGTCGACGGTTGCCTTTGCTGTACAGAAGCTTTTTATCTTGATGAAGTCCCAGTAGTTCATTTTTGCCTTTGTTTCCCTTGCCTTTGGAGACGTGTCTAGCAAGAAGCTGCTGCGGCAGAGCTTGCTGCCTGTGTTCTCCTCAAGGATTTTGATGGATTTCTGTCTCACATTTAGGTCTTTCAACCATTGTGTGTCTATTTTTGTGTATGGTGTAAGGAAATGGTCCAGGTTCATTCTTCTGCATGTGGCTGTCCAATTTTCCCAACACCATTTGTTTAAGAGGCTGTCTTTTTCGGGCGCCTGGGTGGCTCAGTTGGTTGAGCGACTGCCTTTGGCTCAGGTCATGATCCCGGAGTCCTGGGATCGAGTCCCACATCGGGCTCCCGGCTCAGCGGGGAGCCTGCTTCTCCCTCTGACCCTATCCCCTCTCATGCTGTTTCTCTCTCTCTGTCAAATAAATAAATAAACAAACAAAATCTTTAAAAAAAAAAAAAGAGAGAGAGACTGTCTTTTTCCATTGGATATTCTTTCCTGCTTTGTCAAAGATTAGTTGACCAAAGTGTTGAGGGTCCATTTTTGGATTCTCTATTCTGTTCCATTCATCTACGTGTCTATTTTTATGCCAATACCATGTTGTCTTGATGATTACAGCTTTGTAATAGAGCTTGAAGTCAGGCATCGTGATGCCCCCAGTTTTGGTTTTCTTTTTCAACATTCCCCTGGCTATTTGGGGTCTTTTCTGGTTCCATTCAAATTTTAGGATTGTTTGTTCCAGCTCTGTGAAAAATGTTGATGGTATTTTGATAGGGATTGCATTGAATGTATAGATTGCTCTAGGTAGCATAGCCATTTTAACAATATTTGTTCTTCCAATCCATGATCATGGAACGTTTTTCCATTTCTTTGTGTCTTCCTCCATTTCTTTCATTGAGTGTTCTATAGTCTTCTGAGTACAGATTCTTTGCCTCTTCGGTTAGCTTTATTCCTAGGTATCTTATGGTTTTGGATGCAATTGTAAATGGGATTGATTCCTTAATTTCTCTTCGTTCTGTCTCATTGTTAGTGTATAGAAATGCAAGTTATTTCTGTGCATTGATTTTATTTTATTATTTTTTAAGATTTTATTTATTTATTTTGACAGAGAGAGAGAGAGACATAGCGAGAGAGGGAACACAAGCAGGGGGAGTGGGACAGGGAGAAGCAGGCTTACCGTGGAGCAGGGAGCCCAATGTGGGGCTCGATCCCAGAACCCTGGAATCATGACCTGAGCTGAAGGCAGATGCTTAACGACTGAGCCACCTAGGCGCCCCTGTGCATTGATTTTATATCCTGCCACTTTGCTGATTTCCTATATGAGTTCTAGCAGTTTTGGGGTGAAGTCTTTTGGGTTTTCCACATAGAGTATTGTGTCATCTGCAAAGAGTGAGTGTTTGACTTCTTCTATGCCAATTCGGATACCTTTTATTTCTTTTTGTTGTCTGATTGCTGTTGCTAGGACTTCTAGTACTATGTTGAACAGCAGTGGTAATAGTGGACATTCCTGCCGTGTTCCTGACCTTAAGGGAAAAGCTCTCAGTTTTTCCCCATTGATGATGATATTCGCTGTGGGTTTTTCATAGATGGCTTTTATGATATTGAGGTAAGTTCCCTCTATCCCTACATTGTGAAGAGTTTTAATCAAGAAAGGATGCTATATTTTGTCAAATGTTTTTTCTGCATCTATTGAGAGGATTATATGGTTCTTGTCTCTTTTGTTAATGTGATCTATCACGTTGATTGATTTGCAAATGTTGAACCACCCTTGCATCCCAGAAATAAACCCCACCAGGTTGTAGTGAATAATCCTTTTAATGTACTGTTGGATCCT